>NC_051180.1:3157431-3474306 GCF_013339695.2 Rhipicephalus sanguineus
TCGCCGGCGCTGTTTTACTGAGATTATGAACCAACTAGCCCAAAAGTACATCTTGACAAGGTATACATCCCATTAACAAAACGGCCTGGAGAGCACAAAGTCGTACGCGACTAGATAGATAGACAGATAGATACGCTCAAAGTCACAGTAGTTCGCTAAGAAATGCTTTGCATTTAAAAGATTTGCGGGCCTTTAGGATTACCTGCAGGACACGCATAACCGAGTCTATTCTGAAACTAACGCGGCCACCAATGATAACGCTGGAACCTTCAATGTCACATGTATAAATGCCGACGCGCCTTACAGCTGATCAGATTATCGACGACCCGAGTCCGTGTTCGCTGATATCATTGTACAGCGAGTGTTGCTTGTTCTCAGAGTCTGATTTCCTGGGCTCAAGTTCACCCAATGAAGAAGTTTCATGTATAACGGCTGGAGGTTTGAGTCCTTTGCTGTCACAGCCACCTGATAATATTGTTAGATAACATATTCTTAAACTGTGGGGCAGTCTATCCAGTCTGTCTTGCCCGGAACATTAGTGAATATCACGGATTATATTGTCACGACCCCGTTATAGGGACCGACGTCACAACGCGTGATTAGATCCTGGTGAAAATGAAAAGACAGTGAAATATTCCAGCATCCTTTTCGCATTGTCAGTAGGTTTTATATTTTTAAATCGTGTTTAACAGTAACAAAAACAGGTATGTCGCGTAGCCTAGCGGAAGAGCCATGAAGCTGGATTATGGAGTCGATCACTTTCTGCTGTACATAGTGACGTAGTCTCATGCTGTCATGCGCGCCATATTAAGTCCTGAAAATTATATTATTATCTACCCCCGCTCTATTTTGTGCTGCTTACGAGGTACAGATTCCAGCATCCTTTTCGCGTTGTCAGTAGGATTTATATTTAATCACGTTACCGTTCCGTGATTAGACACACTCACCGGTAAGCTTTCCGTTGCGCTAAAGAAATGGGCACCATAAAAATTGGTCGTCGGTCCCTTTAAAGGGAGGCAAACGCCGGGTACATTCCTAAGACTGACGTATCTATCCCCTAAGATGCGCCACAAAAGCAAGGACAATAGGTCCTTTTGGTGGGCCAGCGAATGCCAGTTGTGGTCCAAAGACCGAGTCAGAGCCAAGAGTTCTTGAACATACACAACGTATATTCTCAGTTCATATATTCATAAACATGCACACTTGGCCTGCTATAACTCACAAATATTGAGCTAGGTTGAAATAACAATAAGGATAATAACACAATGGCTCACAATAATTAACTTATACTACACATGCATAAGCAAATGTCCAAGGAGTTGAAATGACCTTGATATCCACCAATATTCCAAGTCAGGAGATGACGGCGTAGGGGCAGCCTTTGCAGCGCAGAGGCTCTCTTCTCCCACCGTTCGTCTCGATTGACTGACTCACTGACTGCCTGCTCCTCCGTCTCCACGAACCAGCATCCGCCCAGGTTCTGGAGCCTTCGATGTGATTCACCGCACTCAGCACAGGTGAAGCCAGGGAAGGAGGTGGATCTTTCTAGAGTCGGATACAAGTTAACAAGCCCGAAGAGGCCCCACTCAGAAAACCTAAGCGCGGGAGCCGGTCGCCGCCACGACTGTAGAAATAGTACCGCTCATGCACTACGCAATGTTCTCCGAAGGCGGGGTCGCCGGCCGTCTGGCTCACGATGCCCGCCTGGAGTGCGCACCCATTGGTGCAGGCTTCTGTGCCTTTGAGGAGTAAATGCCTCGGACTTCTGAAGTTGTATCCAACTATGGCAAGTTCTCTGTGCGTCGGTTGTCGACGGTCCCTGGCATGGTGGCGTTGTCATGTGACCGCTTCTAGAACAGATTCGATGGTTCGCGTCTCGGCGGTTTGAAGCACCCTAGCTCCGCTTCTTTGGGAAGATATTTTCCCACCGGTGTTTATAAACTGACACTGGCTCTGGGAATGACGGCCTATTGTATAAGCACACTTTTGTGACATCCGCATAGCATAACAGATCCATAACAGATCTTTCTTGACATAACACGATGGTTGAGAACGAAGGCGGTTTTATACTTGTGTATTGATGCCTCCTTCTGTCAGTGCGTTGTCTTTTGACCCAAATGACAGCTCATGCCACCTGTATTGTACAGCTCCACTTTGGCATTATACTAGGTCAGTCCCATGATCTTCAACAGCACAAAAAGACAGGGCATAAGAAGCAGTATAAACCACAGTAGGCAACCGCACTCCAAAACGACAGGTTCCCAACATATCTTCCGACATGGTGCAAGTTCTGAGATACCCCAAAAGCTAATACTGAATACGTCAGTCTGTTGAATTAGGCAAGAAAACGAGTTCCTGCAAGGTCTTATATTCAGTCGTGGATAGGCATGGGTGAATATTCGAGCGCTTCGAATATTCAAATAAATAATACAGTAAATGAATTCTTTCGAGACGAATTTAAATTATTCGAAATTTTGAAGTATTCGAAATGAACGAATAGAGGTATATTTCACCGTTTGTGACCCCCCTGTAAAGATGGTTTCGCTGCAGCGCGAGGTTCTATGCCAGGAAACCGCCTAATCAGAGAAAATTCACACTGCCGCAAAGCCACACTTCAAGGTTCAATGCACATACCTACACCTCGAGTAAATACTTTCTTAAGTTTAAAGCGTAACGTATTTTACCACTTATAACTTGCGCCCTATTACTATTCAAATCCTGCCATTATTCGATTTTGCTTCCATTTCCCTTCTAACCAAAAAAAGTGGCATTCGCTCACGCCTCACTCCAATTCTTAAAAATATTGTGAAAGTTAGTTGGATCGTGACAAAAATGCTCATTTTTTCTTTATAATATGTGATATGTATAAGAATAATAATTATTGGGGTTTAACGTCCCAAAACCTTGATATGATTACGAGGAACGCTGCAGTGGAGGGCTCCGGAAATTTCGGCCACCTTGGGTTCTTTAGCGTGCACCTATATTTAAGTACACAAGCCTCAAGCATTCTCGCCTCCACCGAAAATGCAGCTGCCACTGCCGGGATTCGCTCCTGCGACCTTTCGGTCAGCAGTCGAGCACCATAACCACTAGACCACCGTGGCGGGTAATGTAATATATGTACTATTCGATTCGAAATTAGTGGACGAAATCACTATTCGCTTCGAACTTGAAGTTTACTATTCACTCATCCCTAGTCGTGGCACATGTGGAAACTCCAAACTGCAGTTGCTGTAGCAAGAATAGTTGCATACTTTAGCAGTGAGAGCGAATGTAGCTGCAGACTCGCACCTTTCCTTCCCCTGACCTCCTCCAGTTGCCCTGCTCCTTCTGGTGAATTCTGCGCCTTTTTCACAGCGGACTTAAACCACATTTCCGAAAACACCTAAAGGGACCCTGAAACGGTTTTGACGATTTTGTCTAAACGCAATGAACTGATAAAGCAAGCCCTAAATGCTACGTCATCAACCGACAACAGCAAGCATATCTCGTGACGCCACCACGAGCGATAACGTACAGCTTAACGCCATGACGTCACCGCAGCAGCACATAAAACCGAGGCACTCAAAATACAACCTTGCTTGGTTACTGAGCCGTTCACTCGAACCACAACAGTGGCGACGAGGCACGAATCGACACGGTCGGAGAACGCTTTGAAGTGCAGCAACTGAAACAGGCAGCGATGTAGCCGGGACAAGCATTCACTGAAGAGAAAGGAGGATGGTCCGCCTACAAAGTACGCTTGGAAGCGTACTTTCAAGCACAAGAAATCGCAGATGCGGCAAAACAACGCTGGTGCTCGGCTGCTCTGTCAAACGGCGCTGTCAGAGCACTCCAGAGACGATGCCACCCCAAAAGCGTGAACGACCTCACCTACAGTGTTGTCATCAAGCATCTACAGAGCCACTATGAGCCGCAGGCCAACGAAACTGCAGCCAGTTGCCGTGTTTTAACGCGTACACAGGCAGAAGGTGAGCGAGTTCGGGATGTTGTAGCCGCCCTTCGTCACCTGGCCGAATACTGCAGTTTCGGCGACATGTTGCATCGCATGCTGCGGGACCACATAGTCTGTGGTGTTCGGGAAGAAGACAAGACGTCTGTTGTTGACCCGCAGCTCCCTGACGTTGAAGGAAGTTGAAGACAATTGCTGCTGAGGCCACTGCGAAAAACGTGCAGCACATGCAGAAACTACCGTTCCCGGTGGCAGACAACAAGTTTTGTCCGGTCGGGCCTCTCACGTCCGAAGTCTAAGAAAGCAAGCAGGCTATCTCGCGATGAGCATTGGCCTTGCACCCACTGTGGCGCAGCCTCACACCAAACAGGTGACTGTCATCATCTCAGAACAGTGTGCCACTAATGCCGAGTGTGCAGATCTTAGGACGAAGACACTAAGTGAAGGCAACAGGCGAACCCCCTTTCCCAAAGCCCGCAAGATAGTTCTGATGACTGCGAAGCTTTGTACACGCTGACTGCGCATCAAGCGACGGACGTGGAGCTTATCCTTCGCCAGATAAGTTGGAAAGGAGTGCACCTCACAATGTTGGTAGACACGGGATCACTGGTGAGCGTGATTCCACGGCCAGTGTTCGAGCAAAATCGAGGGAAATGGCCACGTCTGCAGGCAACAACAATGAGACTGTCGTGTTTCAATCGCCGGGAAATTGCAACTCAATGCGACCATGGGTGGCGCGACAATTCAGGCCGAACTGTTCGTCACTGTGTGTCCAGGACCAATGCTTTGCGGCCGCGACTGCTTTCCGAAGCTTCAATATGGCAGGCGTGCCAGCGCTCACTGTAAGCGATGTGGTGTGTGTACAAGCGGACACCACGGACAGAATGCTGGAAACGCTGCTATCAAAGCACAGTGATGCTTTTGTTCCGAATCTGGGCTTGCTCCGAGGGCCACCAGTACACCTGGCCGTCAGAGAAGATGTAAAACCCCGGTTTTGTAAGGCTCGGACAGTACCGCATGCGCTCAAGCAAATGGTGTCAGAAGAGATAGATAGGCTAGTCAACGAAGGGGTGTTACCACTAGTGACATCTGCCGAATGGGCTACACCCGTTGTGCCCGTTGATGTAGTCTGGGTTCTGCCCAGAGGACCGGAGCCAGCCAGAGTCCCGGGGAGATGTCGAGGAGAGGAGCCCGGAGCTGTTAACAGTAACGTTTATTACATATTTACAGGTATCGTGTTGCTACATGATGGGGTTAGCATCATGGAAGCTCTCGAGGGGAGCTTCTCGTAGCTTGTGAGAGCTTGAGAGAACTTGTGAGAGCTTGTCGGGAGCGCATCGGCGCTCGCATTTTATGTCATGGCCTTCCCAGGGTTCCCTGTAGGAAAAAACAATGGAGGCCAGGACAGTCCAATGAAAATTTCCATCTTCACCTCCGCCCCCAAAAGGGGAAGGTGAAACGCCGCCTCCTTCCCAACCCACGAAAGGAGAAAGAGGCACATCCAGTTCGTCCCATGGCGAGGGAAAAACACTGCCCACCGCGCACACACGGCACAGCACGAAGACGTTGAGTCTTACGTGGAAGTCAATTTCGTAGTCTGTTGCAATGATGGTTATGCGCGAGGCAGACCACGAATTGTGGAAACAGCGGCAACAAGGCGCCACGGAGAACGTGGGAAATGCATCCGCAGACGGTTCCCAGACGCTGGGTCCTTTGTCCGGGGCACCTTGACGACAAAGCAAGCCGCCTCGACGGCCAACTCTTCCTAATCTGTGAGTCGGTCAGGCGTGCCCAAAGGGTTTTACGAGGGGCGCAGACAACCTGAGAACATTAGACGAACGACCTTCGTGTTGTCGCCGCTCTTGGGGCATCTCTGGAACCGCTGACCCGGAAGAAATCAGGGTAGTCTTAGCCGCAACGTCTCATGCGTCAAAGCGGCGCCAAGCCAGGCAGGCCGATCATAACACCGTAGTCAAGAAAGATGGGCAGGTGCGGTTATGCGGCGACTTCCGTCTTACGGTGAGTGCTGCTACCATTATAGAGCAATATCCACTGCCGCGGGTTGACAATATCTTTGCGAATCTCAACGGCGGAGAAGTCTTCAGCACACTGGACTTGCGGAATGCCTATAATCAGCTGCCCCTTGACGAAGACTCAAAGAAGCTAGCCGTCCTGAACACTGACAAGGGTCTCTACTGTTTCAACAGGCTGGCCTTCGGGGTGTCGTCAGTGCAGGCAATTTTCCAGCGACGCATGGAAGCCGTGCTCGGCGGGATCCCTGGAGTCCAGGTATATCTGGACGACATAATTGTATGGCAAAAGGCGAACGACTGCAAGATCCTGGAGCAAGTGGTACAACGCCTGAGGCGTGAGAAATGCAAGTTCAGCAAGAGCGAGTCACATTTCTCGGCATTGACAGCAACGGCCTACGCCCTAAAAGCGACATCACAGCGCTGCTCGACGCTCCCTGGCCCACCTCGTTAAGAGAACGAAAAGCATTTTTGGGTCTTTTTAAATTACTAAGGCAAGTTCCTGCCACATGTGTCAGCTTTACCAGCGCCCTTATATGCATTGTTGGCAAAGGGCGGAGAATGGGCCTGGGGCAGGAACCAGCAGAATGCTTTCGAAGGGGCCGACGGTGACGAATGCAAAACTTTTAGTGCATTTTCACCCAAGCAAGCCCATTCACCTAGTGTGACGCGTCAGCAGTAGGTCTGGGAGCAGTGTTGTCGCGTCGAGCCGAAGGCGTCGACTACCCTATAGGATTCAGGTCACGAACCTTAACAAAAGCCGAGAATAACTATTCCCAGTTCGAAAAGGAGGCCCTCGCTCTCGTACTCGGCGTGACCAGGTTTAGAGACTATCTGTATGGAACCCACTTCAAACTGGTAACCGACCACAAACCGTTAACAGGACTGTTCAGCCCGGACAAGGAGATTCCACCAATGGCCGCTGCCCGCATTCAGCGGTGGGCCCTGCTGTTGGGCGGATATCGGTATAGCCTGACCTATCGCAAGGGATCCGAAAACACGAACGCAGATGCCTTCAGCCGACTCCCTACTTCTCGGAGACAGCCCGATAAAGAACAGGATGACGCCCCCAAGTGTGTATTATACGCCAAAACCGTGAATGCGGTACCCATCAGTTCCAAAGAGTTGGCGGTTCTAACCATCCGTTATCATATGTTGCAGCAGGCGCGAATGTGGATACTGCAGCGCTCGCCAAACTACCAGGCAGAGACCGAGGGGCGATTCCGGCTGTTCTGCCAGAAAAAGTGAGAGTTGACTGTGAATCAGGACCTCATTTATTGGGGACACAAAATAGCGCCGTCAGCGGCTGCTGCAAGTCTTTTGAGGCTCCTGCATGAAACACATCCATGGAATGGCTGCAATGAAAAACCTGGCGCGAACCATGTTTTTCGTATCCAGGGCCAGATGCCGACATCGAGAGGATGGTACGCGAATGTGAGACGTGTGAAGAAATCAGTGCGATGCCTCCTGCGCAGATTCCGTCACCATGGCCAGAAACGGGCCGGAAATGGTATCGGGTGCACATCGACTACGAAGGGCCTGTCGGACACATGCTACTGGTGGTCGTAGATGCCGAGACCAAGTGGCTAGAGGCCATATCGATGCGGAGCACGACGTCTGAATCCACCGTGGAAGCGTTAAGGGCCACATTTGCCAGGTTCAGATTGCCCCATACACTGGTTTCAGATAATGGGCCACTATTTGTCTCAGCCGAGCTTCACAAGTTCGTAAAAATGAACGGGGTCAACCACGTGACGACGGAGCCTCACCACCCGCAGTCAAATGGCCTGGCGGAACGTGCGGTCCGTACTTCAAGGTCAAAGAAGGCCTTCGAAAAGCTCAAGGGGGCAGCACCATCCTTAAAGGGACACTAAAGGCAAATATTAAGTCGATGTTGATTGTTGAAATAGCGTTGCAGAAACCTTGTAGTGCTTGTTTCGTGCCAAGGAAATGCTTATTTTGAAAGAAAATCACTTTTTAGTGGTCCGCACACCGTTAGCGCACTGCAAATCACCCGCCTGAACGGACCTTCTGACGTAGCAGTTGCCGTGCCCAACGTTGCCCGCCATTACTGCCCGGCCACCGAAGCTACGGTTTCTTGCGCAACAGCGGCCATCAACCTTGCGAAGACCCAGCCACGGGCCACTCCGAAACTGTATATAGTTCACTGTAACGGAGCTTAGCTTGGCCAGCAGCAGCAGAAGTAGAGTATCGACAGGGCGAAAATAGCGAGAGCCAAGCGCACGCAGCATTACGCGATACCGAAGCTACCACTGAGACGCGCAGCTCGGCGAAAACGGAACTTTTGAACCGTTCGCACCGTTCCCCATGGTGGCGTCAAGAGGTTATTTTTTCCATGAATCAAACAGAAACGAACAAGCAGCATTTTATTACGTCTTGTGATGCAAGGAAGGTTCTTTTTTTACTGCAACTAGTTTGATTAGTAGTGGTTAATTGTCATCAGGATCATTTCCAAAATGTCCCACTCGTGGCGCACATCGTGTCCTACATTTACCTTGATTTCTCGATTACTAGAGCACTGCTGTTGATACTATTGACGTTTTAGACGTTCTCACACATTGACCTTTCACTCTGACATAAATTGTTGCCTTTAGTGTCCCTTTAAACGTCTCAGTCAGTTTTTATGCCGCTACCGACGGACACCAATCAAGGCTGCGAAGTCGCCATCCGAACTGCTGTTGGGGTACCAACTACGGACCAAGCTAGACTATTGTCTCCCGAGTGCAAGCGGTGAACCTCATTTTGAAGCGTGGTCCTCTACCATGCCATTCTTTGCAGGACAGCTTGTATGACTCAGAAATTTCCACCGCCGGCCGAGATGGTTGCCTGGAGTGGTCACAAGCACCCAAGAGGCGCGGATGGTGACTGTGTCCACGCTGGGCGATGAGCAAAGTCATCATGCGGACCAAGTGCGACCGCGCACCCCGAAGGACTCTGACACAAAGCAGCCAGCGGGCGCCACAGCATCCGCACCACTGACAAAACCTCACCCAAGTCAGACGGCATGGCTGATCTCGCTACGGCGAGATCGCCACCCTCTTGCCACCCTGAGCCACCTCCGCCACTTCGGCGGTCCAATAGACTACTACTGCCACCTCAAAGGCTCAACTGGTAAAAGGGGAGATGTGCACGTCATGCGAGCGTGTCATCAACCGACAACAGCAGCAAGCATATCTCATGACGCCACCACGAGCGACAGCGTACAGCTTACCACCATGACGTCACCGCAGCAGCACATAAAAACGAGGCACCCAAAATAAAACCTTCTTGTTCGGTTACTGAAACGTACACTCGAACCAAAACGCTAAGAATCGTTAACAGAGCGATTTAAGCTCTCTGTGTCAACTATGCAACTTATTACAATATTTTAAATGTGTGAATAGCTACAGATAGCAGCAGCTCACCCGAACAAATTTTCAACTCCTTGCGTCCTTTCTACATAGCATTGTTCTATGTTACGTAGCACCGGCAACCGATCTGATTGGATATGTCCAGTCTACGTCACTAAGCATCCGGTGGGCAGCGAGCGTCGTCTGCCTGTGTTACAAGGTGCTCCGTGTTGACGTGAGCTGCGCAAGAACGTTCATCTCAAGTTTTCTTTACTCGGACACCATGAATTGCCCTAGCTGAGTTGTGTGCCGAAAATCTAGCGATTGACGATTTGTAAAGCTGCGACATTTTGTAAGGCTTGTAAGGCATCTGGCGGGTGGAGTCGCTTCAGCACGTCGCTGCCGTAAGCGTCGGGCTCTCGCTATCCGATCAACACCCAGATCCACGCGTCTGCGGCTGTAACTACACCCCTGAAAACACAACCACATTACACTGCCTGAGTTCACGCTAATCGGTGATCGTTCCCAAATACTTTTTTGTTTGTCCGCATGCCTTTGCAGACTGTCACCATACAGGAGAATAAAATAAGAACGGCTGGTAGTGTGGCGGCACCTGGCGGAGCAGATCTCAACAACTCCGCGCGCTGTGCAGTGCACTCGACGGAGCTCAACTCTTCAAGTTCACTGCAACCAACAGCAACGCCTGGGTGTTTCACAAGTGGAGGAGGCAAAGCAGTGCCAAGAAGGAGGGTACAACTATAATTGCCCATAGCTGCCTTCATACACAGTACGTTGCTTACTCTGCGGTCCGAATGATTTGATGACGATGCAGCCTAAGTGCTGACAACGTTTCAAAAACCATTTCAGGGTTCCTTTAATTTCTAGTGAGGTTCATCGGGAGGCTCCCTTGCGCAGCTCGAGGCATGCCATTCAGGAGGCTATCCTGGAGTGAGAGAAGGCCTACTTCAACTAGTTACTCCTCCCCCCCCCAGCACTTGCCGTGCGTACATGCTTCCCGTTCCCTTTAAACAGGGATAAATGAAGTTGTTCATTCATTCATTCATTCATTCATTATCACACGCTGACGAATGATGGAAAGCACAAGACAGACGACATGCCGGGGGCGGCTTATTGCGATAGCAATTATATGGACAGTCTTGGCTGGTTTTTGCCGTCGCCGTCGTCATGCACCGTATATATATATATATATATAAGCCACAAAGAAAAATAATTCAGAAATACTTTCCGACGCGTGGAATCGAACGGCCGACCTCTCGCTCCGCAGCGCGCGGCGTTAGACAGCTAGGCCACGAAGAGTACTGTCTTTCAGCATGCTAACGGCGAGCTATTTATATACACCATTTACTTCAGCGTGCTTTCTTACTCACCAGCGAGATGGCGCGCGTTAAAGGGGCCCTGCAACACCTTTCTGAGTTATATTGGAATAGTCTCATTATTGACGTATGACTCTTCACGAGTCATATGCCGCAAAAATTTTTCGAATCCGTCGAGTCTAAGTGGTGTTACCAAATTATAGAAATCACATTCCGCAGCTTTCTCCCTCCACTCAACGCCGCCAGCGCGCGGGGCGTGGAGGGAGGGAGGGCGGAGGTGCGAGGAGGTGCCTGAGAGTTACGTCAGCGCCGGCGGCATTTTTTTTCTTCATTTTTTTTCTCTCTGGCGTCTCGGCGCAACCACGTGGTCTGTGGCGCCACTTCCGGTCGGCTTGCGTGGTCGTCGTTGAGCGGAGCCCATTGCACCGTGTATCGCGCGTGCTTGAAAACTGCGAGTCGGTTTGGTAATGTTGGGTGTGCACCTCGAACTGCCGTAGTGTTTTCATCGCTCTGCCAACCATGGACGCAAACCTGCGTGCGCGTTTGGAACGAATGACAGCTGAGATGGGTTTCGACCCGCACTCCGATACACCGCCTCGTCGCACTGCTCGCGCTTGAATTGTATTCAACACGGCAAAGCTGCGTGCACCATTCTCCCAGTGGCGGTACTTCGATGCTGTTTGCTCTTCGAATGCGGGCGCACAGCGAGTGCGGGCTGACAACAAAAAACTAAAGACTAGAAGAAAGATCGTGGGGCATCGGGCCGGCGCGGACCCATCCCCCGGCTGTCTGCAGCTACCGTGAAAATGCGAGTCTGCTTGGTTGCTGTGTCGCGGTTTGTCGGGAACGTGAGACTACGGGGAGGACACGCCGAGGTACGGCTCGATGACATAATGAACAGACAGCAAACGGGACTCTCGTCATACAGGAAACACAGGTATCCTAAACTAGTCGGCGCCAGCATTGTTATCGGAGAAATGCTGCACCCCTGCCTTGGTCGGTCGTGAGAATGTGCCGACGATGCAGTTTCCAGCTGACGAGGCAACACTCGAACGGCTGCCACTCTCAACGGCAACCGGCGATGGTCAAAAGCACAGAAATATTCACGATTTCGGCACTGCGCATGGTGAAGAAAACGCAACCACGCAACTATGAGCAGACGAGCTGTCGGTGAGACCGTAAGTGCTAATATTAATGTTTGTTCGGTGTTTTAACGGCATAACACAATATAAACATACATATTATCTACTTATTGAACTCAAAATTAACAACGAAAGTAATCATGAGGGTGTTATCGTGATTATAACATCAGCCAATGGTGGAACTGCCGACAATCGCGTCATATATTGCGGACAAATACATCATTTGTCAAGAGAAGAGGGAGCGATTTTCAGCTGACTTTGAGAATTTATTGTAAATTCCAGGCCGCTCGCTTCACTATAATATTCGGCTCGCGTGTTCTCGGGAGCCTGGACTACTGATTGGCTGTGCTTTTTGACCCTACTCAAAAAGTGTTGCAGGGCCCCTTTAAAGGTCATCGCCCCGCACGTAGCGTAGCGCGCGTGCGCCTCGGCGTACTTCGCCCTACGGGGCGTGGTCACCTGCGTGCGCCTCGTGGAGGGGGCAGGGGGGTTGTATGTCTTGTGCTTTCACCGTGATGTCCGCGCTGAAGTTACAGAGCGTACAAAGGTCACTTCGCTCGCTGCAGCGGCCGCGTTTGCGAAACGAGCACGCTGTTCAAACAGAAATAAGTAACAACTGTGACACTTGATAGTTCGCGCTGGCCCTGTGTGTGTTCTTTTCGTGCATCCTTTGCGCTTGAGCGACGAGCTGGAAATTTCGAACTGCTTTCCGTTCTTCGCGTTACATTCCAACTTGTTGCTATCGCATTCATTGCTTCGCCGTTGCGGCAAAACTGTGACTTTTTTAGAGTGAACACGAGGTCGCATGGCTTTCTGAGCTCCCAGCACAGCAAAGCGGCGGCAGCGAGAAGCATCGCTCATGCGCAGTGCGTCCGATGTGTGACAATTGTGCCGTCATGCGCATTGCGTCAGGCAAGAAAGCGCGTGTCGTCTGCTGCACGTGTACTGCAGTAAGGAAGCCGTGTACTTCAAAGTGGTAATAATGCTGAACTTGCAATTCCGCTCCACACGATTAACCAATAAACTTGGAAATATGTTATCGTTTTCTGGCATTCTCAAGATCGTCATTGATCTGTATTGGGCGCTTTCCCCGACGCACATTTTGTGTTCCAGCATGACCTATTGCCGGTACACACTGCAATATTGGTGTTGGTGTTCACGCTGAAGGGTAGAAGTAATAATAATATAATAATATCTGGAGTTTAACGTCCCAAAACCACGATATGATTATGAGGGACGCCGTAGTGGAGGGCTCCGGAAATTTCGACCACCTGGGGTTCTTTAACGTGCACCTAAATCTAAGTACACGGGCCTCAAACACTTTCGCCTCCATCGAATATGCAGCCGCCGTGGCCGAGATTCGATCCCGCGACCTTCGGGTCAGCAGTCGAGCGCCATAACCACTAGACCACCGTGGCGGGGCGAAGGGTAGAAGGGAAGTAGACATTTCGCTGAATCATGGTTGTCAAAAGGAAGCACCACGTGGCAACAATAATTTCATGGGGATAAGCACGGTTAGAAATTACTTGAAAAAGGGGCTCAGTTCTCACTGGTTTTCGTTGTGTATGTACCATATCTATTAGATTCAAGAGCCTCCTTTGAAACATTTATACCTGTTGGCTGGAGTGTGAATAAGGTATGACTTGTGAATAAGGTATGACTTACCCCAGGAGGTTATGCAGTAATTAATGTGCGAGTGTACAAACGCGAAATAAAGTGAGAGTAGTACCGGTCGTGAAAAAAATGAACGTGTCCTGATGAGGATGCGTATTCCGTGTAATAACTTTTTTTTAAATGTGTTACATGGTTTTCAAATTTCAAGTTAGGGTCGATATTTACGCCTAGGTATACGCATTCTTCACTTGCTGATAATGAGTGGTTATCGATAAAAATGGGTGGAATGCACCCTGGTGATCTATTTTGTGATGAAAACACAAGAAATTGAGTTTTAGAGGGATTAATGGTAAGTCTATTAATTTTACACCATCCTAACAAGTTATGAAGGTCACTGTTAAGCCGGGTTACTATTACTGATAGATCTTCATCAGAATTCATGATTGTGGTGTCATCCGCATATAATATGCACTTAGCAGTGATGCTACCGAGGACTTCTGACTTGGAGCAATTTTTGGAGCAGCAAAATTTCCGTTTTGGAGCACTTTGGAGCAGCCAAATTTTCATCTTGGAGCACTTTGGAGCAGATAATTTTGCATCTGGGAGCACTTTGGAGCAGCGAATTTTACATCCTGGAGTGCAATACAGAAGCATATTGCATTAACATTCAAGCACCTGAGTATTATTATGGGGCTCTTATGAAGGCTAGAAATATTTCGATTCATTGCAAATCTCATGGAAAAAATCATCTCAGGAGCATAGGCGTGCGCACAGGGGGGGGGCAGGGGTGGGGGCCGCCGCCCCCCCCTAATCACCTAAGAGGGGGGGGCGCAAAATCTGCCCCGTACATTGACCCTTGCGTTAGCAATTATATGGATACTCTCGGCGGATTTTTGCCGTCGCCATTGCCGTAATTTTCCGTATAAAGTCCAAATTATTAACGTCACCACGTGCATTCTAGCCGCGGGTAAAAGCTTGCGAGCGCTGGCGACGAACGCGGCTGAAGCGGAGATTAAACTAGCCGGCCGTCTGTCTCCGCCGCACGGACAGCGCATGAGATAACATCTTCCCGCGTGCGGGCCTGCCGTCGATTGCTCATCAAACAGAGAGGAAACGCCCCGCCCGTCTTTCGTAAGGAGCATGAAGGGACGCCAGGGGAGCGGAAGGGGGGGGGGGACCGCATCTTTCGAAGGGCGCAGTCGCTCGCTTGCGCGCGCGCTATCTCGAGGCATTAGGAGACGGCTCGTAAACTTGCTGTGCTCTCAACGCTTACTTCGCGTTTAGAGAACTCAGAGCAAGAAAACGCTTCGGTTCCTGGAGGGGCCATATTCCCTTAAACTAGCGTTTTGTTGAGTTACGCGAGATCGGATCCAAAAGAGTTAGCTGCTAGTCTTACTTCGTTTCACAATACAATTTTTTGGTATCGAATTCATTGCTTCGCTCTTAAGCGAAACTGAGTTTTTTTAACCGTTAGCTATTGACCCCCGAAAGCGAGGGGCGGACGTGTAACATGGCGTAGCCGCTTCACTGTGGGCCGTCAGCGACGGGCCCGCTACTGACAGCTGCGCATTTGCGGCTGCTCCGACCAGGAGATATAATTTTACTAATAAGATGACATTTTTAAAAAAGCAAGCAAAAAAATTCGAATTGGAACCCTAGCACGTGAGCTCGAAAGGGCAGGGCCTTTTAGGGGGTATTTACCGCAGAGTGATTACAAACTCGGACATGCTGGCGGAAGGAATTATGAAAAAGCTGTTCTGGATGAAGATCCATGGATAAAGCATATCTGAGGAAAAGTGTCAACGCGTTTCCACCGTTCGCGTGCTCTTCCATAAACGCGAAGCAAGGAAAATTCAATATTGTCCCATATATCTACTGCGAGCGATCCCAGATTTCATTCCGCGACAGGGGCGTAGCCAAGGGGGGGGTTGGGGGGGTTCAAACCCCCCCCGAAAATTTTCAATTTTGCTTGCGTATATATACACGCACACATACAAACGCACGCACGAACATACATAAAGTATGGTTGAACCCCCCCCCCGAAAAAAATTTCTGGCTACGCCCCTGTTCCGCGATGTCCGGAAACAGAAGTGACAGACATTTTAGCCGCACTCATGTAGTTATTACTGAACATTGCTTTCCTTACGTTCCGTGCGACACTTGAAACGAGCTGTCAGCAACGTTTCTGGAACAGACGACGTCCGCCGATGAATCGCCGTCGCACTTTCTCGCTACCGATAGGCCTAGACGTCACGAGCCTCTGCGGAGAGCGCGTTTTGCTGCCGAGCCGACTTGCAGAACAGAAGCTGCGTCGGCACCGTGCATGGCATCGTGGCTTACTCGGAACCTACGCGCGAGCGCTATTTATTCAGCGGAATAATTCTTGGTCCATGATTGCGACTTTATTGGCAGCCCCAAGATCGAGCTGCACATGTTCTGACGCGCCGGGGGTGCGATTGCCGGTGATAGACGCCCCCAAACCCGAGACTTTGGCGCAGTTTGGCGCAAATTTCGTCGATATTATCAGGATGGCGCAGTAAATACAATTTGGCGCACTTTGGCGCAGTTGGCGCAGGAGTGGAATCACTGACTTAGAAAATGTAAGGCAATTAAGCAGGTCATTAATATAAAGTAAAAATAGTAAGGGGCCCAGAATTGACCCCTGTGGTACACCTAAATTAGTCATTTTAGGTCTAGAATAACCATTGCATACACCAACGACCTGATACCTGTCACGTAAGTAGTTGCGTAGTACTAGTAGTAAAGGAGGACCAGTTATACCAATTGAGTCTAGTTTACTATTAAGAATATCATGGTCAATGGTGTCAAATGCTTGGGAAAAGTCTACGAATATAGAACCTACTTCTATTGCCCGAATAGAATGGTGACGATGGTGAAGGTGACTGGTGCCTTGGCGGTAAGCGCAGCCGGCCGATAAAATCTTCCATTTATGGTTGCCTCTGTCAGAACAAGGGACGGGGTGAATTGGCAGGAAAACCCTGAACTCCAAGTATGCGGTACTGGTACTCTCGGTATGCATGACCCGCCTCATCACAGTGGTATCAAAGCGGTCGTTTGTCGGTCATGTGCCAAATGTCGGACTTACACGCGACTGGTCGAGTGTCTTCAAAATAAGTAATTGCCTGTGATGACTGAAGTATGGCATACGGGGTTGCTGCAGGCAGAGGCACTGGTGCAGGTGGGGTGTGTCTTAATGCGTCAGAATAACTCACGTGCTGGAAGGTATTCACTGAAGATGGTGTCACCGATGACGGGACGGTGCGTCTCAAAGCATCGGCATAAGTCGCGTGTCGAGGTTCACTTGAAGTGGTGCAGTGACCTGAAGAGGCGTCCTGTGACGAGGTGCGTTGAGCGCATGCTGGACTTGGTCACGTATGATGCTGACGATGTAATTAGTGGTAGGTTGCTGCGCCTGGTGCAGCTGATGCAGCTCGCCGTGAACAACTAAACGAATAAGCTCGCGAAGTGCTTCCGCATCGGTCGCGGATGATCCTAGCCCTATGACAGAGGCAGCATTCACTTGCCAATCGTACCAGTTGTGTTGCTGCAGCACCTTCTCCATGGTGACGGCTTCAGTGAGAAACTCTGCAACCGTCTTAGGCGTACTGCAAATGAGTTCACCAAAAAGCTGCTCTTTCACAGGTTGCATCAAATGATGAAACCTTTTGTATTTCAGCATGTTAGAATCGGCTTGATGAAAGGCACGCCCCATATCTCCCATGTACTGAAGCAGACATTTTGGAGCTTCGCTTCTTCGTCCCACCAGTTGAAATCTGCTATGTGCTCAAAATCGGCCATCCAGCCTTCCTCATCTTCAATAATGCCGCCACAGAAGGGATCCGCACGTGCAGTTTTTGCAACATGTAATAATGAGGTGTCGTAGCTGCAGTAGCAGGGGTGGCAGCGGCAGTAGCCTCCATATCTGTCGACGTTGCAGTAAACTCGGGGGCCAGCCCCAGAATTGTCTGGCTGGCATGGTGTACAGGCGTAAGCCCCAGTTTCGGGCTAACATTCTGGCTGCTGTTGAAAATTACCCGCACCTCCACCTATAACATGGCACGTTCAAAAGAAAGGCGGCGTGAGGCCCAAGTGCAAAAAGCGGTTGGCGCAGCACAGCTAAAAACCGAGGCACTGGAGCTTGAGCTACTTCGTCTGCTTTTATCGCAGGCAGATTAAGCATGTGGCAATATGCCAACTGCGTGCCACACTTTCGAGCACCTAAGTATGCACGATCATGGTTGAGAAGTACTAGTTGGAGATCATGAAGAAACTTCAAAACGAACAAGAATGTGTTGTCAGACTGCAGCCAGCAGGCATTAGCTTTAATTCTCGAAAAGTGTTCAAGTTAAGAGCTTGATAACTGGCTATTGACATAAGAGCAAACAGACATAGTTGACCTCGAAGATCATGCAATGCATGGAGAACATCCTTACAGGTAACACGATGACTGGGTCAGCCATATATGTATGAAGCTCCTTGGGTCTTATAGTGTGGATAGAATGATATTAAAAGTATCCAGTTGTTCATCACATCGTTCGATCTAACAACTCAGTCTAACTCTGCCCATCTCTGAGAATTGCCTCAAGTACAGCCATGAATAGGAAGCACTTACAATTTCGACCAGGTCTTTAGGTGGATGCCCACACTCTTGCATC
Source organism: Rhipicephalus sanguineus (assembly GCF_013339695.2). NCBI lineage: Eukaryota > Metazoa > Arthropoda > Arachnida > Ixodida > Ixodidae > Rhipicephalus > Rhipicephalus sanguineus. The sequence continues at coordinate 3,175,530 of NC_051180.1, forward strand.
TGAAAAGGAGATCAGAAAAAAAGAAGTGCTATGTTTCGACATTTGTGTACAAATCTGCTTTCACTCTAAACAGTGCATATGTTCAACTGTCTTCCCAAGTTCTCACCAAAGTCTTTCAGATTTCTGACTCGATCTAACTTGATTAACATGTGGGTTAAGCCTTCTCCACTACCAAATTCTTTCTTCAAAAGCTCAGCACTTGTTGATTCTTATCGGAGTACTGTAGCCACTCAACAAGTGCAGGTGACCTCTTACCAAGGATGGAGGTAAGGGGGACATGGCTTGTGGACACCATAAAATCATCAAAGAAAAAGTGTTTTTTATGTTAATTACATTATTGAGATCTACAGCTACTCTTTCGCATGTAAAGCCTAAGTCTTACACTGGGGTGGAAGCGGGCTTGAGTGTTTTGGAGCAGCTCAGGGAGCAGGCATAATGCTGTTTTGGAGCAGCTTTGGAGCACCAAATGTGTGTTTTGGAGCAATGCAAGTTAGTTTTGGAGCCGAATTCTAGGGTCAAACATCACTGTTGTTTATTTATTTTTTTTTTCTGGTAAACACTAGAAGTTCCAACGATTTTAGAAAACATACAATACTGATGAACCAACCACACTTAACACATCACATATATACACACACACACGCGTACGTGTTATCATTACATACCTGCCAAGTTTGGAGAAACGGAATCCGGGAGATTTACACAATGGGGGGGGGGGGGTATAAAATATGTCGACCGCTGGAGGGGGGGTATAAAGTATGCTGACCGCGCGGGGGCGAGGGGGTACTGCGATAGCAATTATACGGACATTAGGCAGTTTTGGAATAGCGTGCGCAAAGCTGTGCGTTAGCTTCTCGCGCAACTGCGCATGCGTCGTGCGCTAACCGCTTGCGGGTTCCCGTTAAGTGACGGGAATAGCGGGCCAAAAACGCTAACTTAGCGTACGCTAATCTAAAACTGCCTACTAGGCAGTTTTAGAATAGCGTACGCAAAGCTTTGCGTTGGCTTTTCGCGCAATTGCGCATGCGTCGTACGCTAACCGCTTGCGGGCTCCCGTTAAGTGACGGAAATAGCGGGCCGCAAACGCTAACGCTAACTTAGCCTACGCTATTCTAAAACTGCCTACTGTCAGCGGAATTTTGCGGTCGCCGCTGATCTGTACAGAGTCCAAACCGATAACATCGCTTACGCATCGTCTGTTTCACGTGCGAGTAAAAGCGCGCTAGCGCTAGGGACGAACACGGTTGAAGCAGAGATGAAACGACCCGGCCGTCACCGTCGCGCGAAGGGCACATGCGATAACATCGCTCCGCGTGCGAGGCCTGTCGTCGCTTGCTTACCAGTTATTTCGTCGGGCAAGGGACCATAAAGGGCGCCGTTGAGACGGGGACGGTCGCGAGCGCTGGCGAACGCGCTATCTCGACAGACATGTCGGTAACGGCTACCCTTTAAGTGTTGGGCTCTCCACTTAAAGCAGTAGTGACAAAATTCTGAAGGCGAGATAAGTTGTGGGATAGATTTGTGTGTACAAAAACGCATCATCTACGAAATATTAACGGCTGATATAACCTATAACACATTTAGCATCAATTTTTAAATTGTGTGTTGCGCATCTGTACGCGGAACGTCCCACCTCGCGTCACGACATCAAACAACAGCCACCTGCATCACGAGCTTGTGCGCCATAATTCTTGCGAGCGCTCTCTCCTAGCGAAAACGGAGCGCACCTTTTTTATGTACTTATGTACGCATCACAGGCAAGACGCGGCTGCAGCGCTATGACACGTTTGCGTTGGCAGCACTGCGGCACAAAGTGCACAGCTACTTCATGCGCAATGAAACTGAGTTGAACGTTTCTACCATCGTTAAAAAAAAAAGAAGAAGAATCCTTTCTACTACGTGGCCAGACAACTCTGCTCATGTGGCCAGACAAAGCACTGGACGCGCGGGGCAAAACTGGATTTCCAGGACATTTTCCTATGACCCGTACAACCGGGAGAAACGCTCAAAATCCGGGAGTCTCCCGGGTAATCCGGGAGACTTGGCAGGTATGGTATATGTACTGTAATAAGATCAGTGAGTGCACTTGTCGAGAGTGCTGTGTGTGGTCGTCGTACCCTCCGTTCACGAGAATCATATCAGTGTAGGTGCCGCTCTGTGGTCCAAGCGCATTGCAAAGTGCACTTGGTGTTGTCCTAAAGATGAGAAGTATTAAAACTCGTGTGAATATAGCCTTTTAGCGGCCCGGTGGTAAAAAAGAAGGCTCTCATGCACTTGCGCGTTGTGGTAAGGTGCATTACTTCGGGACTCGTTTATAGGTTACGCGACGAGCTTTAGTTGAGTACGGTCCTGGTCCCACTACAGAGGAATATTTCTGTCAAGTCACGTCTGACACTTCGGTACTTAAATTGTCCTCTAAAAAGAACAGAAAGAGGAATGACACGGAAATCGCAAAACTGAGTTGCCTTGCACAATTATAACTTGTGGCGAAATGTATACAAAGACACCAATTTACTTAATGTACGCGTTAAAGAGCCCTGATGGTCAAAATTAATCCAAACGGCGTAGTTTACATTTATGTCGTAGTAATTTCACGCGAAGCCACATCTTTTTTGTCTTTACATTACCTTGAGCGTTTGTGTTGCGTTGTTATTGCTAGTAGATTGATGGAAGGCAGCGGACATTATTCGCATAAAAAATGTATTTTGGTCCCGTGAAATAACCGGGCCTTTGTTCCATTACTGTCGTGCAAGTAATCAATCCAAGAAAGTTCCATGCTGTACAGTTACCTTTGTGTACTGTTACTGGAATATAAAAACAAGCGTGTGCGTGTTAAACATCTCCGTAGCGCGAAAGCGCTGTCAGCCACGTACATTTCCTCAGTAAACCTATGAACTGTCCTACATTTCATGGAGAACTGAATAAGAAATGCGGATGAATATTTGAGCACGCAGTGCACATAGTGCTATTTCAACTCATCATGCAGGAATACGGGCTTTCTTTTTGTTGGGGTATCCAGATGAACAAGAAGTAAATACTTAATTCAGTCGCGCTACAACAGTGCGTAGTAGGTGGAACACAAGCTAAACATGTACAAATAAAACAACAAGAAAACGTCATCCATTGCGAAAATGCCGACTGTTGCCGAAAGCGAGCAACCCGTTCATTGGCAGAATGCGCTTCTCTCAAAAGTAATAGTGACGTTCGGCGCGCTTCGTGCATTAATTCGGGAATGAAGAGCGCACACGTTACCAGAAAGCTGCAGTGAACGCATTTTTTTTTGCCGGAAATCGGGTCTAATCGCTCACAGCGAAGCGCTGTTGTGCGCGTTTGTATACGCGCCGACAACCGCCTATCCACACTAGCGCGGCCACGGTGCTGCCACCTGTAGCCCGATCTCGCGGCGAATAGCGCGCTCGACGTCATTTTTGAAAACGCTTGCGTGCAGCTATGTCTGATAATCGAAAGTTCGCCACGCGATATAGAAAGCGAGCGCGTTACAACTTCGAAAAGCGCCCCAATCCTGCTGAAGAACCAAGCGACGACCACTCGCCGGCAGCCTCAAGCGAAGGCCGCGATGGCTCCGAGGTGGACTGTAGCGGGCCTCGCGAGAGCGAGCTAGGCCTAACGACGTCGCCTGCCGATTGTGATAAGCGGAGCACTGTTCGGCACGACACAAGGATGGTTCCACCAGCGGAATTGCTCCAACAAAAGAAGCAAGCGGGGCGAAACTCCAACAACTTGCACGAACATCGGCAACGAAGAGGAAAAGAGGAAATTGGACATGTCTGCGAGCGTCGACGACGGTGCGGACGAGCCGGCAGAGATGGAGTCGCGCTTTTTTATTGTCAGTGAAGAAACGCTAAGCGCTATTCTCTCGCGCATAAAGTGCACTCTGTGTGGCGGCTCCATGACTTCTGACACACGGGAGCAAGAATACGGCCTTGCCGTCAAGCTTCTCGGCATTTGTGAGAAGTGCGGCGATGATTTTTCCGAGTGGAGCTCCCCACGCGTAAAAAATGGCAAGACTGTGACTGCCTTCATTGTGAACCTTCTCGCCGCTCGTGCAACGGTCAGCACCGGGAATCGGCAAACGGCGATGAACGATATTTTCGCTGTAATGAATATATCGCACCGCGGCCTTCATTCCAAAATGTGGCAGAGCTAGTATCTGAAACAGAAGCTGGCGCTGGCAGCCTCGACAGCTGCCCAAAAGCTGATGGGCGAGTGCGCGGTATCAGTGAAGCCATCATACAGTGACCTGAATCTTGCTAATTCTGGCAACATAGCGGTATCCTACGATGGCTCGTGGATGACGCGCGGCCATTCGTCCCACATTGGAGTCGGCACCGTTATCGAACTTTTTTCTGGACTTGTACTCGACTATGTTGTGTTGAGCAACTTCTGTGCAGGTTGTGCGCGTGGCCCGAAGCCTGGCGACCCAGAATATGAAAACTGGAAGGCAAACCACGCCTGCCAGCAAAATACAGACAAAAAAGCCGGAGAGACGGAAGTTGAAGCAGCGCTGATACTTTTTCAGAGGTAACTTCAGCTGCACAAACTGAGGTACACCACAATCCTCTCGGATGGTGATAGTCGAGCATTTCTTGCTCTCAAGCAAGCACAAGTGTATGGCTTTGTGCCAATTGAAAAAGAAGATCGCATAAACCATGTGCAAAAAAGGATGGGGACGGCTCTGCGTACACTTGTTGCAAAACACAAGGGCTCTGCTTCAGAAGCTCTTGGTGGAAAAGGCAAATTGACGGGAGACTTGATAACCATGCTCAGTGCATATTATGGATGGGCATTGAAGTCCAACAGCGGGGATGTCAAGGACATGCAGAAGGCCGTGATGGCAACATACCGCCACATCACGTCGAACGACAGGGTTTCTGACCACAGTCTGTGCCCATCAGGTTCCAACTCTTGGTGCCGCCAGAATGCTGCTCAAGCAAAAAACGAGCCCATTCCGAACCATCGTTATAATTTGCCTTGACATGTTTGTGAAGCCCTTCGACCAGTGTACGAGCGCCTCTCGCAAGAAAAACTGCTCGAAAGGTGCCAGCGCAGCAGGACCCAAAACAATAACGAATGCTTGCATTCTATGATTTGGGCATTAGCTCCAAAGGAACAGCATGCCTCACTTTTCGCTGTCGAAGCTGCTGTGGCTGAGGCAGTGATGAAATTTAATTCAGGAAATGCGAGAACTTCATCTGCCATACTACAGGAGCTTCCAGGGGCGTAGCCAGAAATTTTTTTCGGGGGGGGGGGGGGTTAACCATACTTCATGTATGTTCGTACGTGCGTTTGTATGTGTGCGTGCATATTATGCAAGCAAAATTGAAAAATTTCGAGGGGTTTGAACCCCCCAACCCCCCCCCCCCCTTGGCTACACCCCTGGGAGCTTCACTTGAGTTCGGGGCTACTAAACAGCCAAACAATGGCCGAGAAAGATGACCGGCGTGCATCAGCGCGCAAGCGGGCATCTGCAGAAAATCTCCAACGGACTTTCAAAAAGCGCCACTCTGGTAGCTGCCGACAGACAGACTATATCCCTGGTGGCTATTGATCACTTAGCTAGGTGAACGTGACACTATTTTTTGTTACATCTAAACAAATATGAGTCTTGTTTGTTTTTTAGCATTTTCTCAAATCCAGAATTTTTTACGCTTTGCAACCATCCGGGAGCGATTTCTCAGTAACCAGAGGGCCTAGGATTGTCATTCTCGTTGCAATGCAGAGCCACATGAATGGTTTCCACAGGGGTAGGATCAGATTTCTGCATTTCAGTGTCAGTTTTTTTTATTGTCCATTTATTAAATAATTTGCAAAATTTTGAACAGAAAGCTTTGATGGGCTGTATAATTGCTAACAGTTGTCATATCAAAAAAGTATTCCTACCCTTGTGAAGCTTGTTTCCTAGTATGCAGCCATGTGCCTAAAAGAAGATTCTGACGAGTAGTGTTTGATCCAGTGCTCCCAGAAGCAATACTAATTATCAATTAACAGCGGAACTAATAGGCATACTTAAAAACTAATTGCACATTTGGAATTGGCAAAAGAACTGAACAAGACTGTGCAATTTCATTAAAATTGGTAAAGGAGTTCATGAGATATATAAAAAAAAACCCCTTGCCCCCTTAAAGGGACACTAAAGGCAAATATTAAGTCGACGTTGATTGTTGAAATAGCGGTCCAGAAACCTCGTAGTGCTGCTTTTGTGCCAAGGAAGTGCTTATTTTGAAATAAAATCACGTTTTTAGTGGTCCGCATCGCGTTAGCGCGCTTCAAATCTCCCGCCTGAAAATACGACTCTCATACGTCACTGCTGCCGTGCCCAACGTTGCCCGCTTTTACTGCGCGGCCGCCGACACTAGTAGCAGCCGAGCGGAAGTAGCGGGACCCACAGTAGCAACAACGGGCGCTGCGGCAAAGACTTGCTCGGATAGGCACATTCAAAGCCGTCACCAAGTTGCGGTTGGTCTCGTAATCCTCAGTACGAAAGTGCAGCGAGCACACACGCAGAGGTTTTGACTGTTTAGCACACTGGAGCAATGGCATGACACTAAGCCACTTCGAGCGTAAGGGTTCATTCCGCGGCACCCAGTGAAAAGACACACCGGTTTCCTTGCTGCAGCACTGGCGTTGTGCACCATTCGGGCTTCCGGCAATATCACACGCATGCGGCATTTTGTCGAACTTTCTGTCAGAGCGACTTTCACGAGCGCGCAAAACACGCACGGCAGTACGCGATCCCGAAACTACCACTGAGACGGGCGAGGCACAGCTCGGCGAAAACGGAACCTTTGAACCACGCGCGCCGTTCCCCATGGCAACGCCACGGAGGTTTTGTTTTCCATGAATCAAGCGGAAACGAACAAACAGCATTTTATTACGTCTTTTGTTGCTCGGAATGTTCTTTTTTTACTGCTGCTAGTTTTATTACTAGTGATTTATTGTAGGCCGACTTCCCTACGTCATCGGGATCACTTCGAAAATGTCCCACTCGTGGCGCTCATCATATGATACATTTAGCTTAATTTCTCGGTAAGTAGGGCACTGCTGTTGATAATATTGCCATTTTAGAAGTTGTCATACATTGGGCTTTCACTCTGACATAAATTGTTATTTGCCTTTAGTGTCCCTTTAAGTGTGTGCGCCATTGTCTGGATTGTCAGAATCAAGAGAAAGCCTAGAAGTCCAGTTATTTGCTCTCTCAGTTATATTGCTTCTGCGTGCTCAGCCAGTGATGTTCGATTAAACCTTCCTTCTTACATCATACATGTGCTGCTTGAATCTTTGCTGAAAGTTACCTGTCTCGCCGATGAAACATCCACCCCAGTCTGTGTATCCCCTTGAAAGAACGTGGGCATGATGGTAACACCTACAGCCCACCAAAGGGACAGGAACACAAAGAAACGACGTGGACGCAGTGCTAACTTCCAACAAAAGCTTTATCTACGAAGCAGACACATGAAACTATAGGAAAAACCGAGCAACGCACGCAGGCACATAAGTACGGGATTATTAGTTATCATGACACATATTGAAGACGTGTAGACAACGATAACATGAGAGTACAAAAATATTTACAAGATTACCAGGCCATGTGGACGCAACCATCCCCCTCAGGTCACCCTTCCTATCACCTTTAAGAAATCAAATTTCTTTCTTGTCAGCTCGACTGATGGTGCGCTCACACACATGTCCCCCAAACTCGCGATCTTCGCCGCCTCGACGATTTCCCGTGTTGTCTGCGCTGTACTTTGCCCTATGACACTGCACTGAGAATACATGGGGACGCATCCACAGTTTGTGCAATGAATAGCGAGATGGCCCGCACTTTCAGTGCGCACGTTATTTGCATGCTCACGCAGCCTGTCATTCGCGCACCTTCCCGTTTGTCCGATGTATTTTCCTGGGTATGTGAAGGACACCCTGCAGATGGGACCAAAATTCGCTGTTGAACCTAAGCTGCCTGCTCCTGAACTTTTAACATTAGTTAGAGATGTTTCTAGATGTGCGGAAGTGAGGTTGGAATGTGTATTTCAGTAGGGGTTGATGTTGTATCGCGTGCTAGGTCTCCAAAGGCAGCCCTACCCTTGGAATGTGTGAAACATTTTCTTCGCGAAAGTAATTTGGCTTTGCTGCCCGCAGATAAAGAGGGGAGTTTCATGGTTATGCCACTTAATTCTTTAAAGAAGGAGGCAGATGAGGCTCTGAAGTCTGTTTTCATCAGCAGGAACGATGTTTCACTTGTGAAGGTGAAATCGGCAGCTACGAAGCTGTGTCAGAAATTAAACCTGAGCAAGTTAGCCCGTGAAATCGAAGGCAACAAAAAGAATTGCCTCGAAATGTTCTTTTCAGTGAAAACCCACAAACCGGATTGGCCGCTGCGTGTTATAGTGTCAGAAGGGGGGACACGGCAAAAGTCCGTAGGCCTATTTTTGCAAGAAAAATTAAAGTTGCTAGCAGTAAATGATCCCTTTTTGACAAAAAGCTCGGATGAGGTGATACATTATTTGAAGACGCATGCAGATAGTAATTTGAGCGCATTCTCTATAGACGTAAAAGGTTTATATTATTCGCGGCCACATGATGAGTCATTAGTCTGTGTCCAAGAGGCCATCGATGCGTATGATGAATTGAAATTTCTCAATGCCGTCTGCACATCTGCGAAGGGTTTTCTTGATTTGGTGTCCGTGTAACTACAGTCTACCTTCTCCAAGTGGGACGGTAATGTCTTTCTCCAAAAGCAAGGAATCTGTATTGGGTCCTTCATAGCGCCATTGCTGAGCGACCTTTTCTTGGCACGTGCAGACAGGAGACTAGAAGCCGTATTACAAAACACAAGTGTAAGCAGAGTGTTTCGTTACGTAGATGATTACGTTGCGGTACTGGATTCAAATTCAGCGAATTTGGATTCTGCAGCTTCTCTTGTACTTGATCACTTTAATGAAGTTTTGGAACCGCTCGTAGTCACGCATGAAATGCCACAAGACAGCACTTTGCGCTTCCTTGACATAAGGATGTTCTTCGGGAGCGAACAGGTGTGATGGTCATACGACCCAAGGGCCAATAAGCCATTAATTCAGTTTTCTTCAGGCCACTCTAAACTGGTTAAGCGAACCATCGCAAAGTTAACCCTAACAAATGCGCTTCGTCGCTCGTGCCCCCGCAAGTGTTGTTCTAGCTTTACGGCTCAAGCAGACCGCCTCGAGAAGGCAGGTTTTCTGCAGCATATCGTCACAGGCGTGGCTGAAGATCTACTCAAGACCGTAAAATGAGCTCGCCAAGATGAACAGTCTACTTCAACAGAAAGGGAGCGACTGAAACAGAAATACGCGATAATTCCATACATACACATCGTCTCACACAGACTGAAGAAGATTGGCAACAGTGCAAACGTTGAGGTTATCTTCTGAGTGCCTAACAAGCTGTCCAATCTGTGCAAGGCTAGCTACTGCGATTCCGAGAAGCCCACTTTCCAGAAAAAGCAAAAAGAATGCTTTATTCAGTGCGAGAAAAACGTCGTGTATCTGCTTCCGTTGTCGTGTGCAAAAAATACATCGGACAAATGGGAAGGTGCGCGAATGACAGGCTGCGTGAGCACGCAAACAATGTGCGCACTGAAAGTGCCGGCCATCTCGCTATTCATTGCAGAAACTGTGGGTGCGTCCCCATGCATTCACAGTGCGGTGTCATAGGGTGAAGTGCAGCGCAAACACGGAAAATCATCGAGGCGGCGAAGATCACGAGTTTGGGGGACGTGTGAGCGCACCGTCAATCGAGCTAACAAGAAAGGAATTTGATTTCTTAAAGGTGATAGGAAGGGTGACCTGAGGGGGATGGTTGCGTCCACATGGCCTGGTAATCTTGTAAATATTTTTTGTACTCTCATATTATCGTTGTCTACACGTCTTCAAGATGTGTCACGATAATTAATAATCCCATACTTACGCGCCTGCATGCGTTGCTCGGTTTTTCCTATACAGTAAAAGCTCGTTAATTCGACTCTCATTAATTCAGAAAATCGGTTAATTCGGACACGTCATCTGGTCCCTGTAAATATACGCATCACTCTAAAAGAGTGGGCGCTCATTATTTCGGACAGATTTGACCGCAAATCGGATAATTCGGCCACTTTCGGGCCGCTGGCGAGGCTCGAAAACGAAAAAAGAACAATTCAGAACAAAAGTGAAGCTCAAACGCAGCATCGCCATGGGCATCAATTGTTGACTTGGCTTGACTTGAGACTGGGAACGCCTTTTTTTTCGCGTGTGTTGTTGGCAGTGCCATTTTTGCTTTGTTCCCGTTGGTGTGCTGCATCGTTGAACGCCGTTTTATCGAGGAACGATTCAGTACGGCTCCTTTAGCTTGATTGTTGCTGGTGCTTTTGTGCTGACTTTTCGTGTGAACGCACTCTCCGCCGATGGCAATGCCGGCGAAGCGGCCCAAGTACGAGGCAAAGGACTTCACCAAAGTAGAAATTTTGCGTGCCCTGAAAAATGGGCTCTGCTGACAAGAGGTTGATTCTGTGCCATGACGTCGGCAAACAATACGACGTGAGTCTCCTGAGCGCAGTTAGCATTCTCGCGTATGTGTGGCAGAACATGCCTGCGCACGCCATTGCCAACTGTTTCAGGCACAGTGGCTTTGTTGTACCCGACTCCAGCGATGCCGAAGTGTCGCCGGACGAAGGTGCCGACGATGGGCAGGATTTCGGAAGTGTTATGCCTGATGCAGTGACACTAGAGGATTATATCGGCATTGATGATGGCGTTGCCACTGCCGGCTGTCTGACGGATGAGGAAATCGTCAAGAAAGTGATGCATGGCAACGAATCCGAGAACGAAGAGCCTGAAGAGGAGCAGCCACACCCTGAGCCACACGGGCCCCATCGCACTGTGAAGGAAGTCGCGGAGGCCCTCGCCGTCCTTGAAGAATTTTGTTTTGGCACTGCAGACAGCATGCGAGCTGCTGAGCACCTTGAAGGGCTCAGAAAAATTGTGTCCGCACGAATATCTGCTCGAAAACAGACACGCATCCGCGATTACTTTGTAAAGTAAAGGTATGTTGAAAAAACTCTTTATTTTATTGTGTTAATTTCGACCATTCGATAATTCGGACATTCGGTTAATTCGGACATTTTTTCCGGTCCCTAGAAATCCGAATTAACGAGCTTTTACTGTATTTTCATGTGTCTGCTTCGTAAATAAAACTTATGTTGGAAGTTAGCGCTGCGTTTCTTTTTGTTCCTGTCCCTTGGATGCGCTTTAGGTGTGCACAGATGTGTACCCCCTCCCGCCCTCGGGTGTCCGTTTTAATTGTCCTGACCACATGGGTTTTCATCCGACTCTCGACTTCAGCCCCCCTTGATTATAAATTATGTCTGTAGAATGTGCCCATAGCCATGGTCACTTGTTCTTCTCTACGTTGTTTTATGCCACAGGTGAAAATGTGGCCAGCTTCAAACACTGATTCACCTTCTAACAGCAGCAGCGAAGTGTCATACTGCTTATCAATATAGCTGTAAAGGCTGGACACTGGTATTTTCCCTGAAACATAATGTTGCCATTTAGACCACGGTAAGCCATACCCTGCAGCATGCTCATTCAAAGGCGCAAAGTAATACGGTCGGCTGGCACACGGTGCATTTGCTATCGCAATCGAGCCCGATCGGTACCGTATTTTTTGATCAGGGTTGGCTCTTTTGTACTACCTAGAGAACTGAGCCAACCATAGAAAATTTTCATCCCTATGTGGCTAGATGGCGATCGAAAGTGCACCCTGTGACAACCCTAGAAAATTTGCGCAGTTAGGAGCAACAGGGAATATACTATTAAGACCATGCCGCAGAGAAACTTGTGCTCATGTTATCTAGCTACAAATTCCGAATGAGGCACGCGTGTGCGTATGGCTCTCTTGCGTTTGCCTCCAATCATATCAGAAAGGTTGCGGCTGCATGCAGCTCTAAGCATGCTTGGTTGCTTCCCACAAAATGGAGAATCCGCTTGCGCCGGGATTTCATAAAGATATGTGTGCTAAACAGGAATGTAAATTTGCGCAGCTTGTCGTGTCAACCGCGGCCAGTCTTTAGATGCAAACCTACAATGAATGAAGTTGCATGGTTGCATGCATTTCTCGGAGCAAAAATATGTGCATTCGCCGCAAGCACGCGCTAAAACCCAGTTGGCGCTTCAATTCAACACAAAATGGTTCGTCACCTTATACAAAAGCGGCGCGCTCGGCCCCCGTGGCTTCCATTTAGATGGACGCGTAGCAGACGACGTCGGCAGTCAGGGCATTGTCTAAGGCATTATGAGGAGCGTAACATTTTCTCGGAGCAGTTATTTAGCATTTCGTACAGTCAGTGACAAAGCTGCCGCAGTATTTTACTGATTTCGCCGAAGTGCCACAAGAATAGAGTCCAAGAACAGAGTCCAGCCCTCTCCCGCGCAGCCCTCTCCCGCGGGCTGCGCGGGAGAGTGCTGGCGTAACAATCCAACCTTGCACTTCACAGGGATGCCTCCGCATGGTGGCGCCATGATATGTCCATGCGCCCAATACTGGAAGACAGTGCTGTACACATCTTCAACGGCTTTGCAGGTGCACAGTGACAGCTGATGATGTAGCACAGACAGGCGGCGCATGTAACATTACATAGTAATGAAGATTGTTGCTCTGTGGCAACCTCCACAAGCGGGAAATAACCAAGCTCGTCTCCTTTCCCGATGGCAAGCACCAGCAGCAACACTGGACATGACGTCAACAACTAACCCGCCTAAAAAAGAACTAGCATGCCAAGGACGACAAAGAGAGGATGGAAATGTTGGCCAGCCCGTCTGAGGCCTGTTTATCTACACAGCTCTTCATGAGACCTACCTTCTGCATGAGGCTGAGCACACGCTCAAAGCGTGCCTGCTTGACCTCGGCCCCATCCGAGGAACCCTCGGCTTCAAATTCCTCGCACACTTGCCGCATGAGACCAAACTGCCGATTGTACCTCTCGTACTCCTCGTCTGCTAGCGAGGGCCGCTTGTCAGCCAGCCAATCAGGGTACTGCACAGGACACAACACTTGTTAGCGTCTGCCAACCTTCTCCAAAAAGTGAAAGCCAAGTGCTGTCACAACAGCCACAGTGCCAATAGTTGTGTTGCACATTTAATTCAGGCATCACACTTGTACACTCATGAACAAGTTATGTTTAAAACATTATTTATAGAGCTGTGCAAACATACCTGCCAAGTTTGGAGAAACGGAATTCAGGAGATTTACTCAACGGGGGGGGGGGTACTGCGATAGCAATTATATGGACATTAGGCAGTTATAGAATAGCGTACGCAAAGCTTTGCGTTGGCTTGTCGCGCAACTGCACATGCGTCGTACGCTAACCGCTTGCGGGCTCCCGTTAATAGGCAGTTTTAGAATAGCGTACGCCAAGTTAGCGTTAGCGTTTGCGGCCCGCTATTTCCGTCACTTAACGGAAGCCTGCAAGCGGTTAGCATATGACGCATGCGCAATTGCGCGAAAAGCCAACGCAAAGCTTTGCGTACGCTATTCTAAAACTGCCTAATAATGACGGAAATAGCGGGCCGCAAACGCTAACTTAGCGTACGCTAATCTAAAACTGCCTACTGTCAGCAGGATTTTGCGGTCGCCGCTGATCTGTACAGAGTCCAAACCGATAACATCGCTTACGCATCGTCTGTTTCACGTGCGAGTAAAAGCGCGCTAGCGCTAGGGACGAACACGGTTGAAGCAGAGATGAAATGACCCGGCCGTCACCATCGCGCGAAGGGCACATGCGATAACATCACTCCGCGTGCGAGGCCTGTCATCGCTTGCTTATCGTCGGGCAAGGGACCATAAGGGGCGCCATTGAGACGGGGACGGTCGCGATCTCGACAGACATCGGTAACGGCTACCCTTTTAAGTGTTGGTCTCTCCACTTAAAGCAGTAGTGACAAAAAATTTTGAAGGCGAGATAACTTGTGGGATAGATTTTTTAAATTGCGTGTAGCGCATCTGTACGCGAAACGTCCCACCTCGTGTCACGACATCAAACAACAGCCACCTGCATCACGAGCTTGTGCGCCATAATTCTTGCGAGCGCTCTCTCCTAGCGAAAACGGAGCGCACCTTTTTTATGTACTTATGTACGCATCACAGGCAAGACGCGGCTGCAGCGCTATGACACGTTTGCGTTGGCAGCACTGCGGCACAAAGTGCACAGCTACTTCATGCGCAATGAAACTGAGTTGAACGTTTCTACCATCGTTAAAAAAAAAAGAAGAAGAATCCTTTCTACTACGTGGCCAGACAACTCTGCTCATGTGGCCAGACAAAGCACTGGACGCGCGGGGCAAAACTGGATTTCCGGGAGATTTTCCTATGAGCCGTCCAACTGGGAGAAACGTTCAAAATCCGGAAGTCTCCCGGGTAACCCGGGAGACTTGGCAGGTATGTGCAAATAGCAAAATGTTGCATTCGAAGCTAATTCGAATATTAAAGCATAAAGGCAAATCGAATCGAATTTTTTACACGAATGTGTTTTATGCTGGGGTCCACCAAGACTTCACTGACATGCTGCACTCTGCACTTTTACTCTGCACTCTTTTAAAGAAAGTCTGTGTACAGTGATCGAGCTACCTTGTCTAAAATAGCGTGGGGTTGTGGTGACAGACGTTAACCTTTCGACAGGTCGAAGTTCACAAGGAGAATTGGATTTACGTGCATCATTTAGAAGCACTGCCATTTGATTTTACGGATTTTACGCTAATGAAACTGTTATAATTATTTGCTTGAAGTTTGATTACTTCGAATATTAGTAAAATTCCAGGTGAATCAAATTGAACAGCAAACACTATTACAAAGATATTTGAAAGTTGGAATATTCACACACTCCTAATCATTTATTTTTGTCAGTATGTGTAATGCCAGTGTTATGGCAAATTCAATTGGGAGAACAGGAGCACTCAAAAGCACGCTGAAAGTGCTTTCTTCAGAGCCGGCATGTTTCAGTGGCCGAACAGGAGTAGGAGCACTGTCATTCAGTGGTAGAGGAAGAGCGCTTTTGCGGCGCCAAGAGCAGCCAGGAGCAGATTGTAGTGCTCTCGCCTGAAAAGCGGAGTAGGCGCAGTACGAAGAGAGCCACGTGACTTTAAAACATCACATTCTCCTTATTTGTTTTAATTTTGCTACAGCTGGCAAGCGCGGCGGCAATGGTAGCAATCATGCGCTGGTTGACGCCACTGATGTTCTGCCGTTTGTACGGGTAGCGACGATGACGGCTACAAAGTATACACAGCTACGTTTGCAAGATGCGTCGTCGCACAAACGTACACTATGTAACTGCAAATTAGGATAATGGCACACATGCAACTGACCGATTTCACAAGCATTTTGCTGCTGTCCCGCAGAGAATGCCGAGGCTTCGAATGTTTTGATCACATGGTATATTTCTCCGTACTCGTCACCCTCTCAACTGCTCTCCGGAAGCGCGCTGCATTTCAGTGGCAGATCGAGTGGCCCTGCTCTCAGTGCTCAGCCCCCCACTCCTCACTGCACGACGCCCCTACTCCTGTTCTCTCAATGGAATTCGCCATTACTCAAAAGCCTGAAGCACCTCTGGTAGTGCTCTCGAGTGACTGCTTGTGAAAGCTGTTCTGTTTCGTCATTTCTTGCGTCTATTTCATTGGTACATGACTGTACCTTTAGACTTCAGTTGCCAAAGTAAGCAAGCAAAAAAAGATTTATTATGCAGGATTTTGACTATCGTACAATAACTGTGTGTCCTGTCGAAACACCATAAAGGGTGGGCCCAATTCATGGGCCCAATACATCACCTTGTCAACAATGTCCCTCAGTGCTGGGTAGAGAAGGTCTTTGGAGAGCAGGTTCTGCATCATGCCTTGCATCATGGTGACCAGACCGTCCCCTCCGCCACCTCCCTCAAGGCCCAGCGAGCCAACCAAGCGTGACAGTTCGTCCTCACTCGGAGGGTCCTGGACGATTGAATGCATTCACCATAAAGTACCAGAGAAAAAGAGAAAACTCCAACCAGAAATTTATTTTAGGATACCCGACGCTTCGAAGCCTGACCGGCTTCGTCTTCAGGGGTGAGACGACCCGAGACGCACGGCGCTTATATACGCCTTCTTGCCGATACTTGTCGCAAGCCTTGACAATAGAGGGAGGGCAAAGTCCCTGTGGTGCGGTTGATGTTTCCTGCTGTCGGTTGTATATGCCACGACTCGAGGAGGAGCCACCGGCGCAAGCTTGTGCCGGTGGCTCCTCCTTGAGCCGCTTTAACGGTCAGCCGCTTCAACAGAGTCAGCCACTTCAACGGGACCGCGTCGCTTACAAAGCTGCATTTGTGACAACTCTTCAACTGCTGGTAGTTCATCTTTAATCAGGGTAACTGCAGATATCACTCTGATTTGCGAGTAAATACACAACAGCAAGAAAATTCAGTGGCGATAGCCAACAGATAGAAACACATAGGAAAATATCTGGCATTTTCTTTCAAAGAGAGTCAAACGCAGAAACCAAGTCTGGGCTAAATTTCACGGGAGTGTAAAGCACACCTCAGTATCTTTAACTTCTAAAACAGTTGAAATCAAGATGGGGCAATTCCTGATTGTAACGTGAACTCAAAAAGGCATTAGAATAACAGAGAGCTGAGCTAGTTGGTAGGCATTCATTCCAAAAAGACAGGGCGTGCAAATACGGACACAAGAAGTCAGGACGCCACAAATGCGTTTGTGGTGTCCTGACTTCTTGTGTGCGTGTTTGCACGCCCTGTCTTTTTAGAATCAAAAAGGCAGTTTCTAATAAAAAATGTGCCAAAATCTGCATCTGTTTCAATCAAAATGAGCCGTATTCATTAAACCAGCGCTGTGTCAACAATCGTGACCAATACAACCAACATGGACTCATCCAATCTGTTTCATTTGTGTCCTAGTCGCTTTGCTATCATGTTTATGTTCCACAATTAGTTTTTCTAGGGTGATTTGGCACTTACTGAAGGACATCATGGGCAAAACTCGAACACACAGAGTAAGAGGCCGACTTTTGACTATCGAGTTTAGTGCTACAATATCATGTCCTTCTTTTGCTCCAAGACGGCATATTTGAAATAAAAGGCATATGAAATGAGGATACTGGGCACCAATCTATTCCTTGAAGAAGAAGAAGAAGTGATCCGAAACGGCACGGCATAGAACGACCTCACAAGAAGAAGAGCTGGAGCACTTTGCAAGGCCTTCAATAGATGCCAAGAGCAAGAAAACGCTGCCGACAGTCCAGAATAGCATGCCTTTTGCCAGGAAGAAACACTCGCTCTCCAAGTCCAGTCATCGCCATTACGCCCAGTCGCCGAAGGACAGGACCGACGGAAGCACAAGAATGATGTTAATTTTATAGCAATATATGGCTATACCGTACGTTCGAATCATTTCAGACTCCTTTTACGAGCTAATTCAAGCCCAAATGAAATGTTCCAAGCTAACTGCCAAATAAAATTTTACTCCTGAATACCGATGATAGTGGGCTACATAGATTTTAGCTGCAATATAGATTTGAGGTATTTAGGGGACAGGAACACACCGGCAAAAAATTGTTGGAGTAGGCCCGACCATATTGTCAGTAGCAAAAAAAAAAATGCGTTTTTCTCAGTTTCAGTTATAGTGCACTTGGCTCTTTTAGAAAAAAAAAAACGTCACATATATCTTGTGCGAACAGCGTTAATTAGCTTACAGGCCACGAATTTCAAAAATATTCTAGTTCGTGAAAAAATAAAAACAACAACTATGTGAACATCTTGTTCCTGTGCCCACCTGACATGCACTACATGTAAATATAACAAACCACCTACAAACGTAACAATTATAGCATCATACTACCATTCACAAAGTAACATATCGAGCTTTGCCAGTGCTTCAAGCCACCTAGTCCACTGTCTGTATGGCGTGACAACTGTAGCAAACAATACAAAGAATACCTAGTTTATTTTACATTTATATTTTGCTGCTAATACTTTCGAACGTGCTGCATTTATTTACGTTTTGGTTCAGTTATTATTGCCATAAAGATAAAACTACACTTCGGGATGAATGGGGTGAGTCAGAAGGAAAGGGATATTCCGTGGGGGGGGGGGGTAGACGTTTCGCTTGTGGTGGGAGGGTTCGAGCCGAGGCGGCCGAGGAGGCAGGCTGAAGCCCGAGGGCCGCAGAGTAAAACACACGCTCCAAGTCCCCAGCAGAAGTGCCCCGCTTATTGACAGTACGCCCTTTATATACTACATCCTACAGAGGGCACCTCATATTTGACTTGGCACTCGTGCCCTCTACATCTCCCCCCCCCCCTTTGGGTAAGTAACAGAAAGCAACCCCTCACTCTCAGGTATGCAACGTAATAAGAAATGTCTCGTGGCACGCTCTACAAGTTCAGCCGCACCGGTGGCCTAACACAACGTCCAGACCGAGTGCGCACAACAGACCCAGGCGGTCTTGAGGGTGTAGCTGGGGCAACCGGTGGCGATGCAACTGGTAGAGGAGTAAGTGCCCTGGGAGTTGGACTGCTGCACACAGGCTCTGGGTGAGTTGGAGTCTGTGGCAGGCTTTCGGATCCTTGTGTCCGTGGACTGGAGCTGCCGAGGTCTAGACCACCTGATGACGGAGACTGCTGCGGAACCAGATGTCTCCGGTTGCGGACAAGAGCACCTGCATCCGTCTGGACCACGTAGGGGCATGGACGCTGCGCTGGGCTTATGTCACGAGTAAAGGGGCTTGGGGCGCGTGCCGAACAGTGCAACGCGTCAATGGTGTGCACCCCCGCCACGTCGATGCAAGCCATTGGCCGGAGAAAGGCGCGTGCCACGCGACCCGAACTGAGGTGCGGAACCCCAGAGGAACAAGCGGGCATTGTTCGGTGGAGTCGTCGAGGAGCAAGGTGGTGCAAGCCAGCGTCGCACCCACGACGAGAGCAGCAGGGTGGAGTTCTGGAGGCAGCGTTGTGCATGTCCCGGGAGGGTGGCCGTCGACCTTGGTGCCCACCGAGCGAGGCTTCCCGGGCTTCCGGCAGCCTCATCACGCAGTTCTCGTGGCACCTGCGGCACTACCACAGCTCGACAAGACGACGGCGACCCACTGACAATCACCGGAGAGCCACGTCGACAGTTCGACCCGGTGGCACCAAGGGGAGGCCAGGAGTTAGGCCTAACTGAACGAGACAGATGTTCTCGACGAAGGGCCGGAGGATCGGCGACGAGGACGACTAGCAAGGCGGCGGATACGACGACGACCCCAAGACGTCGACAGCAGCTGCGATGACAGGGCAGGGCGTCGATCTTCGCATCGAATCGAGGCGACGGGAAACACGAACCGTAACACAGCCTCCTATATTTTCCTTGCCTGCCGGATGAGCGCGAAATGCCCGTCATCTATGGCGGCGCCACTTACGTAGGGTTAGGGTCCTTGTACTTGGCCTTTGAGATTGGCAACCGCGGCGCTTGCTAATCTCGGAGGCCATGCCCTGTATTGAAGGGAAGCGACAATCGTCGCCTGGCACTACGGCAGCCATGCCATGGAGCAGTTCAGCCGCAGCAGACAACTGAAGTAGCAGACGATTTTTAGGGGTGAAGCTCCTTAAAGCGGCACCCGTTCGTCCCCGTCGTAGTGCGTAACCAGTCTTAACGCTAGTACCAGATCTTGACCTCCAAGGTGGTGCCGGTGGGAGATTTCTCCTGTGAGTTGTTGAACAATAAAAAATTCGCAGCGTGCGCGTTAACTAAAAGCCAAATTCTTCTGTCTCTCATTCCCCATTAGCAGCCATTGGCATGTTCCAGTAGGAAACGTTAGTAGAAGTAGAAGTGTAAGTGTTAGCTAAAAGCCGACTTCTTCTGTCTCTCATTTCCATTAGCAGCCATTGTTTACCTCCAAGGTAGTGCCTGGTGAGATTTCTCCTGTGCGTGATTAAACAATAAAAATTTTGTTCAAAACGCCGTTGATTGATGAAATAAACCAACGAAAGACGCCAGATGTTTTCTAAAAGCAAAACGAAAAGACGCCAGATGTTTCTAAAGCAAAACGAAAAGACGCCAGCTGCTAAACGAAAGACGCCAGATGTTTCTCCTCTCCTACGGTCCCACCCCCCCTACCTTGCCTCGCGGCGCAGCGGCGCCGACGCAGGCAGCGTCGCGGCAGCGCCTTCATTGAAAAAACCGACCGCTCGCGCTGCACAACCGTTCACTGACCACCCCGTATATATAGGCACTGGATTATGACCTCCAAGGTAGTGCCTGTGTGAGATTTCTCCTGTGCGTGATTAAACAATGAAAATTCACAGCGTACATGCAAAATTGAAGTGATCTGCAAGTCGTCATAACTCTCATCGAACCTTTAGTATAAACGCGCCCGATCTCACGTCGGTGATGATGTACTGGGCAGAATTCACGGAAGATTCACGGTTTACCGATGAACCTCCGCAGCTTCGCCCACTCATCATCATTCACACCGTGGATATGCTGTGATTTTTTTTTTTAAACCGCAGAAGCGATGAAACGACGTTGTGAATGTTTTACTGTTTTCTAAATTAATAATACAGTAAATTATAATTGCGTTTATGCCTTTTTAAAACTTTTTAGGTTATTTTTGTTGCATATAAGATCCAAAAACGTAAAAACTGATTTGAAGACAACCCTACGTAAGTGGCGCCACCACCGCAGTTCCGACGACGGCCGCTTCTCACGTGACCGCCGATAATCCGGCAGGCAAAGCTGTGACCGTAAGAACGCTCGATTCGCGTAGCGAGACTGAGGCGCCATAGTGGCCAGACTTTGGAGTCCGGAGGAGTTAAGCATAGCTTGTAGGCTTTGCTATTTGTGGTTAGTGATTGCGCGCTATAGCGTCACCTTTCTAATGTTACTTTTTGATGTAAATGTTTTGGTGTGAGAATTTTTGTTTGCCGTGTTGTGTGATAAAAATTTGTGTGCAGTGACGCCACGATCTCCGGCCTCGCTCATTCTCCCAACTTCATCACATATTGCAAGCGCTCCCGAGATACGTGACAGCTTAAGGTCCCTCTATTTTTCAAAGGTAGCGCGAACCATTGTCCGAAAAAGAAAGGGAGAATTTCCTACGCGCCCTCTTCGTCTCTCCTCTCTTATTCGCCCTTTTGTGCTCCCCTATTGGACCGGGCCCTACACGTGACCAGTTATCCCCGATGACCCCTCTACCTCTTGCTCTGGCACTGGAAAACGACGCCATTATTGGGCGTAGAAACACCGCCGCACGTGCGCGCTGTACGTGAGCTCAGGCTTCTTACAGCTTTTTACAGTTTGCAAGACGCCATCAGCTGCAGCGAGAAGCCAACTTGTTGCGCAGTTGGCTGCTCGAACAGCATTGTCAAGGGTGACAAGCTTTTTGCTGTTCCTCGTAGAAAGGAAAACCTCAAACAGCGAGCGATATGGCTCGATTTTATCGGGAGAAAGAACTTCGATTGCCAGGACGGGAGGCAGGACCACACGATCCTCACAGGGTCTTACAATATCATTAAACACGCAAAAAGACCGAACCTTAGAAGACTCAGGGTTGCTCTGGGCATAGCCAGGCGGCCTCCGTCACGCGTGTCCCACATTTCGGCAAGAAAGGAAACAGGTCCTGGATTTCTCCTCTCTCAAACGCACTGTCTCTCCACCTAACCTATTCTAACACCGTGGTCACTACATATGACGAGGGAAACAACCTGATGGAACTCGCTGCAGACGACCCATATCTCAACTGCCGTAACAAGCAGAAAGTCTATTATGTGCAGAAAAAAGTAGCACGCATGTCGCACACTGAGTTTGCGAATCTCACTAGCAAGATTCTACTCGTGCCAGGGAAACCCTTCAAGCTTACCTCAACGCCATCGACAGTTTGATAAACAGAGCAGTGGGGACTCTACGAACGGGAATCGCTGGGTGCCTGTGCTACGCACTCCCTCAGGTTTCACAGCTACATTTGGCGCAGGGTTTAGAACTACACCAATCGCTACACAATTTATTTTCTTTTTTGCAACATTTACCGTCTGCATTGTAGAGTTGTGCATGTGGCTCTTGTGGGAGTGGCAATCATTGATGCAATAGCTGCTGTTAGCAGTTTGATGATGATGATGATGATATATGGTGGTTAGTGACGCAGGGGCCATTGTTGGCCAAAGAGCACCAAGGCACTAGTTAGAGACAGACAGACAGACAATGAACTTTATTAAGATAGTCCTGAGGAGCACCGCAGCCGTTCAGGGCGGCAGCGCCGCGGGCCGCTCCCACGTGGGGACGGGGAGGCCAAGCCTCACCGCCGCGTCGTGGGCCCTCTGGACGGCCCTTAATTGGTGTAGTAGATTCGAGCTCCTTAGCTCGGAGCACCACTCTTCTTCAGTGAGGCGTTGAGGGCCCCGTACGGAGGGACACCGCCAGAGCATAGTTAGAGAGTGATAAATGATAATGTAAAATGGCTGTATAGGGGCCTAAAATCTTGTGCACTAAAGGTGTATAAAACATATATAATTAGTGAAATCATGACTGTGAGGTGAAAGTTCAATGATTAAAAACGCTGCGTTGAGAAGAGCTATAAGGTGGGCTAGTTGGTGTTGATTCATCTTCAAAGGTGCGCTTAGTGAACACAAACGACACAAACGAAAAAGTACAGGACATAAGGCAACGAGCGCAATATGCGCTCGTTGCCTTATGTCCTGTACTTTTTCGTTTGTGTCGTTTGTGTTCACTAAGCGCACCTTTGAAGATGAAAACGGTGCCATTGATGAAAATGTGTTGAATGCCGATACCATACGAGACCACTACTGCCTCACAAGAACCCTTCCAAGCAAGGGCCCACAGGATAGTGCGTTCAGAATATCCCCTGTGGAAATGACTTTCAATGTGGCAGTGCCTTTTAAAAAGTTTACACAGATTGTTGATTAATGAGCAGTTCATGACCTAAAAACATTGCAGGATGAAATGGGATATTCTCACGGTATGCTTCAAAAAAGTGCCATTTTCGTTCCAGCCCTATCTCGCAACATTGTAGCAGGACGTGAAGCACAGTTAGAGTGTACTAGATAGGGGTAGTGGGACGAGGGCGAGCTCTCCGGTGAGGCCATTTGCATCGACGATGGAAGATGGCGCCACTGCGACTTTCACCTGGGCGCCGCAAGTGCGCTGGGCTGGCTGCCTACGAACCTATTCGTGCACGCCCGCTCTTATCCAGTTTTTTTAAGTAAATCCGCGTACTTCATTAACAAATCTGTCGGCAAAAACTGCTTATTGTATACTGTGAAAAATTCTGTGAATTACGGCTGCTTATTGCATTTGAAAACAAGTAGGAATATTTTATTTACAACAGGACACATCGACAGCAAATGTGTGTGAACGAGTTGAAGGCTCATGAACTTGCGCACACTTTTTAGCTAAGTAGTCCTGCTCAGTTTAATGTGCTTGGCCCTCCGACGCTTAGTGCTGTTAGCACTGTTGAGGCCTTTAACCAAAAGGTGCAGGCGCGTAAGAACATAAAAATTGGACCATCTCCCCGAAGGGAACGCTGATGGGATGCGAAGCAGCAGCGTTGCGCACGGGTGGCGTCATGGGTTGAACGGCGCTAACGCGGGAGCTGCGGTGAGCGCTGGAAGATTCGTTTGAAGCGAAACTCGCTGTAGCGTTTACTGGTGTAAACGTTCGTTTGAAACGCGGACACGGGAGGCGAGCGGGCGTTCGAGCCGGCAGCTGCGGCGCTCCGGCGGGTGAGGGAGAGAGTGACGTACGCGCGCACCTGCGAGGGAAGCGTGCAAGGGGTGCGTGACGTCAATGCCCAGCTGCGGCGTGACCTACTTGGCACCGCTCCAACACCTGCGCCGAGGGAAGCGCGTTGCCTCGCGTTTGCGGACGGACGGACAGCGTTACACAGGCTAGTCAAACAGCTGCTACGCATCTAAAAAAAATTGGCGAAGCTTGCACTAAGCCACGCAAGGCTTGAAACAACGAAACTGGACGCCCGTCCTGTGTACTTCCCTTCGTCCGTGTTTTTTCGTGCAGCCCTGCTATATGTCTTCAAGAATGGTACATGTGTTCAAGTCGTGGAATTTACCCAATTTCTGTGGCACATACCAGTTTATAATTTCTTGGGCTAGCTGTTGCCTTCATAATTTTCAGTGGGCCAGTGGTGCGTATGGTGAGATTTATCCAATTTCTGTGGCACATACCCATTTTTGATGATGATAGTTTTCTGGCAGGCCGAACACACAAATTACGGCTAGCTTAAACAGCTTCGCTGTTAAAAGGAACAACTTTGACACTACTTTCCTCACTGTGAAATGTACAGCCCACGATGTTGCAAGGAAGAAAGTTCTTGCTTGCAAGGGCCACAACATCAGATATGCTGTTTCTTTGAAGCTTGTTGACACTAAAACATTCTGTGAATAGATCCTCAACTGTAGAGACGGAAGTATGAAGCTCCTTTGATGGATATAGAAGACCGCCCCAGTCACAGTGTTCTGTGAACCCTGACGGGATTTCTCCGCTGCCGCACTTGGATTTAGAAGAAGGGCCTTGCATGATGAACAGTCACACTTCAAAACACATTTCCTGGCTACATAACCCGCCATGTAGTAGACCAGTCGTGAGTCACTCTTTTCCACAACTAAAGACAAGTGGTGACTGCAAGAAGCTGGGGTTAAAACCAAACATTTCTGTGCTTCATCCAACTCGCCCTGCGCGAGCAGTTATTTTCTTAGGTGTGACGCCTGCGTTTGCCCTGTCATGCACATTGAGCAGTCACCTGACGGTG
This sequence comes from Rhipicephalus sanguineus, assembly GCF_013339695.2. NCBI lineage: Eukaryota > Metazoa > Arthropoda > Arachnida > Ixodida > Ixodidae > Rhipicephalus > Rhipicephalus sanguineus. The sequence goes on from NC_051180.1 coordinate 3,200,351, forward strand.
TGGGGAGTTTCATTGGCCCCACCAACACTTCTGGCAATACTGTATATTGAAAGGCAACCTTGCAAGTGACGCATCTCGTTGTAGGCGCTGCGCTTTTTCATGTTGTCGTTGATGTCTTGAGGCGATGGCCTTTTCCTCACGGACCGTTCGCGTACAGGCTTTTTCGAGCGGTAAGCGGGAAGGTTTGTTAAAATTATCGGCACCGCTTCTAGTGGAAACGAGGGTTTCCCACATGGCACGCACATCTCTTTCCCATCGATAACATGGACATAGTCCCTCAATATATACGTTGCTTCAAAATGAAGTTCGCAGACAGCGTCAGTCGCTTTTGTCTGCACGACGAAGATTCCACTCCCACACTCGGTGACGCTAGATGTCTTCGGGCACACCAAACAAAGACAGTTTAGGGACATTTTTCACACCACTGTATCCTGTCTTGCAACCAGGAGCAGAACAGTCATTTCTGCGACGTGGTTTGCTCATCTTGCGAGCCTTTCACTCAGGAAACAGCACACAAGCGCGATAACGCCAAAAAGTTCTGCAGAACATGTCGAGGTGCGCCAAACATTCAAACTGACCGCGCCGGCATGCGCGCCGGCATACGCGCCGCCAGTGCCAGGTGCCAGGTGAAAGGCACAGAAACGCCGCCACGCGGCAGGTTGGAATTTCTGTACTTTGAGGTTCACTGCGCGCCACTGCCGCCGGCTCTCCCTCGCCCCACTACCCCTATCTAGTACACTATAGCACAGTGAGTGCCTCCCCACATCTACCACAGGTACGAGGTACAGTATCAGACAAGAGATGACTATGCGTGCCATAAGTGTATCATATTCTTAGTCTGGTGAATATTACCTCAGTTCGCCTAGATTTTGTAGTGGATGGCCAGTTAACAATTCTTGGCTTAATTAGATGAAGCTTGTTTTGAGTCTGGGCATCCCACAAGTGTTCCCACAAGTGTTGCCAGTACATTCCGAGGCTTTTCCATAAATAAGGCTTCATATCCACTGCAGGGACAGTCATGGACAAAATGGCAGTGTCTAGATGGAAGGATGTGGCCAACTGGTTGGCCAGTACATTGCCTTCGATGTCTCTGTGCCCTGGCACCCAGCATATGACGATCTGCTGCTTGGAAACACGAGTGGTGCACAAAGTGGAATAAAGCAATACAATCACAAGATTCTTGTGCTTTTTGAGAGATTTCAAGTCTTCTACTATGCTTAAAGAGTGTGAATATGACCGCCCTAGGCATATTTCATTCGTTAATGTGTTTAACAGCTGCCAGTATCATATAGGCTTTGGCTGTACAGATGCTTGTTTCTGGGTGCCAAACTCTCGCATCAGGAATAGATGGGCCGACCGCTGCGTAGGATATGCCATCGTGAGATGTGCCTGGTCTCGCAGAATGATAAACTATGGCCCCGTAATCTAGGCGTGTGTGTATAAGGCTTTTTATATAAATATATGAGGCCCTTTTTGTCACTACCTCAGGTAATGCGTGAAAGTACCTTTAAAGTGTTCATTGTTTTCATGCGCTTGTTTCTAAGAGACTTAATGTGTGGTACAAAAGTGAGCTTTGCATCCCGAATCGGGCCTATGTATGCTCCGCCTCTAAAGGTAATTGCTGAACATGTAGGTCAATTTCGGGATTTGGGTGGAAGCCTCACTTTACAGAAAAGAGAACACAGTAGCTCTTTTGTGGATTTAACCTGACCCGTTCTCATCTGCCCATTTGGACACATTGTTCAAACCGAGCTGGACCTGCCACTCACGAATTGAGAGATTGAATGATTTAAATGCTATCCAGATATCATCAACACATGTAGAATAAAACATAGTTCGTGGGATACAAAGATGCAACAAGTTAATTTTTATAATGAAAAGTGTGCAACTGAGGACACCACCTTGTGGTACTCGCTGTGGTTCGATCAGCAAATGATCAAAACAGTTACATGAAGCAACTAGCCCCAGTCATCGCCTTACCAACACTGCAACCACAAATGTCGTTGCCCTGACATCCAACTTGTATGAGGTCTTTTTCCTAAGCACTTTGATGCCCCGGCGTGGATCTGTGGTAGAATAAGTGATTGTCATGCAGAATGCTTGAGTTCGATACTGGCTCGAGCTGTGATTTTTATTTTTTGCTTCCATCGGGATCTTTCGTTCATCGACAACACCGTTGATGCCGGCATCGGATTTCCTGCAGCATGGGCTCCTTAATGCTATCACATTACGATTTCCAATGTCTATTCTGTCACTGATTTGATACAGACTGTGAATCACCTGTGGCACATAACTGTATACCATGGGCCGTGTTATGTGGGTATGTGCCATACGTGACAGGTGGAAAGGGTTTCATGACGCACGTGACACGTGTCACGTTATTCAAGTCATGACCTGCAAATTGTGTTCCTCACACACTCACTGCCTCCTATGCCAATTTTGGTACGTTACCTATTTACACGATTGTAGGTCGACCAATTAATGCCATTGTAAATAAATTTGAAATCCTAAGTTGGGGGTCGACTTACAATCGAAACTGGGACTAGTAGCGCCAGTTACGGTGGGACAAACAAACATTACGGATGCTGTGGCATGGTTGTGACATTTCGTCCACATTCCAGCTAACGTGCACCGGATCCAAAATCACCAGCGGCGGCACGCCGATGTTTCCACCTCCGGCGGCGGCGCGTGAACGAAGTGGGGTTCATCGGACCGGCGCGGCGCGGAGAGGGGTGCATCGAACCGGCGCGGTGCGGAGGGTGGTTCATCGGACCGGCGCGGCGCAGAGGGTGGGGGGTGGGTTGGGGGGGAGGCAAAGCAGTGAATGCGATAAGTACACGCAGTAATGTTACATGAACGAGGGCTAGCAGCTTACTCTTTTTCCTCCGATCTCACTTAACTCTACAAAACGGTGGTGTATGGCAATACGGCCACTCCCGGGAGAGAAGCGGTTTTCGGTCAGTTTGTCGTATCAGTGGTCCGAGCGCGAAGCAGTGAGATCACAGCGCGTAGAAGGTATACGAGCCATTCGCTAGGGGATGTCTGCCGAAATAGCGCGCGTGCCAGCGCTCTCTACCGCACCCTTATAGTCAAAGTTGTGGGGATTCGAGGCACGCCCGTAGCCTTTGCGCGGGGGTTTGCCGTCTGCTAACCCGTTTTCTCCCCGTTCCCTCCCGCGGCGGCAATGTGACGCCATCTTGCGCCATGCGCCGCCGGGTTCTCGTGGTGGCGCTGTACGCGATCTCGGAATTCGCGAGATTCGGTGCACGCTGGGACGGCTCTCGCTCTCTGTCTCCTGGGCCAGCGAACGGTGAGGTCACGTTTTCCTTGCGCTCCGACGTCCCCATTGGGAATCGCCGGACTGTAGCCTGCCTGGGTGCCTTGGCATCCTTGGCGGGCGTGTCTACCGTTGCGCTAGCTTCTGTTCCGTACACTAAGCCAAAGGCGGTGCCAAGTGTTCGTGCGTGGTCGTACCACGCTGAGCCGCACTTGCCGGAGGCCCACGTGTGCGGTGATTTGCCCTAACTCTCGCGACCAGGCCCAGTGGTCATTGCGAGAGTGCGCAGCATAGCCGCTCAGGACCGTTTCCCGAGCGGCGCGTCAAAGCTCGCCATTGCGAGCTGCGACGTGCTTCGCGGAACCCCTTTGTGTATTCCGTCCGCCTGCGGGGGCCCTTTGCTCCCCGCTTCCCGGGAGCGGACGTGGTGCTTCGTTGGGGTGCCGCCGAAAGGCAAATAAAGAGTTTGTGTGTTGTATTAAATCGAACACTGTGTTTCTATCGCGCGGCACTCGGCGCCCTTCTTAGCTGAACGCGCGCGGAGCGGTGCGCGTACGTAAACAGGCAACGGCACACGCGGCCCTGTGGCTCGCTAAGCCTGAACCCGCGGTGGTCTCTACTCCGGTGAGTTTTGAGGCTACCACACTGGCGCCCAACGCGGTATCAAAGGCTCATTAAGCCTTTGATTAGACTTAGCCGAGTCAGCACGCCTTTGCGAATCAGGCTCGCCGTGTTACCCGCGTTATGTCTGCTAGGCGTGAGTTTTGTCCGCTGTCGTTTTTAGCAGATACCGCTTTGCTCGAGAACAGGGCCAGTGCCCCCTTCGGGCAGAATCCAGCACCCTCCCCGGTCACAACCCCCAGTGGGGATGACGCGAGGCGCTACGTACCAGCTCCCAGTGGAAATGTAGCGTGTTTTGGGAACGGGGCCATAGCCCAACCCGAACAGTGCACACGGGCAAATTGGACTGTTACTGCTCCCTTTGGAATGCACGGCAGTTCCATGTCACATCGCTCCCATTCGGCTTCCAGCGGAGCTCACGGAGCGCAGTTCGGAAACGCGGCCACAGCCGTTGCCGACTTTTGCCCAATGGCTGCTATGCAAGCAAGCAGCCAAGCTCACTTCGAGCACGCGTCTGTACCGCTAGCCGCAAGCGGCTTAGCCAGGTCACGTAAAGCTGCCTCAACTGGCGGCTGTGAACAACAGGCGCTCCCCGAGAACGGTGCAACGGCCGGTATCCCCTTTGAATCCGCGCCGCTTATCGAGCTCAAAGACAGTTCCCCATCGCTCGACCGCGCCGTTAATGCACCGACAGCTTCCTTTGAAGCGGGTGCACAGACGCTGCTGCAAAATGCCACCCAAATGATTTAGGCCCTCGCGGGGGCAGTCCAAACGCTTTCGGCCGTTCCGAAACGCACTCATCCCGCTGTCATGTTGGCTGTTCCGACCTACAGCGGGTACGGTGATCTGCAAAGTGCACGCGATTACCTGGACTCCCTCACACGTTACCAGAGAGCCATGGGTCTCGACGATCAGGATGTGCTCAGACGCGTCGTCCCGGCTGCACTGACTGACACGGCGGCGAGGTGGTATCGGCTTTCAGGCCACCGAGCAGCAACCCTCGATGAGTTCCACGCGGCCTTCCTGCGCGAATTCTTACCCGCTGACTACGAGAGTAGGATGCGGCGCGAGCTCGAGCTCCGCACACAAGCTCCTGATGAGTCGCTTCAGGAGTACGCGCGCGATGGACGACCTTTTCTCTATCGCCGAGCCCAGAGCCTCGAACGAGGAGCGCGTCGAACGGGTGATCAGGCAGGCACATCCGACCTTTTCGGCGTACCTGCGCGGCAGCCGCTTCCGAGATTTAGAGGAATTGGCCGCCGAGGCTAAGCGCATTCAAGGCGACATTCTCGCCGCGCGTGCCTATCGCCCGCCGCCACCAGCCAGCGAGGCCCTTGAGCCGCGCTGCGCGTGGGGAGGGGCCCTTCCCCAACGGCAACAGCCCGCCGGAGCTGCCTTTGCGGCTACCGCTGCAAGCGGGCGCAGTTGGGAAGTGAGCGATCGCGCGTTAGATCCCTACACGTACGGGAGGCGCGCAGCCTGTGCTGCACCGCAACTCGACACGCGCGAACAGGGACGCAATCCGCCCCAACGCATCGCTGAGGGTGGCGCTCGTCATAACAGATCCTTTGATCAGGAGGCGAAACGACCCCGGCAGCTCGAAGCTGCTCCGTCTCGGGAAAGGGACCGCGATGGAGTGCGCTGTTTCCGCTGCCGTGAACGAGGGCACATAGCGAGGGAGTGCAACGTGTCAAGGGAAACGGAAGCGCGGGTCGCTCGTGAAGGCACGAGTGACCGAACCCTTGCTTTTACCCTCTGCGTACCGGGCAGACAGTCTTGCTGGTGCGCACGCGCCATTTATTTCGGTCACCATTGCCGGCCGTGAATTCTCGGCGTTGCTGGACACGGGCGCAAGCGCTTCGTTGTTTGGCGAACAGGTGTTGTCCCACTTGCAGAAGCACTCTGTGCGCTTGCGGGACAGCCGAACGACATTCACCCTCGCGAAAGGCGTGGCCCAGTCGGCTGGCGCCGCAATGTTGACTGTCACATAGGGAGATCGAAGGAGACGCACGCGTTTCGTTCATCTTCCAGGGCTCAGCGTCCCTGTGATTCTCGGTCGGGACTTCCTCCTAAAAACCGGTATCGTTGTGGACATCGCGAATGGTGGCTATCGCGACGGACCTTTTTCCCAGCTCAAGCCGTTCATCAGCCCGCCGGCGTATACAAATGCCTGTGCAGTAGAGGCGTCGGAACCGTGTCGCGTGCAAAGTTCGGGGGCAGGCCCCTGCGCTATGCGCTCGTCGGCTCAAAATCCCCATCGGGATCGAGCGGCACGACACGCAGAGGCTCCACATCCCTTGACCGCCTGTGCGACTCATTTGGATGATACACAGAAGGCTCGTTTGTCGGCACTGTTACGCGAGTACGACGAGCTCTTCACCGATCAGCCGGGCTGTACTGAGTTGGTGAGCCACGCGATCGAAACTGGCGACGCGCTTCCTTTGAAGTGTAACCCCAGGCCCGTCAGCCTGGCCAAGAGGCAGGTTATTGACGGCTTGCTGGACGATATGCTTTCAGCTGGCATCGTTCGCCGTTCGTCCAGCGCCTGGGCGTCTCCAATTGTGTTGGTGCCTAAGAAAGACGGCAGTCTTTCTTAGGAACCAACATCGCCTGTGCGTAGACTACCGCCGTCTGAACTCGTAAGGATGCCTATCCACTCCCCACGATTAGCTCCATCGTAGGAAACCTCGGCACTGCGCGGTACTTCACCACGTTAGATGCCTCCAAAGGTTACCTACAGGTCCGGATGGATGAGGGTGACCGGTGCAAGACCGCGTTCACCTCCCACAGAGGGTTGTTTGAGTTCACTCGTATGCCCTTTGGTCTTTGTAATGCTCCTGCGACTTTTCAGAGACTCATGGACCGCGTCCTCGGGGAAGCAAAGTGGTCATACTGCATGCGCTACCTCGACGACGTCGTGATTTATTCACAAACCTTCGAAGAGCACTTGGCCCATGTTGCCGATGTGCTCGGGAGGGTGAGGGCTGCCGGGATGACGTTAAATCCCGCGAAAGCCCAATTAGCGCAGACTCGAAGTTCAGTTACTTGGGTTTACGCTGGGCGAAGGCTCCATTGAGCCAGACCGGGAGAAACTTCGAGCAATCCTCGATTTCCCCGCGCCCAAGGACGTACGCGGCCTGCGCCGCTTTCTTGGAATGGCCAACTTTTACCGGTCGTTCATTCCGTCCTGTGCCCGAGTGCAGGCGCCCTTGACCAAGCTCTTGGGTAAGTCTGCGGTGTGGCGATGGGGACCTGAGCAGCAAGAGGCGTTTTGCCATCTGTCTAGCGCCATTGCGGAGACAGCGCAGCTCAAGCTCCCCGACCTGACCAGACCGTTTGTTGTCCAGACTGACGCGAGTGATCTGGGATTAGGAGCAGTTCTCCTACAGGAATACGATGGCGTGTTGCAGCCGCTGGCCTTTGCCAACCGCTCGCTGATACCCGCGGAGAAGAATTATTCCGTGACTGAGAGGGAGTGTCTCGCCATCGTGTTTGCACTGCGTAAGTTTGACGTCTACCTGGATGGGACGAAGTTCGTGGTGCAAACAGATCACAGCGCGCTAAGCTGGCTGATGCGGCTCCGTGAGCCTGCGGGCAGGCTGGCGCACTGGGCTCTCTTAATACAGCATTATGACTTTTCAGTGCAGTATCGGAGGGGGAGCACTAACGTGGTAGCTGACGCGCTATCCCGTGCCCCAGTGTCTACCGGGAGCCTGGATCCCGGTGCGACAACCGCTAGCGGTGCCTTTGCGCAAGCAAGCGTCGGGGGCGAAACGGCGGCCGAGCTGCCGAGCGGAGAGAAGGGTGAGTGCGCCGACGAGCGAACACTTTCCGCGGGCCAGGCAAGCAGTGCTCCGCGAAGCGGGCGAGAGGGGGAGCTACTCGTAAGCGAACCCTAAAGCCCCGCGAACCCATGACGCCGACGCAAGCGGCAGCGATGGCTGCAGTCCTGAGTGGGAACGATACCAGGCTCCCCTTTGGGAGAATGGGAATCGCTTTCAGCAGGCAAGAGCTACTGAAGGCCCAGCAAGATGATCCGTTTTGTCGCGAGTTGAGCGACGGTCTCAGGGAGACGAAGCGCCGTGACGCTGCTGGTAGTGCGGCGGGCGCAGGGGGACGGGAACCGGCGTGTGTCGCTGGGTCCCCCGCGGATACATACTTGCTGGACCATGACGGGCTCCTGCTGAAATACATAGCCACCGATGAGGAAGGAGTCTGTGGACCCGTTTAAGGTGGTTATGCCCAAAAGTCTGAGAGCCGCACTGTTGCGATCCTCTCACGACGAACCCATGGCCGGTCACCTGAGTGGCTCCAAAGTTTTTGCAAAACTGAGCAAGACTGTGACCTGGCTTGGCATGAAGCGTGACATTTTCCGCTATTGCCACTCCTGCCATGTCTGTCAAACGGTGAAATCAAGGGGTGGCAAGCCGCCCGGCCTGATGAAACCGATTGTCAGTGAGCGTCCGTGGCAAGTAGCCACCTGCGATCTAATGGGGCCGTTCCCCAGGAGTAAGCAGGGGTTCATACACCTGATGGTAGTCGTTGATCAGTTTTCTAAATGGGTGGAGTTGTTTCCGCTTCGGAAGGTGACAGCGCGAGCGGTGCTTGAGAGGCTGCAGGAAGTGTTTTGCCGGTTCGGCTTTCCGGAAAGGCTCATCACTGACAACGCGTCGTATTTCACCGCTCGGGTGTTTGGTGATACGTGCCGTTCCCTAGGAATTAATCACTGTACCACTTCGCCCTACCATCCCCAGTCCAATTTGACGGAGCAAACCAATCGTACGCTCAAACCGATGTTGGCAGCCTTTGCCGAAAGTCAAAAAGACTGGGCAGACCATTTGAGTGAGCTCGCGTTCGCAATCCGAACCTCCGAGAGTCGCTCTACTGGTTTCTCTCCTGCTTTCCTCAACTTCGGAAGGGAGTTGGCAAATCCGGTGACCAGTGTCACGCAATGCCAGCTCGGAGACGAGGAAGCACCAGCAGACTGTTCTGCTTACGCATCAAAGCTTCGGGACAGGCTTTGTCGAGCTCTCAGTAGAGCAAGGCAGTTTGGCATCGGCCAGGGCGGCGCAGAAGGCCCAGTAGGACCGGAAACATCGCCATCTTTCATTTAAGGTAGGTGATCTTGTCCTGAAACGCAACCACGCTCTTAGCGACGCGAGCAAGGGGTTCTCAGCCTCGCTCGCTCCTAAGTGGCTTGGTCCGTACCGAGTGGAGATAGCTTGGACTCCGCTCGCGTACTTGCTGAAAGATCCCCTTTCGGGAAAACTCAGCCGTGCCCACATCGCAGACCTGAAAGCCTTTGCGTCGAGGTCTGACGAGCTCGCGCCAGCGCCCAGTGGCATTGCGCGCAAGCGACGGGGCACACCCGGGACGGCGGACCGCATTCGGACCACGCACCGGTATAACCTGAGGAAGCGGTCACCTTAGTGATTCCGCGCCGGACGGCGGACTTATTTCCGCAACCGAAGGCCCTCACCTTACTGTCTAACCTCAGTAGGCTAGCTTCTTTACAGCCAGTGCTCGCAAAGAAGTCGGCCCCCGCCCAGTTTGCTGCTATTTTGTTTGTTTGAGTGTTCATTTTATACTTGATGTGTTTCTCGTATCTTTTTTTCGCATACTGAGTGTCATTTTGTTTTGTTTACTTTTTCGCCATGTTTTTTTTTTCTTTTGCCTGCGGAAGGGGTCGTGGACACTGGCACTTATGTGGGGGGGAGAGGTACGAAGGACGCTACGCGCCTTCCATGGCGTGGCGCGTTGGGAGAAGCCCGCCTTCGGAGTTGTGTGTGCGTGTGTGAGTACGTGCGTGGTGGATCTGTGCGTGCCCTGGAAGTGTGCGGCGTGGTGACGACACTATAGGAAACCACCTTCACCCTAACGCCGTGGACCCTGGAGGTGTTCGGGAACCCGCTGACGTCAGGCGGACCGCCTGGCTGTGTCCTTGTCTCGGCCGTCGCCGAGAAGCCTTGCTGCCGTTTGCCTCACGGCTGCTGCGCGAGGCTAGCTGACATGGCAGCTGCGCCCGGCTCTCTGCCGACGCCGGGACGCCTTGCAGCCAATTTGGTATGGCGTCAGGATTACAGCAGAAGGACCGGCTGTCCCAGCGAGGTCTTTAGTCATCCAGCCTGGAATTCGGGACCTCCGAACCACCACCGAAGCGGCGTTCGTCGGACTCGAGGGTCTGTCGTCGACTATATCGACGAGCCGAAGGTGAGCCCGTTCCGGGCATGCGGACATCAAATAGGCCTCTTGCCTCGCACTCTGGCCAACAACATTACGCGCCGCCTCCTCTCCGCGCCGTGGACGCTCTCCCGTGTGAGCATCACGAACACTCGTCTTAATTTTCTTTTACCCCCTTCCGTAGCACCATATTGTATAGTATAGTGTATTTTCAAGTGTATTGTTTTTTTTTTTAGCAGCATTTGCAGGGCTGGGCTGAGGTTAGTTGTGGCTCAGTTCATGTCGTCTTTGCATGCATGAGCGACGACCGGCTAAGGAGAGGAGGATGTGGGGATTCGAGGCACGCCCGTAGCCTTTGCGCAGGGGTTTGCCGTCTGCTAACCCGTTTTCTCCCCGTTCCCTCCCGCGGCGGCAATGTGGCGCCATCTTGCGCCATGCGCCGCCGGGTTCTCGTGGTGGCGCTGTACGCGATCTCGGAATTCGCGAGATTCGGTGCACGCTGGGACGGCTTTAGCTCTCTGAGACTCTGTCTCCTGGGCCAGCGAACGGTGAGGTCACGTTTTCCTTGTGCTCCGACGTCCCCATTGGGAATCGCCGGACTGTAGCTTGCCTGGGTGCCTTGGCATCCTTGGCGGGCGTGTCTACCGTTGCGCTAGCTTCTGTTCCGTACACTAAGCCAAAGGCGGTGCCAAGTGTTCGTGCGTGGTCGTACCACGCTGAGCCGCACTTGCCGGAGGCCCACGTGTGCGGAGATTTGCCCTAACTCTCGCGACCAGGCCCAGTGGTCATTGCGAGAGTGCGCAGCATAGCCGCTCAGGACCGTTTCCCGAGCGGCGCGTCAAAGCTCGCCATTGCGAGCTGCGACGTGCTTCGCGGAACCCCTTTGTGTATTCCGTCCGCCTGCGGGGGCCCTTTGCTCCCCGCTTCCCGGGAGCGGACGTGGTGCTTCGTTGGGGTGCCGCCGAAAGGCAAATAAAGTGTTTGTGTGTTGTATTTGGTCGAACACTGTGTTTCTGTCGCGCGGCGTTCGGCGCCCTTGTTAGCCGAACGCGCGCGGAGCGGTGCGCGTACGTAAACAGGCAACGGCACACGCGGCCCTGTGGCTCGCTAAGCCTGAACCCGCGGTGGTCTCTACTCCGGTGAGTTTTGAGGCTACCACAAAGTTCACAGTTGCTGCTCGGGTTACGCAGTCCCTCTCCCCAGACATCCCTTCCTGCTCCTTCGCCCAGCAAATGACGGGCGGTGCGTTTCCTTCTGCTTGAGGAGCAATCGACGGCAGGCCTCGCACGCGGGTTGATGTTATTCCATGTGACGGAGATGCCCAGCTTGTTTCATCTCTGCTTTAGCCATGTTCCTTGCCAACGCTCGCGAGCTTTTACTCGCGGGTAGAACATACAATGCGCGGAGTGATGTTATCGATTTAGAGTTTATACGGAACATGACAGCGACGGTGAAAACTTGTTCTGAGTATCCATACAATTGCTAACGCAATAAAAAAATATACAAAAAACCGTCGAAGCGGGCTCGCCTTTTTCCTGGAAAGCTGCATCATTTCCGCTGTAAAGAGTGCGTCCGTTGAAGAATCTTATAGTCTGGTGCCTTTTCCATTGGTTTCATTCTCGCCTTCAATACTCTTCTTACAGGGGACATCGCCTCGCCACTTATTTCTTCATAAAGCACGCCAGGGTTGCCAATGGTGGCTACTTTTCGCCAAATTGGCGAATTTGAGAGGCCCATGGCGACCTAAAATTATAAATGGCGACATGGCGAATTTTTGGCGATTTTCGGCTTAGGTCTCCACTGAGTTATGCATCCTGAGCCCAGTGTCTTGAGCGGCAACATTCAATGAGCGGCAACATTCTCTGTATTTTTCTTTGTTTTAGACCCCTGAGTAGAATGTGCGCATAAAGCGTCATTCGGAATGTCCGTCCCATAACTCGTGTGTATCTCCTCAATTCATCTAGATGCAGAAGGTACTGGAACGTTCCCCAGCGACATTCCAGCAAAATTTAGGTCAGCGGACTGCCTTGCAAACCACGACGGGGCAGTGTATGACTATTCGCAACTTTCAGCAACTATAGGGGGCGCCACAAGAGATCTAATATGGCTGTCGATGCGGTATCACCCGCACACACGGAGTGATCGCCGCATGTGTAGTCGCTGGTTGCTGCCACTTGCCAGCTACGATAATTTTCCACAGCATTGAACTTCCCATGCATGCAGTAGCTCACTCTTGAGAGCATAAACTGCGAGACGCACGGCACGATTCTGCATCCGACCTGACGTCCTACGCGCTGGTGTAGCAAGCCGGAATGGGGATGTCTCGCCGTACGGGGTCGCCGGATCGGGCATCCGGCGTGCGTCAAACTCGGCAGATTTTTCGCATCCGCCCGGTCCGGCGATTGCATGGCTGTACAGCCATAGTGGCAGCAGCACGGGAGACAGGCAACGTAGTGCCGCTGCTCGGCTCCTTACCGCTCCCATCATCATGTCCGAGGATGCCGAGGTATTTGCCGGTATCGCCGCTATCGGTGGCATGAAAAAGATGTGCTACAATTATTTCGTCATGCAAACTAATTACTCATTCAATAATGCGGTGCTTCCAGTGTGGCACTTATCAAAAAAAGCGCCGGCGTCCACACCACTCGCGAGATCGGGAACCACGATGCGAAGGCACCTGCAATGCATTCGCAGATAAGCAGTGACACTCCAGGCCGTCTTACCCAACCGGCTTGCTTCGCTTCCACCTTTGCTCTTCATATTGAGGGTGTCGAGGAAACTCATTGCGTATGTCGACGCCTGACATAAGAGTACAATATCAATCGTGTTAGCAAAATTTTCTCACTCTACGGCGTGCTCGCGCTCGATCGCGGACGGCAGCGGCGTCTGCCCAGCAGCCGCTCGCCGTTGTCAGCTGCGGCAGGCTGTTTTGATGTGGTTTTCGCTCACGAAGGCATAGTTTTATTGACCGTCGTCTTCTAAATTAAGCAAAAAAAAAAAAAGCACTCGCCTGCTGTTTTCCAGGACCGTCGTAGCGCAGTACGTATGGTGGTGCGATGCATGTTCACGCGGGTTCGATTCCCGGCCACAGCGGCCGCATTTCGATGGAGGAAAAATGCAAAAGATGACCTGCGTGCTTTGATTTAGGAGCACATTAAAGAACCCCAGGTGGTCCAAATTCACCCGGAGCTCCTCACTACAGCGCGTCCCATAATCGTATCGTGGTATTGGCACGTAATATCCGAGGAATTCAGTTGCGTCCCAAAATTCAGCCGATTTGAGAAGCACGATGGAAACGATCATTTTCTGTGTGACAAGCTTCCCGATGCGCACGTAGACATCCCATTGCCTTTTCTGCCGCCGGTCCAAGGGAAAACCAGCCACGTTTACGACTTTTGGCACGCAGTACACGCGATTTCTCTTGTGCTGTTTACCCATTACTGAACCGCAAAGGTTCCACAATGTTGCACCAACAAAATCCATCGTAATTAATTGGCCACACGCACAACAAGTTGCAGGACACACCGACGACGAAGCACAGCCCGCACGTTGTCACCGGGCAAGTTTTCGTTCTGTCACCGGAACGCGGCTTCCACCGGTTGCCGCATGGCGGCGCCACCGTAGCTGAAAGTTGCGAATAAGTTTATGGCCTAGTGCTTTAAGCTTCTCTAAAGTTCCGCTTCTGAAGGAGCTAGACGACGGGTGGGCCGCGTGCTTCGACCATTTGTTCAGCCAAAGCTCCAACTGTTCTGAATAGCTTGGCGACTTATTCACTGTTGCAGTACCCCCAATTCAGCTCGTAAAGGCTGTTTTGGAATAGCGAAGAGAAGCGGATACGCGGCTATTTGTGCAATAAACAAATATTTATTGAGGCATTTTCCACTGCTCTCGGTGAGCGTGTGCAATGGAAACAATTGGTATATAACATTTTACATTGTCTATCTGTTCATTAATAACGCATTGGATTGACACGTGTAGATATTATAAGTGACTATATGAAAAGGTCGGTGGCGTCCGGTATCATATTAGTTCACACTGAAAAGGTGTAAGACTCACTAATGATCGGTTCCTATAAGAATTCTCTCGAGTTACCTTTAATAAACCTTTTAATCATTTTAATTCATATGAGGGTACGTAAAGCTGTCTACAAACAACGCTTTCACGGTTTTCGCTTAAGGCTTAGCACACTATTACCCTTGAAACGAGCGGACAGGAATGGGATATCATGAGCGTTTCATTCATTCACCCTTGCGCCACCACGCACATATTGCGGCTAGTCGGGGAAGCAGCACCATGGACTGCCATGGTGAAGCGGGCGATACGAGTGGCGTTGAGAAACGTCAATATAATTTAAGGGTCTTGGATGGTACTGTATTCTACGGTGCTATACGTGAGTGGAAATGTTTATTACTAGTTATGCCGCACCTATCTAGAATGGCGACTTTTTTGGCGAAATCTGTAAAAAAAAAAATGGCGACTTTTGGCGAGTTTTTGCTCGTCGTTTGGCGACATTTACTCTAAAGTCAGTGGCAACCCTGAAGCACGCATACAATGTCAGCACTAAGCGTTGATCAAACCTATCATAATTTCGCGCTTGTCGGCAGTCTGTTATCTCTGTATGCGCGGTTGCGAATGCACAAAATGGAGCGAAATCAGTTAATCGCGCACGATAGTCGTGCGAGAAAAGCAAGAGCTGGTGGGCAGCTGCATAGCAAAGCAGTATGGGAGACAATTGACAACTGCAATTTCTCGTGTATGGACCAGTCGAGAGTATGTACCCTGATGATGTCACGTGAATCACTGTTCTGGCATCACGAAGTGCACCAAAAGACAAGAAACGTCAGGACAGAATAACGCGCTCGTTGTTTTTGTTTTTTGTTTTATTTTCAGAGGCTGTTAGGGGCCCTTTATAAAAACAGGGCACGCAAACACGGAGACAGGAGAGTAGTCAAGACACCAGAAACGCCGCTAACAACTGAAAAATCACACAGCGGCAGAACCGAAGGTAGACACAAATATTTATCTGCGCATTCCCACGTTAAGAGGCCATACCTATCAATCAAGTGCGAGTAGTGGTCTACGTGAGAGAGAGCTGTTCACTCTCTCGACTTTTATGTCCGTGTTTCCACGTCATGTCTTAATATGAATACCTACCAACTAGCTCAGCTATATTCTAAGTTTGCCATTCTCTTTACTTCTGTATTTATTTATCTATTTTATTTATTTATGCACAGTGTACTAGATCCAAGACTCCAAGAATACGCTATCCAGCGAGTTGGGTCGTCGCCCTTTAAGGCTGGAGGGCGCGGCAGCGTTAAGGTCAGGCAATACTCGTGACATTTCTGGAGAAGAAAAAGATACTACAACTTCTGGGGAGCTATTCTCGATGCGTTCATCCAAAGGAGATGTCCACAGTCCATTTTGGCAGAGCGCATTCAGTGATTCGAAAAAGCGGTGAGCCATGATGTCACCTCGCTCTTGACCACGTCGCCGCACTGAACCTGCCAGCACATTCCTAGCGTAAGAAGAGAGTGGACAAAATGCACAGAAACAGGCACATTTCAAGTCTGAATTTGCATATGAATGTGTCCCAGATGTTTGAGAAAGATGCAGAGAATGCGTACCGACCTTACAGCTGCGTTAGATAAGCGGCCGCATTAAACCTAAATCAATGGCTAACACGATCAAAAGACATATGCACCGAAAATCGGATCTCTGAGGGCTGCGTTCGTTGCACTGAAGCGCATTCCGTCCCTATCATTTGTGTCGAAAGTGTTTAAAAGCTTCGTGATGTCCTGATGGCGCTGCAGAACAAGAACCGGAAACATGGGGCGCGCTTCTCGCCGAGGTCCCGCTATTCAGCGGCCGCTGAAATGGACAGTCCATTACATGAGCACATCGAGAAAGGCTCCTCCGGCGAAGTGCTGCATTTCATTTCCAGATTACCCATTTGAATTAAAAGAAAAGACTAACGGCAGCGTGCCGCAATTATTGTGCGGCGGCGGTGCGCACTTCTAATTCCAGCTCTACCTGTAACATATGCTGTATTTTCTCGCGTATAACCCGCACTCTCAGCAACAATTTGTAGAACGTTAAAAACAATCCCCACGTATCGCAGTGAAGTTCGCTTCCCTGCATAGCTGTTAAGCACTGCCGTGAAGCCCCCTTTGAAAATCGGAATTCACGTTTTTTTTCTCTAGACTTTACCAAGCATGTTGCAGTGCTAGCTCGTGATATATTCCTACTTAAAATAGTTCAACGCTACTTTTACGTGAACAGGAGACAGAAGTGCACAATGGGACGGGTACTGACTCCAACTCAGGGGCGGTTCCTTAATTAGGTTGGGAGGGGGTATTGCGCAGCTCGCAGTAACTGAAGAGAAAGGGGCGAGAAGGCGAAGACATTTCTTCGCATTAGGTCTCCATTTTTCAAGTTATTGCAGCCTCCTTATGTGCTTGCTTGAAATGCGACAGAAAGGAACCAGTGTTCTCTAAAAAAGGGCTGTGGTTTGAGAAGTATTTGCACGTGCAGTAAATGTTCGGAAATGGCAAAATAATACACTAAAGATTTTGCTGTATTTAACGCCGGTTTCGAGTAGCCGACCCAATACGAGTGAGCTAGAACGATCACACTTTCTATTGTAGATTGTATGAGCGGAAAACAGCAGGAATAGAAGGACATGACAGAACAGTCCTTTGCGCTTTTATTGTTATCAAAACTGTCCGAGAAAACAGAAACACTAATGTCACGTTAATTTTTGTTTCGTTCAACTTAAACAACGAAACAAATTCACTAATGACCGACTTACGTTGCAAAGCCTCCCTCGGTGGCAAAGTTCTTCCTCCCGATACGACGCAGCCATCTCCCTCACCGTTTGATGCTTTCTTTTCCTCGTGGAACAACAAAAAAACTTCTCTCCTTTTTCAACATTGTTTGAGCAGCCAACAGCACTGCAAGTCGGCATTGCACTGCAGCTGATGCCACTCTGCTAAAGGTAAAGAGCCTACACTGGTAGCGCAAATGTTTGCCTGTGGTTCCACGCTCCCCCATGGTGTCGTTTTTCGGCGAATGAAATTCACGGCGGTCATCGGACGGAAGGGAGTATGCTCACGCATATTTACAGCAGCCCAGAGGGGACTTCAACGGTGCCCAGGAAGCCTTTCCAAGAAGCCTTCGTTGGAAATGTGCATGGGGAAGCCGAAAGCGCAAAGATATGCGAAGAGAGAGAGCACAAGGTGGAGATTCTCGTTTTCCCTTTTCACAATTATTGTCGGCTCTTTCGCAGAAAAAGAATACAGACCTTACATCGCAGTTCGAGGGCATATAACCCTTTCTACAACAAAGCATTGCAATGCTCCACCTATTGAAAATTCAAAAGGACGGACCTCCTATTGACACACTATTTCCTCGTATTGACACACTTTTTTTTTTCCTGAATGTCCCCCGTTCCTCGGGTCACAAAAATCTCCCTTATACTCTCGGGAGCGTGATGACGATCGATTTAGGCTTTTATCCTCGCACTCAACAAGGCAATACTCACTTCCAAGAACGTCCTTCCAAGGTCATTTAACCCCAACTGGATGTACCGAGTGGGACGATCGAGTGCCAAGCTTTGCTGAAAGGCCTCATTCAGGGGTTGCCTTCCGGCCAGGAGCCTTCGAGGCAGCAGTGAGGAAGACGTACGGCGATGTTGGGAAATCAAAAGTAGAGATGTTTACTTGATTACGTAATGGTAGCGGATGCCTCTTCCAGCGGGCTGAAGCCCGGCTTAAATGTCTCGGACGATTGCTAGAGAAAATATTGTTCACGTCATTTGTCCTATAAGGTAACAGTCTCCCCACGATGCCCCGAAGGAGTGGGACCACCTCCGTTCACTCCCGGGAAAACGCGAGGCAAGCCCGTCAGATGTGGCCAGATCCTCCAAACAACCACCACATAACTGCACCAAGAAGTTCCAGGCGAATTACTCGATGGAGTCAACCTTCGTATTGGGGGCGACAATGTGACATCGCCGAGGTAATCCCAGACGCATGGTGACCGATCCCTGCACTTGGAGACGTATTCCAAGAAAGGGCTGAGCGTGTCATCAGTGCGAGCCCCCTCCTCTGATTCGCGTCAGCTCAGTCACAAAGCCTTTCTGTTAATATTTTGGAAGAATTTTTGTTTTATATAGCCACTGGTGGTGACCTGTGTTGCCCTCTTGGACCATGTGTCTCTGACAAAAAAAAAAGAAAAAAGGAAGGCTCCTTTCTTGCTGCTGCTCTAATGGCCACGCTTATTTCAACGACGTTCTATACTACGTAGGCTAACGGTTTTGCCTTGTTAATTTTCCAGTTTTGCTAAAGTGACATAGCGCAAAGCAGTATGGGGAACACATCAACAACGAAGGCGAGCGCTTACTGAAGTTTTAGTGTTTCCTACAGACATAGGAAATGCAGAAAGAAGAATGAACCAAACAAGGAATGCGAAATGCGACACAAAAAGACGGGGGGTCTCTGATCACCGTGTGCCCGCGCTGGCGTCTTCCAGAAATGCTAACTCCCTTATGGGACAAGCGTGTAATACCCCTGACTGACACATGCGCAAAAATGCTTTGCAGTAAACCCGTTTTGCTGCTCTGAAGGACCCTTTGGAGAGACTTTGCGCTGATGACACACGGCACCGCACTAAGTTCTATAGGTGATTTGTGGCCTCTGCGATTAGCGTCGGTTTCACAGATGAACGCCGCAAGAAAAAAGAAAGAAGAGAAAAAAAGGCACTGCTCCGTAAATTGGCAGTGGAGAACACATTTTTAAAACCACTCTGTCGGTTGGCACCCATTGTACAGACTACAATGCACTACACTTGTAACGACACCGAGGAATCGCAAATCCAATACGGTCGCCATTACTGTTTTTTTTTCGATCCTCTTCTTTTTCGCTCTCTAAGAACTGTACCCACGCGTCTTCTTTTCCATCTTCTTCCTTACACTCCCCCCATTGTTTGTCGTCACCCCTCCTGGGGTGATACCGAAGAACGTTGCTTGTAGCGGCGAATTCAAGCTTTCCGTCACTGAGGTAGCCAATGGTCTTTAACACACCTTGCTGTACCGATAATTTTACGACTTTAAACGGTCCAAGAATTCTTGTCTCGCTACCGGGCAGACCCTTCCGCACGAGCACAAGATCATTCAGCCCAATATCCGGCTTGTGTCCTTGGTGTCGCTTGTCGAATTAGAGTTTCATCGCCTTTCGGTATCTCCTTTGTTCCTGGTTGGTTTTTCGGTGTTCAAACAATTGCAGTTGATCATCCATTTTAAGTTCTTTGTCGGCTGGCAGTATTGGCACTTCGCCATAGGCAGCAATATGCGGGCTGCAGCCAAGACTCGTAGTGCGTGTTTTGTTGTGGTGAGCCACAGCCGCTTCTAGGCAGCACTTCCATCCGCCTTTAAACGTTGGGTACATGGACATGAATTGCTTGATGTCACGTATAACCCTTTCCGCCATTCCATTGGCCTGCGGGTGAAATGGAGCGCAACGGCGTAGTGTAATGCCACGGCTATCTGCCCACTGCTGAAGTTTCTTGCTTAGAAATGCGGGTCCATTGTCAGATATCACGACTTTCAGCTGTGAGAATATCGCTTGGTCATGCAAGGCGATAACGCTGTTTGTGTCTTCTCATCCAGGACGTGCCGCTACCATTCTGGTGCACTGATCTATGGCAATCAAGGGAAAGACGGTGTCTTGCGAACCCAGGAACTCTTCTTTTTCAGTTCCGCAAAGTCCACGTGGACGACTTCAAATGGTTTGTCCGAATGGTTTGGCAAGACGAGCTCGTCGGGTCGAGGCCGGTATTTCGCTTTATTCACTTGACACAAGTGGCACGACTTGACATAGGCTTCGACGTCTTTTTTCATGTTTGTCCATGTGAACCGTTTGAGAAGCTTGTTGTACGTTCGCCAGAAGCCATCATGACCACCTGATTCGGGGCTGTCGTGATATAAGTGAAGCACTTTCGGAATCAGTGTGTCTGCTACGACGAACTTGCCATCCTTGAAGTGCAGACTTTCATACCCTTCCCATCATCTCGTCAAGTTAACTGTTCCATGCGGGATCTCGACCGCCAACCGAGACAGGACGTCGGCGTCAGTAAGATGGCTACCTTCACGGTGGAAGACGTCAAAATCGTACTGTTGAAGTTCATTGACCCATCGGGCCAATGTTCCCCTTGGCTCCGACATATTCAACAGGTGCGTTAATGCTTGATGATCCGTATATAATGAAAACTTTCTTCCGTCGATGTATGATCGGAAGTAGCGCACAGCCATTAAAACAGCAAGAGCCTCCTTCTCAGTTGTGGAATAATTCTGCTGGGTAGGGTTGAAGGTGTAGGAGTAGTATCCTATAACCCTAAGCTGTTGAGTTGGAGGTGAACTGAGGTCTCTTTGGTGCAGAACCGCCCCTGTACCATAATTGGAAGCGTCCGTATTCATCTCGAAAGGTAAAACTATAATCCGGTAGAGTAAGAAGAGGGTCCGATGATATACGACGTACAAGTTCTTGATAAACCCTTTCGCAATCTTCGCTCCAAACAAAAGGCACTTGTTTCTTTGTGAGCTCCGTCAAGCACTTCGTCATCTTGGAGAAATCTTTAATAAAACTCCTGAAGTGGCCTGCGAGTCCAAGAAAAACTCGAAGTGAGTGAATGTCATGTGGCTTCGTGAGCTTTGCGATCCTTTGAACGGACTCCTGTTTGGTGCTCTTGGTCGTTCCGTCGAACACTCTTCCAAGGAAAACCACTTTCGACTTAAAGAACTCGCTTTTCTTCTCATTGATCTTGAGATCTGCATCACTAAGTGCTTGTAACACTTTCCCGAGATGTCCAGAGTGCTCCTCTTTTGATCTTGAGTACACTATAATGTCGTCAATATAAACGTTGCAGAAGACTCCCAAGTGTGGCTTCAAAACACTGTTCATCATCATCTGAAAACAGGCTGGAGAATTTTTCCAGCCAAATGGCAGCCGGTTGTACTCATACACGTCAAATGGCGTAATGAATGCCGACAACTTCTTTCTTTCTTCTTGCAGAGGTACTTGCCAGAAGCCTTTGCAAAGGTCGAGACGCGAAAACACTTTGCAGCCTCCGGTTTCATTGATTATTTCGTCAATATGTGGCATTGGAAAGGGAGAAAGGTCAGTCTGCTTGTTTATCTGCCTGTAATCGGTGCAGAGACGAAATGTTCCGTCCTCTTTTGGTGCAATAGTTATCGGTGAAGCAAAAGGAGACGTAGAAGGGCGTATGACACCGGCATCAAGCATTTTCTGTAGCTCTGCCTTCAGCCACAACTTTTCTCTGGACATGTTGTAAGCCTTCCACTTCACTATGGTCGTATCTCGGAGCTCAAATGGTACCTCAAACTTAGTGGTCGCCTTCGGGTATCCGCTTACACAAAGTAACTCAGGATACATGCGAGTGACGTCTTCTGCGGCAGTGGGCTTGCGGGGGTTTTCGGCAACGGCTGTAAAGGTAGTCAGCAGGCGGTCATCATGAGTGGTAACTTGTCCATCCCAATAAAGATTCAAACACGATTCTTGCATTACCGGGCGGGACAAAATAAGTTGATACTTCACTCCGTCAAGGGCCAGTGCTTTTACAGTCGTACTCTTGCCCTGACACGTAATCAAGATCTCTGTCCATTCATCATACAGTTGTTTCCTGCCATCATAGCCGTACACGATGATGGGACAATCTTTTCTTATAGTTAGCTGAGGGATCGCGTCTTTGTTAATGACAGTGATTGACGCTCCACTGTCAACTAGAGCTTTCACATCCTTCCCATTCACTTGCACAGGCACGTATATTAGCTTGGCGCGGCCCGTAAGAAAAATCTTTTCGTATGCCTGGGACGAAGGGTCGTCAGAACATCCTTCGGTAAATTTCATTTCTTCGTCTGCCTTGTGTTTTTCGTAGACTGCTCGGGTTCGCTGAATGGGTCTGGCCATCCAGGTGCTGGAAACATTTCAGCGGTGGTCACTTCTCTTGCCGAAGACTGTCGCTGTTGAACGAACAACAGCTTCATAATATGCAGTAGCTCCTCAGGCGTTCGTGGTGTTCCAAGCTGAACATGGCGCTGCATACATTCAGGAAGTCCCAACGTGATGAGGCACACAAGTGACGAGTCGGAGAGTGCAGAGTCCGCCGCATGCAATAGCCTCCACTTCTCAAAAAAGTAGTTCATCACAGGACCAGAGAGGTACCTCAATGCTATTGCACGGTCCCAACTTCGAAACTTGCTTTCACAAAATGTCGCCAGAAAGCTCTGCCTCCAGTCCGCCCAAGGATGTCCTGCCGTCTCTGTTGCTCGGATGTCATGCCAGGTCTTCGCAACGCCTCCCAGGTAGAATCGCATGTGAATTATTTTGTCGCGATCGTGATTCCAAAAATTTTGATCGCATGCGTATTCGTAGAAGTCAAGCAAGGCCTGAGCACTCATTGATGATGATCCATCGTAGATCTCTGGCTTAGTTACTTCCAAAGGTGGTTTCAGAGATCGGTCAACTCCTGTCTGCATTATAAGCTCCAACAGATGTTGTTGCCGCTTGCTATTTTTCTAAAAAGAGACAGGGCGTGCAAACACGGACACACGAAAGAGATCAGGACACCACAAACGCCGACTAACAACTGAAGAGACGCACAACGGCTGAAAAGAAAGAAGGCACGAAAACTTATCTGCGCATGCCCATGCAACCGGCGAACCTATCAATCCGGCACGCGTGGCGGTCTACGTGGAAGATAACTGTTAAGGCATTTGATTTCATCTTTATGCAAGTTAATCGACGGTTGGCTCACGCATGCGCTACCACTATTCTCGATATGCCATGCTTCAATCAACAGGCGCGTTTCTTCATTTCTATGCCGGTACAACACTGCGCATTCATCGAATTTTGGCGTGCACTTACAATCTCGACAATGTAAAGATAGATTAGAAGGTGAGCCTCCTGTTAGCGATCTCTTATGTTCCAACAATCTCTGGTTAATGCATCGGCCCGTCTGTCCTACGTAGAAGCGGCCGCAGCTGAAAGGGACCTTATACACCACACTCGTACGGCAATCAGTGAATTTGTTGGTGTGTTTTACGAAACAATTATCGGTCCGCTTCTTGTCTTTTACTCGATCATTCTTCCTCTGCACAGCGGCACAAATCTTACCTAGCCTATTGGCAGCCGTGAAAACAACATTAACGCCGTATCTACCTCCTACTTTCTTTAGCCTGTGAGATATGCAATGAATGTACGGAATACCTACGACACGTTTCTTCCTATCGCTTTCTGCAACCATGCTCGGACTTAACACAATAGACTTCTTTAAACGCTCAGCGACCGTGGCCACTGCATCACGAGGATACCCTACATCTAAAAGACGCGTAACCTGTGCGCTAAAGCTATCACTCATTTTGTGCTCACACGACTTGGTGAGGGCTGACTTAAGGCAAGACATGGCGATGCCGTTTTTTACAACCTTCGAGTGCTTCGACGAAAAATTTAACAGCGGTTTGGAAGATCTAGGAGAATACTGCCAGCACACGTGGTTCTTCTGGAACGTTAAGGAAATGTCTAGAAATTGTATTCCATTATTCTGAGGCACCTCTTTAGTAAAGCTCAGCCCTCCTCCATTTAATTCAAATTTTTCGCTCACGGAAGTTACCACCTTTTCAAAGTCCTCATCACTACAAAAAATCAAGTAGTCGTCCACATAACGAAAAACTTTAATAACCGAATTACCTAAGGCGCCTTCCAAAAGATTGTCAATCTTGCTAAGGTATAAATCACTAAGAACCGGAGCAACCTTAGAACCAATACATATCCCTGATTTCTGCACATAAACGCCTTCCTTCCAACCTACCAGCGTCGACTTTAAATACATGGAAAGGATTTCTAGAAATGCCCCGGTAGAAACACCACATTTATCGGTGAAAACCGTCTGGTCGCCTTGTTCGTTAATACATTCATTAACACATTTTAACAAGTCCTTATGCGGCAAAGAATAATATAGGTCTTCAATATCCATACTAAAAGCTTTGCAACAGCCGGGGTTCTCCTCTGAGAGGAACTGAACTAGCGCCTGAGAATTACGCATACGAAAAGGGTCTGAAAAACTCAAAGAGGTTAAGCAGTTCTGCAAATAACTAGATACAGCGACTTGCCAGGTGCCTTGCTCTGAAACGATTGCTCGAAACGGAATCTCGTTCTTATGTGTTTTGGCTGAAAAAAACAATTCCAAAGTAAGTGATTTAGCCTTCTTGACATTACAAGCTATTCTCTCAAGATTATGTCTTAACAAAAGGTCGACAGCACGTTGCCTAACTACCGATGGCTTAAGTTTTACCGTCCTAAAATTCTTTTCTATGGCTGTTAATGCTTTTTCTGAGAACAAACTGTCCGGCATAATTACAAAATACCCTTCCTTATCTGAAATTACTGGCCTGAGTTTCTTCTCGACACAGTAATTAACCAAAGGCCGGATAGGATCAGAACACTTGAGATGCATATTAGAACCCTTGATGCTAGCAACGCAGTCTGAAATGCAGTGGGAACGCTCTTCTTCAGAAACAAGTCTAGTGATTGTACGCGGCAAACTTAAAACGTCTATTGGTTTCAGGTTCGGCTTAAAACAGTATTTAGGACCCAAGGCTAGGGTTTTGCAGTGACTATCATCTAAGGCAGCTCCTCCAAGGACTAGCAAGTTATTTTGCGGTGAAACAGTAGAAATAATCTTCCTCTTACATGGTTGAAGTTCTCGAAGTTTTACCCTCATATGGAGGGTAAACAAGTCACTAGACTTGTTTCTGAAGAAGAGCGTTCCCACTGCATTTCAGACTGCGTTGCTAGCATCAAGGGTTCTAATATGCATCTCAAGTGTTCTGATCCTATCCGGCCTTTGGTTAATTACTGTGTCGAGAAGAAACTCAGGCCAGTAATTTCAGATAAGGAAGGGTATTTTGTAATTATGCCGGACAGTTTGTTCTCAGAAAAAGCATTAACAGCCATAGAAAAGAATTTTAGGACGGTAAAACTTAAGCCATCGGTAGTTAGGCAACGTGCTGTCGACCTTTTGTTAAGACATAATCTTGAGAGAATAGCTTGTAATGTCAAGAAGGCTAAATCACTTACTTTGGAATTGTTTTTTTCAGCCAAAACACATAAGAACGAGATTCCGTTTCGAGCAATCGTTTCAGAGCAAGGCACCTGGCAAGTCGCTGTATCTAGTTATTTGCAGAACTGCTTAACCTCTTTGAGTTTTTCAGACCCTTTTCGTATGCGTAATTCTCAGGCGCTAGTTCAGTTCCTCTCAGAGGAGAACCCCGGCTGTTGCAAAGCTTTTAGTATGGATATTGAAGACCTATATTATTCTTTGCCGCATAAGGACTTGTTAAAATGTGTTAATGAATGTATTAACGAACAAGGCGACCAGACGGTTTTCACCGATAAATGTGGTGTTTCTACCGGGGCATTTCTAGAAATCCTTTCCATGTATTTAAAGTCGACGCTGGTAGGTTGGAAGGAAGGCGTTTATGTGCAGAAATCAGGGATATGTATTGGTTCTAAGGTTGCTCCGGTTCTTAGTGATTTATACCTTAGCAAGATTGACAATCTTTTGGAAGGCGCCTTAGGTAATTCGGTTATTAAAGTTTTTCGTTATGTGGACGACTACTTGATTTTTTGTAGTGATGAGGACTTTGAAAAGGTGGTAACTTCCGTGAGCGAAAAATTTGAATTAAATGGAGGAGGGCTGAGCTTTACTAAAGAGGTGCCTCAGAATAATGGAATACAATTTCTAGACATTTCCTTAACGTTCCAGAAGAACCACGTGTGCTGGCAGTATTCTCCTAGATCTTCCAAACCGCTGTTAAATTTTTCGTCGAAGCACTCGAAGGTTGTAAAAAACGGCATCGCCATGTCTTGCCTTAAGTCAGCCCTCACCAAGTCGTGTGAGCACAAAATGAGTGATAGCTTTAGCGCACAGGTTACGCGTCTTTTAGATGTAGGGTATCCTCGTGATGCAGTGGCCACGGTCGCTGAGCGTTTAAAGAAGTCTATTGTGTTAAGTCCGAGCATGGTTGCAGAAAGCGATAGGAAGAAACGTGTCGTAGGTATTCCGTACATTCATTGCATATCTCACAGGCTAAAGAAAGTAGGAGGTAGATACGGCGTTAATGTTGTTTTCACGGCTGCCAATAGGCTAGGTAAGATTTGTGCCGCTGTGCAGAGGAAGAATGATCGAGTAAAAGACAAGAAGCGGACCGATAATTGTTTCGTAAAACACACCAACAAATTCACTGATTGCCGTACGAGTGTGGTGTATAAGGTCCCTTTCAGCTGCGGCCGCTTCTACGTAGGACAGACGGGCCGATGCATTAACCAGAGATTGTTGGAACATAAGAGATCGCTAACAGGAGGCTCACCTTCTAATCTATCTTTACATTGTCGAGATTGTAAGTGCACGCCAAAATTCGATGAATGCGCAGTGTTGTACCGGCATAGAAATGAAGAAACGCGCCTGTTGATTGAAGCATGGCATATCGAGAATAGTGGTAGCGCATGCGTGAGCCAACCGTCGATTAACTTGCATAAAGATGAAATCAAATGCCTTAACAGTTATCTTCCACGTAGACCGCCACGCGTGCCGGATTGATAGGTTCGCCGGTTGCATGGGCATGCGCAGATAAGTTTTCGTGCCTTCTTTCTTTTCAGCCGTTGTGCGTCTCTTCAGTTGTTAGTCGGCGTTTGTGGTGTCCTGATCTCTTTCGTGTGTCCGTGTTTGCACGCCCTGTCTCTTTTTAGAATGAATACGTACCAACTAGCTCAGCTCTCTGTTATTGCTATTTTCTTCTTGCAACTTGATTATATCTTGGAAAATATCTTTGCCTCTTAACGGGCTGTCTGTTTCAGCAATCTCTTCTTTTGTCAGTCCGGCTTCGTGTAGTCTATCTTCACTATGGAGCCGACCAGTATGCGCGATGGCCGCTTTAAGTTCCTCGCAATTCATATCTTCTTTCGAGAATTGGCGATATGTCGCCGAACAGTCAAAGCTCACGTGAACAGATTGACTTTCCACCATAGACACAGCATGCAACGCTCACCGTCTTGACACATCTTGCAGCGACGTCGACGCGCATGGTCGTCGGAAAATCGGAGCTGTTCAGGTGCGCCCAGGATCCTGCAGTAGACTGCGCCAAAATTGTAACGACACCGAGGAATCACGAATCCAATACGGTCGCTATTACTGTTTTTTTTTCCGATCCTCTTCTTTTTCGCTCTCTAAGAACTGTACCCTTGCGTCTTCTTTTCCATCTTCTTCCTTACAACACTATCGACAGTGCAAATGACACTGCCAGAATTCAACATGGTGGCGCTAGCGACTTCATGCGGGCATACAAAGGAAGACGTCACTGCCACAGCAGTTCATTTTTGGGGGGCCACGCATATTTACAACGTCACAGAGGGGATTAGTCGACACCTGGTGAGTCTTCATTCAAAGGCTGCATTATTGAGTTCTGCACACTGTATGCGAGAGAATTTGCAACTTTCACGGCCTATAGGTGGCGCGACTGTACATCCAACATGGTGGTCGTTGAGATTACCGGCCCGAGGCCCGCTGCAGGCGGTTTAGGAACGTACACGTTTGGCGAAGAGTTCAGTTCTTTGCGCTTCGGTTGCACTCCGATTTATGTTTTTGTGAAAGCAGGGTTGCGGTAGCATATTGTAATAAGTAAAGGAATGCCGGGTACGTGATTGCAACCACATTAGGAAGATAAATATGCACACAATTGTAAATAAGGCAAACACACTCGTTGCGCTGCTTGCGATGCTTAATAATCGCGCTTTGCAATGCCTGCTGTGTGGCTATCACAATATGATAATGGGAGACTCAGTAAAGATCTCTCAGTAATATCAGAGACATTCTCGGAGACGTGCTTTACCTCATTTCTGCTTGCACCGCCGCGTAGCTTGCTCAGCTCACTTCAAAGCACGAAGTAATTTAAGTAAACGAAAAAAAAATGTGTTGCCCTTCGAGATCGAAGCACAAGAACCACTTGAGGAATGTGCGATTATCGGAAGTACGATTTTGTTGCGCTTTCTTGCTAAAAAGAGAAAAAAAAACAGCGGAATGCCACGATAGGTCAACAAGCAGCGAGTGAAACCACAGCAAGACTCAATTTTCACGTTTAAGATGTGACGTTTCTGTTATCATCCTACGCTTTTGGTGTTTATGAGAAGTGCAATAAATAAAATCGTACGGTACAGGGGCAAAAAAACAGCGCCATCAGCAAGTAATATCGAACAAAAAGTGCTGAAGATGTGAAGGTCACGGAGGCACATCACAGCCACTTCAGACGTGGAATGGTGCGATGGACGCTTTCAAACCGGACTTCTCATTATATTCTAGAGGCGGAACGCATTCCTAATCAGTTCTGGTACTGTCTGCACAGCAACTGTGTCGAGCGGAGGAATGAAGCGCGAGAAAGGTTATATGAGGTAGTTGGTATGTACTCGGACACAAAATGGGATCCTGCGTACATTCATGGGCCTTGGTTATTTGTTTGCGAAGTTTAACCCGCTTAACCACTCACGGTTTTTAGAGGCGCTAATCTGAAGGGGAGGCTTTTGCTTTGCCTCCCGCTGCACGCTGTGAGCATCGGGGCTCGAAGTAAAACCATGTGCCTTTTTCTTTTTATTTTCCATTCACATTGAGGAACCGAAAGTGTCACGCTGATATCGAGACCGTGCACACCGTCGCAAAACGACCCCAAACGAGACAAAACAAGTGGCAACATTCGCTGACTTCAGCGGGTCCAACATTTCAATAATCTCAACAGGGCTTCCGGCGGCCACTGCTCGGCGGCGCCACGGTAGGTGAAAGTTGCGAATACCCTTCACGTTCAAAATGTGGATGCAGAATCCACTTTTCCGAAAAGGACCATTGCTGGGAGGAGATACTTCTTTGACTTGTTGTCTTGGAACGGAGCTGGTCCCATGTACTTTCTGGAAGATGACCCCTCGCATAAAGGACTCTCAGTACCCGTTGTTGGCATGCTCAAGCAAGTGATCATTCAAACACATTCCAGTTCTGTCTGAAGGTGCAGAATGGCATGCGGCTAGAAGTGATGGGCGCATTTCTCACCACAGCGGCCTAAAAAATTCCACGTGCTGAAAAATGATGCCGGGGAAAGGGGGGAAGGGGGTGTGGTTGGTGGCATTGTGGGGGGAGATCGTCCAATCGCCCCCCCCCCCCCCCCCCCTGGATCCGCCACTGCTCCAACTATAGATTTAGTCAACGTGTAGTCAGCCCAGCGACTACGTAAATAAATTTCCCGAATGAAATGCGCTCACAAATTTATTTATTTATTTTTTTTGCACACTATTTGAGGGGGTCAACCTATATTCAAATCAATTTACAATCATGTAAATAAGGTACTAAGCTATGGAGACGACAACAAGAGCAGCCGGACATAGGCAATTAGATAGACAGATGGATAGATAAAAATTTTATAACTTTTCGTATTATTGCTCTAAATCAAATCAGTGGTGTCAAGAACCCTAAAAAGAGTAGTGCCACGGAACACAAGGAATGTATTTTTAATACCACTGCCTTCAAGAACCACATTCAGTTTTGATACCAAGGGGGTGGTTCGGTGGGTCAAATCTCAAGCCTCGAAGTTTGACCCACCGAGTTCGAGTGCATGCATTCTGTGTTATTATTATTATTATTATTATTATTATTAAGTGCGGCGCACTTTAAGGGCCCGGGCTGTCGTCTCACATTGTCTCATGTGATCGCTTGGCGTAACGCTCAAAGTACCAAAATAGGACCCATCTGGCACACACCGAACAAATAATAAATAAATATAAGTAAATATTCTTTCCAGGGCTGGGGTTTGAATCGGCGTCCCATCGGTCCGAAAGAAAGTGCCTTGAACACAAGGCCACACGCCCAAGCTTGCACAATGTGAACCGAACTGAAGCATAGAAATGCATTCTGCCAATGATGCAAAACAGGTCAAGAGAGGGCGCCACTGCATCCCAAATGAAGGTTTCCTTTCCTGCCATGGACGCCGAGCAGGCTGCACGTTTGAAACGCCAGCATCGCCGAATGGCTAATTCGTCTGTCCAAGTCAGCAAAGCACCAGCGCCGGGAGTAATCACAGCTCGGAGGGAAGCCTAGCAGGCAAGCCGAGCTTTGAAAGACTCTGAGGGAAGCCTACTGTTATATAAGGCGTCGCTACCGACGACCGCACTGTGAGATGGCATGCACTCGGCGGCCATAAGGCACGGGCCGTCCGTTGTCGTCAGTGTCTGGAAAATGCGCTGTCCTTCCAAGCCCAAGCAGTTGAGCAGGATCGCCTTCCGACAAATAGCAGGTAGATCGGAGGCGCCCAAAGTAGTCATGTAGTCCTTGAATGCCTGAATCCATTGCTCCCATGAGATGTCCGGGTGTGCAGGTGACGACAGGAACGGAGGTGTAGCCCCGAAACACTCATCGTGGAGGACGACAGGCAACAAACAAAGTCTCAGATGAGGGTCAAGCCGGTAGCACATGCGTTGGTGAATCTTCGTCACCAAAATATGTTATATCGTGCATAATAATTATGACAGCATTAGCGAAGACATCACTGTTTATTCTACCTTCTTTCTTCTGTTTATTCTATCTTCATTCTGAACAGCTTGGCTGGGGCACAGCGCTTCTCTAAGCTAGATTTAGCTTCTGCATACCACCAGTTACCACTCGGTCCAGACAGCCGTGACCTTGTCACGTTCATAACGCATGACGGACTATTTCGCTTCAAGAGGGTTTGCTTCGGACTGGCATCGGCGCACTCGGCGTTTCAGAAAATGATGCATATGATCCTGAAAGGGTGCAAATGTGTCCTATTCTACATTGATGACATCATCGTGTATGGGCGCTCCCGAGAGGATCATTTGGGCAATTTGCGCGCTGTTTTGAAACGTCTTTCTGATGCTGGCCTCAGGTTCAACCACAAATGTGTTTTTGACGTAGCAGAGTTGACTTTTCTAGGTCATGTAGTCACCACCAAAGGATTATTTTCGTTGATGTCATCCACTGAGGCAATAACAACCAAGGCACTATCACCTACAAACATAAACGAACTTCGCTCGCTGCTGGGACTTGCAGGCTTGTACTCCAAGTTCATCCCTCATTTTTCAGATGTTGTCGAGCCAATGCGTGCCTTGCTTCCGGGAAATGCGCCTTTCGTTTGGAGTGCGGCAGCAAACAGCAGTTTGGAGCGGCTGAAATCTCTGCTTACATCTTGCGAAGTTCTTCACGTTTTTGATCCTCACTCACCTGTGTACGTTACAACTGATGCCTCAGGATATGGAATAGGTGCTGTACTTCAGCAGGATAACGGAAGCTCGCTGCAAACTGTCGCATTCGCCTCGCGCACACTTCAACCGCATGAACGGAAATACTCAGTTGGCGAACGTGAGGCTCTTGCCTGCGTCTGGGCTTGCGAACACTGGCACGTTCACTTGTGGGGACGACCTTTCATCTTATGAACAGGTCATGCAGCTTTGGACGCTCCTTTCGACGAAAGGCACTGGTCACCAACCATTAAGGATTGTGCGCTGGTCCTCACGGTTGCTCTGCTACAACTATACCGTTGAATACAGGAAGGGCAGCGAAAACGTCGTGGCCGACGCTCTCTCCAGGTTACCCGTACAGAGTTCAATCCGCGATGCATTCGAAGAAGAATTTATATGTCTTTTGTCTCCAGTAGTTACCATGCAAGAACTTCAAGAAGCAAGTGCCAATGATCAGGTTATCTGTGAAGTTAAGCACTTCATGACTACTTCTTGGCCTGACAAGAAAGCATTGTCAAAAGAGCTGCTGCCTTACTTTTACGTGAGAGCTGAACTCTCTGTCGTCAGTGATATACTGTGCCGGGGTGACAGGATTGTCGTGCCTGCGACTGTGACACGGCGTCTTATGGATCTGGCCCACGAGTCCCACCCAGGCATTAGTCGTACCAAAGCGCGCCTGCGAGAGTCCTATTGGTGACCATGCATGGATAGCCACAGTGAAGAACTTGTGCGCACGTGTGATTTGCCAGTCTTGTGACAAGTCTGCACGTACCTCTGCAGCGCCGATGCAACCCGTTCCTCTTCCTGACAGAACCTGGGAAAAGATTGCTATCGACATCGTGGGACCTTTCACGCAAGCTTCAACCGACTGCCGATTTGCCCTTACTGTTATTAGGGGCGAAGCTCCTTAAGGCGTGCGTCGGTCGTCCCCGATGTATGTAGTTGTAGTAGTAGGTAGCCACCTCTAGTTTAGTTCTTGGAGTGTTCACTAGATGGCGGTACTTGTAGTTGATGTGCCTGGTGGCACACTTGTCACCACCCCGTTATAAAGGGGAAGCTCATAGCATCCATCCATCCATCCGAAAAGATGCGAGATGTTATAAAACTAGATGGCGGTACTTGTAGTTGATGATGAAAGATGCGAGATGTTATATTAGGAATGATGTCACATATGGCGCGTGTCATTGGTGGAAGGCAATCGTTCGGCAACGTACGCTAAGGGGCGCGGTGTAATAAAACCCGTTCGCTGTTGGCGCGCGCTCGGAGTCGCCGGATGGACAAGGCTGCAGAGCGGCGATCACGCAAGGCGGCGGCAGTGCGCGCTCGCAGACAGAATCCCGATGTGCGAGCCCGCGAGGGACATCTACTCAAGTGTTTCACTTTTAATTGTGGGGCGAATTGCACGGAAGAGTTTCACGGTTTACCGATGATTCCTTCCGGAGCTTCACCCCACTCATCATCATTCATCCCGTGAATATGCTGTGATTTTTTTACTATCACAGCAAGTGGCCCGAAGTGGCTTTCGTACGAGATGCGACCACTTCTACAGTGAAGAAGTTTTTACTTGAACTTTTTGCACGAGAAGGATACGCACGTGGTCTTGTATCTGATCATGGACCACAGTTTTCTTCAGCAAGCTTTGAGGAATTTCTCACAGAACGTGGAATAACGCATTACAACTCTTCTGTGTACTACCCGCAAGCTAACGGCTTGGTGGAAAGGTTTAATAGGGTGCTGAAGTCATACATTCAACTAGCCCTGTTTGAACGCCGTGATATAAGAACAGCCATGCTTGATTACCTGCAAGTATATCGCTGTACGCCTCACGCGACTACTGGTGTGGCACCCACTGTTCTTCTTCATAGACGCCAACCTCGCACAAGACTCGACATCGTGGAATTGCCTAACAAATGCTTCAGCACGGACCCGTCAAGGGCGATTGAGCAGTTGCGAGCGCGCGTAAGAAACAAACAAAACAAGCAAAGGATGTCGAAGAGCTACACCGATGAAAAACGTGGAGCCAAGGTACCCAGCTTCGTCGTTTGGTGATAACGTGCGGGTTAAGTTATCCACAGTTCATGGCAAGCTGTCTCCACAATTCTCCGCGCCCAAGAAGATAATTGATAAACGTGGACCAGCCTCGTATCTGTTGGAAGATGGGCGAGTGTGGAACGCATCGAAGTTAGCCGCTGTTGACCATGGAGCTGTCAACAAGATGAAATCCGGCACCTCTGCTGTCATGAACTGGTCACCGACATCTAATCAGTGATCTAGTGCATCACAACCTGACACATCAGGAGTGGATAGCCGTGAAAATGCAGACCCTGAAGCATCTGCGGCAGAGAGCACGCAAGTTTCCCCAACCTGTCAGGATGTGATGCGCGCGTAAGAAGCAGCTCACGTAAGAAGACTCCGAAGAAGCTAAAGGACTATGTTAGACAGTAAAGGATAACTGTGTTTTTTTTTTTTTTTTTTTTTTGCGAAAGGGGATATGTTATATAAGGCGTCGCTACCGACGACGGCGCTGTGAGATGGCACGCGCTCGGTGGCCGCCTCAGGGAGAAGGAAGAAGATAGAATAAACAGTGATGTCTTCGCTAATGCTGTCATAATTATTATGCACGATATAACACCTACCACCAACAAAAACATGCGAACCTGAAGCTTCTACTCGGACAAACACAAGCCAAGCGTCAGCAGAGACAGGCAAATACTCAGCTCTGCTCCGCAGAGTTTTTACGGTGTGGAACTGGCACAATTTTTATTTGATTTGGATACAGAAATCCAGCATATCCCACTCACTATGGCAATCGATGTAATGCGAAGCAGCCAGCAAGGAGCTGCATACATCGCCTTGTTTGTCTTTGAGGCAAATGAAGTGATTTATGCGATGACATGTAGTTCACTTTGCCACGTTTGTCATGCATGCATGCATGTACAGCCTCGGCCACATCTGTGTAGAGCGTGCGAGCAGCCGGTTTTTGCTCTGCGGGGCGACACCTTGAAGCAGTTTCAGGCTTCGATGTGGTGTGTCAGGAAAATGCGCGGCCTAGTAGTCAGGCTGACTACATCAGAGCCCGAAACTGACTTCACTTATCACACGCTCATGACATGCAGGTCTTGATTTTCACGTTATGACCTGTCATTCACATTCGTCATACAGTCATGACATGTCGTACCAATTGTGGTATACATCCCATTAACGAAACAGCTACGAGAGCGCAAAGTCGTAGGCGGGCAGACAGATGGACGGATGGACAGACATACAGACAGACAGACACGCGCAAAGTCACAGAAGGTCGCTAAGAAATGCTAATACAGATAGACACACACAAGTCCCGTTCCACATTACGCAGCATCACAAGCCATCCAGCAGAATGCACCCCCCTTGCCCCCCCCCCCCCCCCCCCCCGCCCCCCCCCACACACACATCACTATCTGGAGAGACCACTCCACGCTCTACAGGTCAACACAATCAGAAATCACCTCATGGCATCCAGACAATTCTCTCCACTTCTGCCGAGAAGCCGGCAATCTTCAGCACATAGTAGGAGGCTGTAGAAAATCCTCCTTAAAACCCCCCTCACCACACCAACGAGCCTTGGCCAGTTCCAACCTCGACCATCAGCTAAGCCAGTGCCGTGTCAACACAGTCTGACAGAGGTCTAAGTCATGTGGGGACATCAACTCGTGATGTACCGCCATCAGCTCTGTCATCTGCTGTCAAATGCACATGGTGCACGTAAACATCGACGAGTGAATTGTCATCCAGCAATTTCCGCCGCGTGCCAGATGCAGAGTTCACAAACCCAGTGATCTGTGTTGCCTCGTCATGATAAAATTCATTGCGGTGGGGCTGGCTTGCAGATACTGGGAAACGATGAGAATTTCATAAAATATGTGTTTCCTGGCTCCAGTGTGTGGAGAACGTTATTACTGCATGGCAAGTCTCAAAATCGTATCAGTACTGCTTTAAGGCCAGGGGGTTTGTCTACATGGCAAATAGATGTATCAGCCCAAAGTAAAGACAATGCTTACCCCAAACGCAAGGGCCGTGTCTGAGATGTTCCGCAAGGTTTCATTCAGCGTAGCAGCAAACTCCTCATCTGAAGCAGCAGATGCTGTAATTCACAGATACAGAAAAGCTTTCGCCAAAACATGTTACATACCAACATAAAAATTCCTACACAAGCCGTAAATTCTCAAGCACTAAATGCCCATAAGCATTAAGTAATCTTATGGCACTTCACCACACCAGGGTGATACTATATTTTGCAGGCATCTTGAAGAGACACCAAGACTGGTCATAATGATAACCTTAATAACATGATACGCTATGAGCATTTACAATTTAATTTCACGGCTATCTGACACAAAGCTACTAATAAAGCATAAGTGCCAAAAATAATGATTGGGCTGTCAGCGGTTCTTTTAATACCGCTACAGATTTAGAAATAAAGGAAAAACACCATCATTACTTATTCTTGTGCTATACATTGATTCACACACAGTTCTCACACCTGCCCTTACTCTTGGCTGTAGCTTTCTGCGTGCCTTGCCCAAATTTGCATTCTTTACGCGAGTTCAAGTTGCACTTCTAACGGAACTGACGAAATACCTTCCGTCACAATCTTGACATTTTTAGCCCTTATATTTCCTATCTGTACAATTCCTGTTCTTGTGTATTTTCCTCTTTTTGTGTTGTTGCTGTGTTCCTGTACCAGTGTTTCTTTGGGCTACCCATTTTGGTTTATTTTTCTGTGCCTTGAGTGGCAAAGTGCCTCATTGCTAAGGCCTAGAGTTGTTTACGGACACAATCAGAAAGTAATAAATAGTGACTACTCCTCTGAAGCAGATAAGGTTGTACAGCTGAGGTAAAAATGAGCTCCTAAACGGCCCTCTTGGCGGTCTAAAGATGTCGTCGTTAGCAAACAAAGTTTATTATTCCTCTTCCTCCAACAACGCCAGTGCCCAATGAGTGGCAGACTGCGCATGGTGAATGCAACGAAATAGACAAAGGGAGAAACAGAACCCGGCCGTCTGGCTGTGTCCAAGGATTAGAACCAACTGAGCCTGCCAGCGCCCGTGGCAGTTGCTCGTGAGCCTCGCCCCTTCGTCCTCTTTTATTTGTAACACACTCCCGCGGCCGACAAAGTTATGACATGCTGCCTGCTTATGGAGCCCGACGCCAACCTCAGGCAGCACGCTCGTGCGATGTTGTCGCGACCTGGTAGCAGTTTGGTCACTCGAGCCATTTTCCATGTTATTGGTGGTGAGTCGTCGTGCACCAGGACGATGTCGCCGACCTGAAGCCGTGGTGGTGTCTTGGGTGCCGCTTCGTGGGCCGATCGCAGAAGCAACAGATACTCGTTGCGCCAGCGCTTCCACAGATGGTCTGTCAGCGCTTGTCGATGTAGAACTCGACGTCGCAGATTGACGGCCGTTGACTGAGGGATTGCGGTGCCGAAATCTTGCGGCAAGCATGTTGCACGTTTGCCGAGCAGGAATTGCGGAGGTGTCAGTGGGCTTGGGTCGTCGGGATCAGCAGATAGATAAGTCAATGGGCGGCTGTTGATGTTCGCTTCCACCTCGCATAAAACCGTCGAAATTTCTTCGAAGGACAGATGGCTGCGGCCCAGCGCTCGTTTCAACGTGTTCTTGGTGATGCGTACGAGTCGCTCCCACCATCCGCCCCACCAAGGGGCTCGCTCGACACTGAACTTCCACTCGATGCGATGGTCACTGCAGAAGTCTTCCAGACTGGAAGTTGCATGATTTCCGAGCTCTCTTGCGCTGTGATGGAAGGCCAGTGCATTATCCGAGTATATGGTGGACGGTATTCCACGATGGGAGATAAAACGCCGAAATGCTGCGACAAAGCTGATGGCAGTCATCTCCGTTGTGAGTTCTAGGTGTAGAGCGCGTGTTACAGCGCATGAGAAGATGGCTATGTAGGCTTTAGAGCAAGTCTGCTTCGCTGCATGACAATAAAGTGGTCCGCAGAAGTCAACTCCGACAACCGCAAATGGGCTTGCTTCAGTAATTTGGTCTTTTGGTAATGGCGCTGTGAGTGCCGATTC
Source organism: Rhipicephalus sanguineus (assembly GCF_013339695.2). NCBI lineage: Eukaryota > Metazoa > Arthropoda > Arachnida > Ixodida > Ixodidae > Rhipicephalus > Rhipicephalus sanguineus. The sequence continues at coordinate 3,237,867 of NC_051180.1, forward strand.
CGGGGCAATCTTGCGTCGTCGGCACATCAGACAGCCTCTTAATGCGGACTTTATGGTTTTGCGACCTTTCAGTACCCAGAAGCGCTCACATAATTCGGTGAGTGTGTGCTCGACACTTGAGTGAAGCATTCGCTCATGAGTGGAACGAATTAGCAACTCAATGACAGCATCGCCACTAGGAAGCACGATAGGGTGACAGAGGGACATGATGCCGGGCAGAAGTTGCAAGCGCCCTCCAACGCACATGAATCCGTCGTCATCGATGAACGGACGCCGAAGCAAAAGATGGGAGGAAGTGGGCACCGATTTTCCAGCCGACAGTGCTGCAAGGTCGTCAGGAAAGTTCAAATGCTGGACTTGCTTGATCCAGTAATGTTCAGCTCGTGCGATTTCTTGGGCATTTAGCGGTCTGACTGTCGACGCTCGCCGTGTTGCTGCGTTATCGATGAAACGTTATGTCCACGCCGTTAGTCGAAGAAGTCGTGAGTACCGGCTGTAGTTGGTGACCTTGAGTAATGCTTGCTGTTGGGCAAGGGTGACAACGCATTCAGCCTCAGATACTACTTCTTCAGCGGTTAAAATAGGCTTTGGGCAAATCCAGTCATCCTCCCAGGCGTGCTTGGGAATAGAGAGCCATGAAGGACCTCTCCACCATAGAGATGAACGAAGAAGTGCAACCGCAGTGATACCTCTTGTCAGTAGGTCGGCCAGATTTTCCTTGCCTTTGCAGTGCTGCCACTTGTGGCCCGCTGTATGCTGCTGTATTTCTGCGACTCGGTTTCTGACGTAGACGTCGCGGTGCCTTGGATCTTGTGACATCCAGTGGATGGCAATCTGGGAGTCAGTCCAAAAAAACGGTCTTGTCTTTTGAAACATGGTATGTTCTTGATGTGGTTGTAGATGCGGGCCGCTGTAAGACAGGCTAGCAGTTCCAACCGAGGCAGAGAGATAGCTTTCCGTGGTGCAATTCGCCCCCTGCTCATAAGAAGGTAAGTACTGCGTTCTTGCGAGTGCATTGACTCAGCACATACATAGACAGCTACGCCGTACGCCCGCATGCTATCATCTGCGAAGACGTGTAGCTCGGTGGTTCTAATTGGATGTCCTAGCACCCTGTTGACTTGTTGTGGCAAGCGAACCTCGCTTAGCGTCGGGAGCTCGGAACACCAGGCGTTCCATGCTGTTAGCTGTTCTTGTGGTAGTGGGCAATCCCAAGGATGCTTTAGTTTCCAGAGATCTTGAAAAATCAGTTTGGCTCGAACAGTGAACGGCATGAGGAAGCCGAGAGGATCGTACAAGCTAGCGAATCTTTGGAGCGTTGTTCATTTTGTGGTGGGCATAGTTGATACCAATTTGATGACGTGGTCGGCGCTCACGATAACGGAATCATTGTCTCTTTCCCAGCAAAGCCCGAGGACCTTCATTGTATGTGGATCGCCACCTTCATCTTCCAATGATAATCGGTCCGTCCGGAACTGTTCTCTTAGCAAGGAGCTGTTTGATGCCCACTTACGAAGCTCCATGCCGGCGTCCGCTAGAATGATTCTCGCCTCCGAGTAAATCCGTTGAGCCGTATGCAGGTTGTCCGCACCGACCACTAAATCATCGACGTAAAATGACTGTCGGAGGCATTCCACTGTTTCGGTGAATCGCTCTTCGGAGACTCTGAAATGGTGATGTAACGTTGCTGCTAGGAGAAAGGGGCTGGACTTAGCGCCGAAGGGCACGCGGGTCATTCGCCAGTGAACGATTGGCGGAAATGGTTCATGTTCCGTCGGGAGATGAGCAACCCATAGGAAACGCAGCGCATCTCTGTCCTCCGGGCGAATGCTGATTTGAAGGTACGCCTTCTTAATGTCAGCCACCATGATTATTGGATGCATTCTGAAGTTGAGCAAAAGTTTAAGTAAGTCGGCATCCATCTTAGGCCCCTTCATGAGCACGTTGTTCAAGGGTGGTTGACCGGAAGCGTGAGATGACGCGTCAAAAACAACCCGAAGCTTGGTGGTGACGGCATCACGACTAATTACTCCATGATGCGGCATGTAGTACTCGTTCCACGTGGGATTCATTGAAGTATGCCTTGATGGTGTCATCATAATGAACAAGAAGATCTGGTTGCTGTCGGAAGCGACGGAGCTGCATCAGGAGCCGCTGTTTAGCGAGGTCATAGTTGCTTTGGCCGGTTTCCAGACCTGGCTCCCACAGAAGAAGGGGAACCTCGTAGTGCTCTCCCTTCTTGGACACGTCATTTTTGAACAATACAAGGGCGATGCTGTCGCTTTGGCTGCCGTCAGGACTGTCTTGCACACCTAGAGAGTCGATGCACCATAAGTTGGCAATTCGCATGTCCAGGGCGGTATCGCTTTCAGTGGCTTCTTCGACAGCAATGAAGAGAGAAGTAGCTCACGTTCTCGATCCTTGCGCTAGGTTGCTCAGAGTACCCTGAATGGTCCATCCAAAAAGGGTTTCTGCCGCCGTTATCTGAGGGGAAAGCTGTGTTATCTGTCCGGTTGGCATGTCCCAGTAGATGTCAGATCCTATTAATACACTGATCTCGTCCTCCCGGAATGTTGTCGCTTCTGGACGTGCATCAGCCGGGAGCATACCTTGCCGTGTCATCATGGTGACGAGCTCACTGTCTGCTGGTGGACTTGTCACTGGGCTAATTTCTGGTATTGCCAGAGCTTCTATTGTGGTCTGGTTACTACTATGTTGGCTCCAAAGCGTCACCGCAACGCGCTCACAAGTCAGAGTCGCGGGACGCTGCGTTTTCCTGAAAGTGAACAAGGTAAGACGCTCAGTTGCTCGAACAGGACAATTCAAGGCACGAGCGATGTCCTGCCTAACGAAAGAGCATTGACTTCCTGTGTCGAGCAGGAAGCGAATCAGCACAGTCTTTTCTGGCGCGATAGCCCATGCCCTGCCAGTCTGCAGCAGCACGGGCGTGAGACCAGCACTGCTAGTTGACACTGAAGTTGCTCGAGATGGGGTTGTGGCAGACCCTGATGCACGATCTTGTGATGCTGAGGCGTTGCCGGTACGCTGTGACCGGTTCCTGACGTTGTTGATGTCGCATAGCGAAGTCAAATGCCGTCCAGCACTGCAGGGATCTGGAGGTTCGGCAATCGTTGGCGAAGTGGTTGCGTTTGGCGCAGCAGAAGCACAGTTTGTCCACCTGAAGCCTTCTTCGTTTCTCTTCCGGAGTGAGGCGTTCGGAGCACTCCTGAATAGTGTATTCGGGCCAGTTGCAGAGCAGGCAGGGGCGCGAGTAGGGGGGTCGAACTTCGGCTGATAAAGCCGCAGCGGATGGCAGGGGTGATTGTGGTGGCCAGAATTCTCGCTGCGGATGCCGCCGGCTTGTGGACGATGTCGCTTCCTCGAGACCGCTTTCCTCCCGTATTTCTATCTGAACTCGAATTAAGTTCATGATGTCTTTCCCTTGTTGTGACTGGGCTCCTTGACATGCATCAGTGTTTTCCGCTAGTAGGGCTTCCTTTTGCCGCTGACGATACAGGATGCTGAGGTCCGGAGGTAACGCCTTCAAGAGGATACTCTCCTGGAGACACTCCGAGACCTTCCAGTGCATTTATGCAAAATGCTGTCTCATCATGGAGATTCCTTAATATGGTCACGTCGGCTGAGCTTCGAACTGGCGCAACAGACAGCAAATTGTCTAGATGATCGTCGACTAGCATGTCGCGACGGCCGAACCGGTCGGACAAAATTAGAATGGCTACGTCGTAGTTAGCTTCGGCGAGGCAAATACCTTGGATGGCTACCTTGGCTGCCCCAGTCAGGAATGTCAATAGGGTATTTGAATTTGTAGATTTTTGGGATCCAGTCGTTGTCATGAATGCTGACTCAGTATTGGTCCCAAAATCCTTGCCACTCGCGCCGCTCACCGGCAAAACTTAGGATGTGCAGCTTGGGCAAGGCGATGCAAGATGGCGGCGTTGGAGTTGAGAGGCCGGGCAAAGGTGAATTTGCTACCTGTGTCGATGTCGATGCGAGAGGCTCACTGGTAGGACTAGCGGTAACAGGGACGGATGTGGGTGGCATCGGGGGCCGTGGCTCGGTTGCGCGGCGAACTCTCGTTTGTGCATAGCTGACTTTCTCCTTGTACTCATAGGCGGTAGTCAGGTCTGCTTCCAATTCATCATCGTGATGTGCGGCCTGGATTTCGCTGTCGAAGCGGACAGGTTGGGCGTTTTTTACCGCGATTAGGTCGAGGATCTCCTGGAGCCTGCCAGCCAGGGTGGTCGAATCTGCGAGCAGGGCGCCGAGTGTTGATAGGGCTTTGGTGATGGTGGTTCGGGCAAAGCCGCGCTTAGTGCGTAGTTGGTCCATGGTGGAAGGTCGAGAACCAGACGACCGGGCGGGTTTCAGCACCAGAACGAATGTAACGAAATAGACAAAGAGAGAAACAGAACCTGACCGTCTGGCTGTGTCGAAGGATTAGAACCAACTGAGCGTGCCAGCGCCCGTGGCAGTTGCTCATGAGCCTCGCCCCTTCGTCCTCTTTTATTTGTAACAGAGAGTTCCAAAATGTGAAAAATACCGAAGAAATTCTAAAATATGTGAAAAAGGACTCCAGTTCCCTGTAGGTGCTAAAAAGTAGGCAGAAAATGTTACCAAGCTGCTTCTCTGATGCATAATCACATGAGGAAGCTAAGTGTGAAATGACTCCTTCTAGAATAATTCCATCTAGTGCTTCTTGATTTCTTTGAGTCTCTCACGAACACTGTGCCCCCATACCTTAGCCACTATGCAAATCCACTCAGCAGAAACAACTTCTGATTCAGTTTGCAAAATGTTTTCTATTAGGGTGCAGGAAATAGAAAAACAATAATGTCATCTCTCTTTGTAGCATCAACAGTAGCCACCCATGGAAACCTGATCTCTGAAGTTCAGCATGGCCTCACGACTTCAGTATGGTGAAGGTTGGGTTCCTCCCACACAAACAGATATAGTTATGATAGTGAGTGCACATTGCGTGTACCACAAATGGTATAATTATGCTGCTTAATTATGTAAGAACAACAGCACTAAAAAAGACAAGGACCAGGAAAGACACGACACAGGTGGTGCTGTTCTTACATAATGAATTACCACCAACTAGCCCAAGTATCGCTTCTTACACTGTTGAAGCATAATTAAGTATAATGCTGTTTAGTGCCGTTTTTAAATGTAGCCAACATGAAAATTTCCATGCCGCAAGCCCTCAAAGGTAGCCAATTTAGCACAAAGTGGAGAAATCTGGCAACCATGCGCTGTGGTGACGCCAAGGTGGTCAGCACACAAACTGAAAATGCAAAGTGGGAAGCAAAGCCTGATATGTCACACAACAAACCAAACAAAGACACCCCCATTGGCAATGTTATCTCTGTCTCCACTGTCTCAGCTTTTTTTAGCTGCAAGTGCCCACTCAACCCATAAGGGGTCCACTATGTGTGCCCTGAACATTAGAGATATGAATTCCTAGAACTGAGTTATTGTTAACACGATAAGGAAATGAGTGTTATCCTGGAGCTCATTGTAATATCTTACACTGAAACCATGAGCGGTCAGGGTGAAACGTTTGTAAATGTGGTGTTTGTACTAACAAGGTTTCACTGCATTAACTTTACTATAATGTTCGTTCTTCCTGGGGTGATACATAAGTCCAAATGACTTGCATTTAAAAATTTTTCACCATAAACTGTTTAAATTATTAGCATGCCTGCCATTGATTTTGACGAAGTCGACGTTGGAGTGAGGTTGATTTTTAAAAAGAACGACGGTCGTGCTTGCAGCATGCCAGATGGGAGAAGTGAGAAGTACCAGCCCGGTTGGCACTCTGTGCAATGCGGCTAAACTGCTCCTGCAGCTGAGGGTCCTCCTGCAGCAGACCTTGCATCACGTCGGCAAACTGGCCAAACTCGGCTGTCCATGGATGCGGCCTTTCAGTGCCCACCAGTGGTTCTGCTGCCAAGCTTGGCTGCACCTGCATGAATCCCTTCTTCATTGCATCTACGCTTGAAAAAAATGTGAGCAGAACAGACTTCAGGACTGTGTAGTTGCTTCTTGAGCCAGCAAATGTGACGCAACTTACACGAAATTGTTGCAAAAATACATACTGACAAACTGGTATTATATTTTGTCTCATGTATATTAAATTTCTAGCCCAACAATGCTGCCCCACTTGGCACCATGTGACCCAAGACTGTATATAAGTAACCCAACCCAATAAATTGCCGCTCTTTTACTCATGTGCCCAACAGTGTCCAGGAGCAGATTCAGGGAGGTATGTCCAGATGTCGCGACTCACCCCTCACATTTCTGCATCGCCCCTCACTGACAGCGTGATGGCCCTGTATGGCAGGGTTGCCGCTGGCTTTTGAGTAAATTTCGCCAAACAACAAGCAAAAAGTCACCAAAAGTCACCATTTTTTTTACAAATCTCGCCAAAAAAAGTCACCATTCCAGATATGTGCGGCATATCGCCGTAGTTCCGCACAACGGATACCAACGATATAGAGCCACGGTTACGCGAAGAATAGAGACAAACTTCGGAGCAACACAGTCTATATAACGACAGAATTGCAGTAGGCGTGTTGCTTATAAATCTACCATGCTTCTAATCAGCCAAGCCATTTAAAAAATACTTGTTTATTGGTAAATTCGAGGCTCTGACTTACTAATGTTTGAAGTTTAAAAAACAGCGTGTAGATGAAAACGTGCTTTATTTTAAAGGAAAGACGTAATTCCATTCCCATTCCATTCCGTGCAAAAGGCGCTTAATTCATTCCCATTCCATTCCTCCAAGCGTTGTCCCCATACCATTCCGGGCTCGCGAAAATGTGGAATGATTCTGGAGTCATTCCAATTCCGGAGTGGCAACTCCGCAACACTGATCGGTACCACCATTGGTAATATTACTAGCGATATTACTGCCACGTATGTTTATTGCTTTGTTTTTATGTATTCGGGTTTCACCCACAGACTATTAGCAGCGTTTCACGCAGACCGCGACGCAATGTTTGAGAAGCTTCGCGATTGTTTGACATTTTAAGATTACGCGCCGGACGCGAATATTCAAGTTTATTCGAAAGCTTACGCGTGCACCAGCGATAACGCTGGAAGGTTTGATGACTGATGTATAAAAGAAGAAGCGTTCTACCGATTATCAGATTACTCGACGACCGGCGACTGTTCTCGCCTCTATCAGTCGCAGCGTGTATCGCTTGTATTCTGAGTTTTGATTTTCTGGGCACAAGTTCAGCCAAATAAAGAGCTTCATATTTCCCAGTCTTGCTGTGGCATTCTTCACCGTCACAACCACGTGACAAACTATCCATAGTGGTGCGAATAACGATGCTGTTGCTGGCTGGCCAAATTGCCAAAATATTTGCGATAGCCTATTATCAGCTTCGCTTAATTTATGAGCAAATTTTTCGCGAAATAAATTATTTGCGTAGTGAAAATGGCGGCATATGTCTGTCAATAAATTCATATTTAAAAGCAACCAGTTACATCTTACAATTACCAATCTTTGTTCTTGATAATTCTTTTTACTTTTAAAGCGTAAAATGCAATATAAAACTGAAGCTGCGCAGTTCCACCCCATGCAACGGATTCATTTCCATTACAGCTGAATAGTTTGACTTTATGATCATGTGTCAGCGAAGCACTCGGGTGAAGAACACAAGCATGTCAACTTTCTTGCCCTTCAGCTGGCTCCTCCGACTCCACTATGTACCACGCGTGCGGGAAACCAAGTTTATTCTGCAATGAGTTCGCGCTGTTGATTTTAAACTATTGATAGCGCTATCGATAGTATCTTTTACCATCGATAGTTGGACAGTGACTCAGCTATCAATAGTATCGATAGTACCATGGATAGTTCTGCATCACTACCCACGAGTTGTTGTGAAGGCAGCGCTGCTTCTCAGATTCCAACTCCTACTACCTTGCAAGCAGCCCAGAATATAGCAGGGATGGATATGTACTCTATATTTGAGCACTAATTATACGCCGCATGAAAGCATCAGACTACGCACAGCAAAGTGAATGACTCCATAGCAGCTTCAAGGCTCTTCCGCTGGGCTGCGCAATATGCCGTTTTTTTCTTTTTTGTGACTTTAATTGAAAAATGTAAATCCTACTCAGATTACAAAAGGATGCTTCAATCTGTAAAAATAATTCGTGGTCTTTTCATTTCCACCAGGATCTAATCGCTAATTTTAATTGATGCCAAAAGGACTGGTTTCTGGGCTAGTTGGTGCGTACATTGCTTAGGTCTCTGTCTTCTCTTCTTTTTCAAGAAATGTACCTTGCGCCCCAGTCGTCTGTACCTAAGCAATTAATTGATGCCGCCTCTAGCGGATGGCTGCTCAGTAGATGGTGACCCTCTATGTGTCGAGCTCTGTATGTCAACACACAGCATTCTGTGTGTCGTTTTCATTGTCCCTGTCTTCGTGCACTTACCAGTTTCAATAAGTCACTGTACCAACTAGATCGGACCCAGCCTCTATTTCAGCGACACTAATACTGTAAAATGAAACTTTTCTCACCTTGGCTGAGTCACTAGAAGGCTTCTCAAAATCCTGCAGTGCACCTGGAAGATCACAATAGATTGAAAAGAAATGCCTCTATCACAATTATGCTGCAACCATAAAGGTTTTATTGGGGCTTGTTCGTTTGTAATATCTGCAGTGCACAGCCAAAGTTAATGGAATTATAATTAATTAAATTCTTGGGTTTTATGCACCACAACTGCAATCCGATCACAAGACGAGCAATAGAGACGCTAAAGTGTACCTGGTTCTTTAATGTGCACCTAAATTTATGCACCCAAGTATTTGAGACCCCACTGAAATGCAGCTGGAAATCAACGTCAAGCTGTGCAGCACCAAATTGCAAAGGCTGTAGATTCATGCATAAAGAAGGTAGACTCCTTAACCCTTTGACATGCTATGTACACAATTGTGTACACCACTTGATATTGTTAGTTGTATCGACTAGTGGCTAAGAAAGGGCTAGATACATTGAGCTTTGCATGAATTGAGCCTCCTGCATAATAAATTTGTCTTCATTTAACTTTATTTTGCAGTGTACTGTTGCATACGATTGCTTTGCTGAAGTCACTACCACATTTGACGAGTAGTTCGATGTGCCGCTTCCCGCGAACCACGTCTAAAGTATAATTTTTCTTCACTCACAACTGATATAACCGAAAACAAATTCGCAGCATATTTCTAGCCTGACATTTGATTTTATTTATGCAAAAACAAGGCATCAATGACTTGAGAATGAATAGATATTTAATTAGAATTTAATTAGGAATAATTACTATAACACATAAATTAGCGTATTATGACATTATTTTTGTTGCAATAGAATATCGAGCGCCTTGAAATAATGTTGTATCGATTTGACGCATTTACAGAGAGTTCTTTATAGGTGGCGTCTGAAAGGGTTAAGGCGCGTTTACACTAGAGCAACAAGGCACAGATTTCGGTCTGCTGTCACCGAGAATGTCTTTTGTCATGTCGCCGTCCTGTTTACACTGCAACGATGCCAACGGTTAGTCGATTGTCTGTGGAAGACGCCGTCTGCGACTTGTCTTTTTGTCGGCCTTTTGTCCGCAGATTCTCTAGTCCACTGGTGGCTTGAGCCATGACACTGACCGGACTTGCACAAAGAAATTAGGCAATAGAGTCTTTTAGCAAGTTACGGAAATACGGTATGCAAATACAGTAAGGCAGTATGGTAGTGCTCCTCCTTTCCTGCTCGTTGTGCTTAAGCCGCTCCCAGTTCCAGTGACAGTGTGTCCCCTGAACGACAGGTTCCTCGTTAAGAATAGGTAGGCTGACAGGCAACGATGAGGCTTGAAAACCCCACACTAATTTTTGAAAAAGCTTTTGTGGCATTGGGGTGCCTTCACTAGCAAAATCACGACTGGGAAAGGAAGAGCGGTAATATACTGCCTTACCGTATTTGCATACCGTATCTCCGTAGCTAGCTAAAAGACTAGTTTTAGAATAGCGTACGCAAAGCTTTGCATTAATGTCGCCACTGCGCATGCATCGTACACTAACCTCTTGCGGGTCCCGCAAGGACCACTAACTCATCACAGACCGGTGGTGCGGATAAACAAATGGGAAGCGAAGTAAAGATGTCGGAGGGGTGCCCAAGAGACCCATTGTCAAATGCTCGATGGTCTCGTGGGGGCCTCCACTATCTCTTCCAGGAACTCCCCTTCGAGGTTCGAAGCGTTGCACATTCGGTTTGCTCAGGGCGTGTTTTTGCTCAGCCAACAGTTTACCCAACACCTCCCGACGACGAGTCGGCCAATGCGGTTTGCTGGTGTTTTACTGCGATAGCAATTATATGCACACTCCCGGCAGGTTTTTGCCATCGCCGTCATGTTCCGTATAAAGACCAAATCGATAACATCCCCCTGCGTACTGCATGTTTTATCCGCAGGTAAAAGCGTGCGAGCGTGGGGCGACAAACACAGCTGCAGCAGAGATGAAATAAGCTGACCCATCTCCATTGCACGAGGGCGCATGCAAGAGCATCATCCCACGTGCGAGGCCTGTCAAGTGCTGCTCAAGCAGAGAGAAAAATGCCCGCCTGTCATGAAGAAGCATGAAATGAGGGGGGGGAGCAGGATGTGTCACTCGAGCAGCACCAGTGAACTTTGATTATAAGTAGTGCAGGCTAAGGACCAGGACAAATGAAAGACACATTCAACACAACACAGCGAATGTGCCTTTCTTTTGTCCCTGTCCTTAGCCTGCGCTACCATCAATTATCATGCTATACCAACAAGCCCAAATCACCACCCTCATTGATTATAAGGGCGTGGTCATGAACGCTAGCGTGCACACTCTCTGGGCAGGCATCAGCGGACAGCTCGCATACCCTTCTACGTGCTGTGCTCTATGTTGTGCTCTCAAGGCGAAGAGACCATGCAAAATCTGCTTCTCTCCCTGGAGCGGCCGCAATATTCTCTAACACCAGCGTTTTGTAGAGTTACGCGAGATCGGATCCAAAAGAAATAACTGCCGGTGTTACTTCGTATAACATTACAATTTGTTGCTATCGCATTCATTGCTTTGCCCTTGCGGTGAAACTGCGGTTTTTTGGTCTTCCATCGTGTTACACTAAGACGACATGCTGTCTAACGAGGCGTCGGAGTCGGCCTAGTGTGACCAAATGGTTCAGCAACATTGACAGCCGGCAACACAGCGGCCGACCATCTGCGTCTGCCTAGTGTCTGCGTCGTGTCATTCTAGTGTAAACGCGCCTCTATGATCTGTCCTTAAAACAAACATCTGTGCTGTCTGTGCTGCTTGCACCAGGTTTTCCTTGAAACACTTATCTAAATGAATTTGCAGTGTAAACTAGCCAGTGTTAGCAGATGACTGACAGAGCAGCGAGTAAGTACTAGGCATAGTACTGTGTAATCAACTGGCTCTATAGTTGCTTCAATACCATGAAACATGTTTAAGGCCAATGACAGGATTAGTTGACACAAACATTGCAAATGGACCTTTTTCATGATTGGGAGAGTGCCTCTAGCGATGACAGCCAAACATAATTATGGCAGTCCTCCAGTCGACATGATAGTGTGGTAGCTTATGCGTTGGTTAACATTGTGCCGTGCTCATACTTGGGTTGGGTTTGTTTATTTGCTGCTGTTTAACAGCTTTGAATATACGCAGGAGGCCAGTATTGGCACCGCCGATCTTCCGAGCTGCCTGTCAAGTTTTACAAAACTTTGTCAACACATTTTCTTTTGAAGATTTGAAGAAAGTTCACGACTCCGGCAGTCAGGGGTGTTGCACTTTAGAGCTGGGAAGCTATTTTGTAAGCGTTCTATCACAGAACGGAGGCGTTGACGGAACGAACACGAGAGGACAAGAGGGAGCCGCACGTGATTGGCTGAGGCTCATGTGACGGTCAAGACGTGAGAACAGCAACTGGAAACGGCAGTGCTGTCAATTGTTTTGGCAGAGAACGGCCAGAGGCCCCGTTCTGCCCGATAAAACGAATACCAAACGGTCTCTGGACGACTTGGATTGGATCCAAACGTAAGCGCTGGGGCTGGAGAAGTGAATTAGCCTACTTTGTGTCTGGCTTACCCTCATCCCGTGCCGACAGCTTGTGAAAATTGCAACCTGCCCCCCACCATTGAACGACTCTTCAAAGGGCGACAGGACCTAGCATCCTCTCACGACATTAACACAAATAAATTGTTAAAGTCATCGCACTCTTCAATTTCAAGCTTTGAAAACCAATGCCTGCCAATACTGATGTTCAGCTATAATGATTCTATATTTCTTCATGCACTGAAAACATTTCTGAATCCCCTCAGCTCGTCTATTGGCTGTTTGCTCCCTCTTATCCTCTCGTGACATTTTGTTCCGTCAACGCCTCCGTTCTGTGACAGACCGCTTACAAAATAGCCCCCCTGGTGTCACCAGTGACGGACAGCTATTTTGCAGCAGGAACTAAGAGGTCTGTCTGTTGAATTAGTTGGTCTCATTTAGTTACTACGAGATTTGGCGTGACGTTTCTTCTTCATGTGTCCCGTAAATTTCGCGCCACATCTGGACAGAAGAGCTATCAACACTCGGTGTTTGGGAAGCCTCACTCTAGAGTACTGCACAATGCTGCTTGGTTTCAACAATCGCATGAGAGCCAGCACATTAAGCAGTATGCAATGTAATGAAAATGAAAGACAAGGCCAAGTGCCAATTACAAAATGAAGAAAGATTACTTTAAGGTCGTAACTGTTGTCAGATGATGGACCTCAATGAGTGTCACAGAGAGATTATACCTTGCTGTTATTCCTTTATAAAAGCGAGCGATGCACCCATGGCACCTCACTGCCTTGTGCTTGAAAACAGTCAGTAAGTAGTCCGGGTACGTGACATAGTGTGATGCCAGTCTTGTGAACAGTTGCTTGAGTGTTTCGGTTTTTTTACATGTACACCACACAAGTGATGCTGACACAACCAACATCGCATGGTAAAGAAATCCACAACTGCCGCCAGTCTCATTCCGAAAAAGCGCAATAGAAAAATTTGTGGCCTAAGCAGACACGTTGCTCATCAAGTCCTAAGAATCAAGTCACTGTTTCTCGAACTCTGTCAAAGTGATTGTCACAGACGCAGGAGTTTGCCGTCGGTTCTGTTAGCGCTTACGCAACATACTCCTTGCACTTCTCTCGTCGTCTGCAGCGATGTGGCAAGAAACCTAAAAAATGACGCATCTGGTGGCTCTCCGCTGGCATTAGAGCAGCATACCACAGCACATCAATCTCATTCGCAAAACAGGAAAAATTCAGGAGCCCTATTTGAGAAAAACGCCAGGCCTGCGCGTAAACGCAGCACAGTCACAGCGTAAGCTTGAGGAGCGGCGTTCTTAGCGACCATTATAAACGCTTGGGCGAACTAGTGCAAGTACCGATGATAGGTACCCACTGCACCATAACTGTAATCATTTCGTAAAGTAGGGCAGTGCCCACTACGCCATAAAGACTACAGTATTGTAGCGTGGAAAATTGCATTCACATCTGACTCCTGGAAAGATTGAATTATGTTGGTGCTGGGGCTGCTCGTGGCGTTGATTTTCGGCACATCCATTTTTATTGATGGTGAAGTGTTTAAGGAGGTTGTTATCAACAAGCATTTATTCCAAATCGGTTAGGTGTGCTTTGTGATCGGAGAAGTACATAGTGAAAGACATGCACCCTAACAATATGGGCACTTTGTTGTTCGTAAAGACAAAGTTTAAACAAGAGCCGGTGATCGATGAGCTGCCACTTGTATTCGATGCAAAGGTCATCGCAAGGTCCACTTGCACGCAGTGTGTGAACCAGGCGTTGTGGGGATCCTTTGTGTTCACGTTGAAATCCCCCGTAACAATCAGAGGCACATGCTGTTCAGGAGCAAAGGTCTGTATTAAGAAGTCTGCTATCTGGCTGTGTTGTGCGCCTGGCGACACGTGCAGGGAGGCTACCACAATACCTTCGGAATTTCGTACTGGGCAAACGTTGGCGAAGTCGACGTCCGGTGCACCGACGAGTGGGAATGGCACGCACTCATTTCCTCGCTCGTAGATGGCCACACCCGATGCCCGGTGCTTACGTCTGTTTGCTGATGCTACACACCTGTAGCCGTCGATTTCCACTGAATGACCCCAGGTCTCGGAAAAACAAAGCGCGGGCACTCGCATTAGGATGTGGTGGTGCAGGACGTCATGCCTGTGTGCAGCGAGTGAACGCACGTTGAGCAAGCACATGGCAAGTCGGTGAGGCTGATCGAGTACTGCAAAACAACATTGAACGATGGTGTCAAGCCGATGGTTTTTCAATCTATTCAATTCATCACGCAGCGCTCGATCTGGATTTGCGGCACCGTGATAAAATGTGAAATCGTCGTCAGCGTTGATGATGTAAAGGCCATCGATAGACGTGGCTCGACTCAATGCCACGTACACAAGTTTCTGGGGATGACGCTTGTGGTAGCCATAAACCACCCCAGTATACGTGCCGCCCTGGGACTTGTGTACGGTTATGGCGCTGGCTTGAACGACAGGAAATTGTGTGCACCGGCATGTAATGTCTATCCTACGATCCAATGTTGTTGTCACAGTGCGCTTTTTAATAGGCACCCAGTCGGCACTGACAGCGCTTCCGAGTACACTGTGCAACGGTGCCGCCTTCAGTCGCGCAAGTCTTCCCGTGGCACCACATTCAAAATTCAGCCACAATCTTTTGATGCAGCCTGATTCGTCCATTTCAGTATGGGCAAGGTTACCAACCGCACCGTCGACCAGGCCGTCCACTACGTCTATGTTAACTGTGATCATGTAAGGCTTCCCAATGCACAAAATGATTTTAGATGGTAAGTTGCCCGTTTCGGTAAGCGACATTTCGGCAATTTTCTCGATCGCGTTGTCACGCTCTTCGGGAGTTCGGTTACCAGAAATGGTGTCCCTGGCATGGACGGTCTGCACATGGGATATGCCTTCTACGGCCTCTTGACTGTTGTAAGCCTCGACATCCTTGTTCGCGTAGAAAAGACGGACACCTTGTGGACACCTTCGAGATGCCTCTGCTTTAGTTACAAAGCGAGAGTGCAACATGGTCAACTCATCGTCGGTGAGGGCTTCTCCGTCTCCAATCTTGGTGAGAGCTGCAGAGAACGTTGCTTGCTTCTGTCTCACCATTTGGAGTAGCGGGAAGTATGCCAGGTGGTGCCACGTGACCTCGGTGGTGAAGATGTTTTGTCGGCTTTTGCTGCGTCGAAATACTTCACTTACCCTAACAGGTGGTAATTGACACAAATCACCTTCCCGACCGTTTCCTTTCTCGATGCTATGAATTGGACAGTCATTCACGTGTTTAGCAGTGCAACACCTAAATAGCTACAGACAACAATGACGGCCATGCGTTCATATCCTGGCAACAATGAAATGTGGCATCTTGAAATGACAAATCACGCCAATAACCTCGATAAAAGATCAGATATCAGAAACAGCTGACTGCCATCAAGCCCACGATCAGGAGAGCATCAATTATTGGAAAACAGTGCGTACAAATCCGTATGTGACCGGCGCACCTTGGAGGGCCTATTTGTGTACACACGCGAACTATATGATAGCATCATGCAGGAATTATGCTGCTACCACCATAAAACTGAGCCTCAGAAACAACACGAGGCATTAAAACATATCTGCCGGTTCCAGGAAGCTGCTATGCAGAGTGGTCTAAAAAGTGCTTTGTTCTGCCATTCGGACGAGGTAAATTTGTGGAAACCTTCCATATTAGAAAGGGAGATCGTGAGTGCGTAAGTCAGCCGTCGCTTGCACTAGTTGATAAACAAGTATCTTTTTTTAGACCACTCTGTATAGCACCTTGCTGGAACCACCAGGTTATGTTTTAATGCCTCCTGTTGCTTCTCAGGCTCAGATTTAACCAATGTGTGTTGCAAGTGTACGAGTTATATTTCCACATATTGACGGTGTGTGGTATTGTATGTGTGAATTTTCTTCCGATTTCTTGATTAAACTTCAGTTGAAAGTGGGTGCTTGTGTTGTGTTCTTCCCCGTGTCTCCGTCTTGAGTGTGTGCACTCTCCGGTAATGATGAATCTGTACCAACTAGCCCAGTTTTTTGCTTTGTCGTGTTCAAACAGGGCAAAACTGCATGCATGCCAGCGCACACTGGTGTAGCCAGGGGAGGGAAGTCCACCCCCCTCCTCCTGAAATTTTTCAATTTTGCATGTGTAACATATACACACCCATCCAAACGCATGCACGAACATGCATAAAGAGTGGTTGAACCCCTCAAGCCCTGAAAAAAATTTCTGGCTACGCCACTGCCATTGCACTCTATCAGCAGATGCGCTGCAGATAGCGAGAGTGCGTCGGCACGTTCGGCCGACCCATCTCTATGTTCTGATGCACGCCTTATCGCCGGCTCGAGCGAAGTCGCGCTGCTACCATCACTGCTCGCCAGGGGTGCATGCAATTGTTTCCCCGCGTCGTGAAGAAAACTCGGAGGCGTGCGCTTTCTGCTTCGTCAGGAATGCCACCATTTCCGACCCTGGCGTGATGGTAGCAGTCGGCTTCGCTCGAGCCGGCGAAAAGGCCAGCATCAGAACGTCGCGATGGGTCAGCCAAATGTACCGACGCACTCTCACTATCTGCAGTGCATCTGCTGATAGAGGCATGCAGTTTTGCCTGCAGTCACTGGACTACTTTTGCCACCGCACCACTCGTGTGCTCCGTTATACTTCATGGGGCATCAGTAAGAACACAGGTTTGTGACATACGGAAGAATTTATACTATTACAAGTGACTTGGCATAAGCATCTGCTCTTTTTGCTAGTTGCACAGCACCTGTGCACTGTAACATATATTTTGCAATCTTCGAGAAATCGCCCCGCTTAGGCGCTACGACGATCGGACGAAACGGTGCGACTCGGTGACGATACCACTTCTAAAGTGCGCTGGGCCCAAAACGAAAACACTTGGACGGGCCAAGCCGCGCTGGGCGACCCTAGCATGCGGAAAGAAAAGCTTGTTCGACGGGCAGAACTTCCTTGATTTCACCATGCACTCGAGGAAAACACCCGGAAACTTGATTCGATAATGCGCTGACCTAAGCTGGTCATCAAACTTTTCCTCCTTGTCGAGAAAGGCCAGTCGAGGTGGTGAGAAGTGTCGACGGCACGCCGCTTAAAAAAAAAAAAAAAATCGTGCCTGACAGAGCTTTACCTTCAGAGCCTACTGTAGAGGAAAACCGATGGTGAGCGCAAGGTGAGAATTGCTCTTACTGTCAAGCAGGTGGTCGAGCTCCTCATCGACAGGCTCGTCCTTCGCGGCCACCACAGGATCGTCACTTTCTTTCGCACAGCTCTGCTTCTCTGTAGCCATAGCGAAACAACTAAACTCGACCACATACACACAAGCACTGCTACTGCTGCTGCTACTAGCGCTACTAGTCCGACACCTTTCTTCGCTGCTGCTGCTGCTGTTGGCTTGATTATGGTTGGACTTGGCTTAAGAAACAAGTCAAAGAGCAGCGACCATATCTATCTACACATGGCCGTTCGCGCAATTATTTATTTACTTCTACTACATAAACACGCCAACTCTTACGTGGTTTGAAAGAAAAGATGCTTGATTTAAAAACCGTAATTGGCGAATCCAACTGCGCGCTCGCCACCTAGTGGACACATTTAAAAAAGTCAATTACTAACGGGCGTGCCGGGCGCGTTAAGTTAGCGCGCGAGCGCGCTCCGACGGAACACGTATCGAATGCGCTCGAGTGCAACGCCTTCTGAGCTTAGCTATGGTGGCTAGCCACCATAGCTTAGCCAACGTTTTTAGATTACTTCAGTTGGCAAAGAGCGCGGCCTTCCAGTGGCGCGGGGCGGCTCACCGCGATAAAGTGAGCTAGAAGAGGGTAGTGGGCTTGCTGGGGTCCCCTGCTTGACGCCGGGTATGTCACATGTGTGGTGGCGCCACCAGCGACTTAAATGTAGGGCACTGCCTGACGGAGGCGTTTGTGCGCAACTGATGCCATGCTTTTTTGTGCGCTGTTATTATATGCACTGGACGGAAATGTACGCGAATTTCGGCAGTGTAAACGGTGATGCTGATGTTGCTGAGACAATAAAAAATAAAGAAAAAAAACTAGCGCGAGCTAGGTGCGTTGTCCTACATGCGCGCGTAAGGCATGGTAACCATCTAGAACACTGTAGCATGGTGTATGCAGCTCTGCTCTTAGCTAGTTATCTGATGTTAAATGAAGCACACAGAAGACCGTTAGTACTCGTGCGAGTAAAGCTGCAGAAAACATTCTTTTCTGAAACTCTGTCGCCGTAACTCGCGCGAACGCGCGATTAAACTGCATGAAAGGGATGCTGTGCAAATTTGAGATGCAATAAATTGCTCTTACGAGTGATAAGCAGCGATGGCGAACTTTTCAAAGCTTACGCGTTTTGCGGCTATCAATTGTATACTGGATTCTTTGCATTTCTTGGGCACTACTTTCGTCACGCACGCCTTTTACGAGCGTGTGAAATTACTGCCGATGCTGACCGTGACACACACTCGGGAGTTTACCACGAGCTCTTAATGTTATACATTTCACAGCATTTAAAAACTTGGAGCTGCTCATTCTTTCTGCAGATCTCCAGTACCTTGGCTCTGTAATTTGGCCATTTCTGCACTGAATATTCCTATGCAAACACTGTAAAAATCCACAGATAAGAAAAACAGGAAGCCACTCTCCTCAGGTACTGGGTACAAGTACATGAACATTTATTCATCATATATTGGGCACAGTTGCTTGCTTGAACAGTATCGCCAATGGCACGAGAACGTATAGACGGTTTCGCCAGCGCTTGCCGTTCTCTGGCAACATTGTGCGTTGACCGGAAACTGGCCCTAGAAAACTTCCTGTTTACCTTGTTTTAGCGTGGTTTTAGCCTGCGTTGCTGGCCGCGGCTGCTTGTGTTTCGATGTTTTCTGCTGATAGAATTATCCCGATGAAGCGCTCGCGACTCGGGCACTGTCGTGTAGTGCCAGGATGCAGTCTGCGATACGGAGCTAATTTGCTATCGCAAGTCAAAACGTTCTGTTTGCCGAGAGGTGAAGGCAGAAAGAGCGCCTGGATTGCAGCGATCAGGCGAGAAAACTGGATTCCCATGAAAAGCGCGTAATTTGTTCTGCCCACTTTATCAAAGGCAAGTAAAGTTCAAAGCATACTCTAATGGCACAGAGGCGATGCTGAGACGTTAGTCGGAGGTCCCCAATGAAAAAGAACACGTCGGACGCCGTCGTCTTCCACCCGCGGCAGAGAAGTACGCTGACGCCTGAAGTGGATAGCAAGAGGTGAAAGCTGGCTAACGCAGAAAATTCACCGTAAAGGTGTTTCCTGTAGTTGGAACCTCATCAGTGATGTGTACTGTTCGAAGCAACACGCGGAGCACCAAAGCAGCCGCGCTCAACATGAATTCCCGCACAGTGTAAGTCGCGGTGCCCGTGTTTTGTTGCCGTTGAGTTTGCATTTTATGAGAGCGACGCCTGCGAATGGGTTCGCATCAGTGAGAGCAAATGACTCATCACCTGTCTTGTTGCCGTCAATGGACATCGCCCCACTCTAGCTAAATCATCTTCCGGTGTGAGTGTGGGCAGTAGATGTAGGCGGGTTAACTTGAAAGTTGTATTCATGAATACTGTACTCGTGAATAAACCATAGTAGTTCGCGTGACTCAGCCGCACCTGACATCATCGCATGAGTACATTCATCTATATTATCTCAGTCACACCGAAAACGTCGGATTGCGTGCGATTCCGATCGGCGCCGATCTCTATCAAGAGTGCCCGGTGTGACACAGGCGCAGTAATAAGCGTTGGGAGCGGCCCGCTGCGCGCTAATCGCGCGTACCGAAGGACTAAAATAAAGTTGTTCATCCATCCATCCATCGTGAGGTTGTGTGCCTAGACGAATATACATAAATGTGTCCGCGGCTGTGATAAAAGGCAGGTTTTTGGCTCCTGTCGAAAAGCCGAATTGCACGACTTCTCTATCCAGCGGATCAGGCAATTCTCCTCGCGGCTGCAGTTTCTGCTTGTACCTCTCCCGTGCGACGTCGTCGAGCCCCTTCATGCAGACGCTAGACATCGCTCTAAACACATCTGAAGGAATGCGCCAGAAATAATAGAGCAACAAACTCAAACACACCAGGAAATACGGCCGGGACCATTGAAAAAGTATTACCGGAAGTGGCGCACCGGAAGTCTTCTTGGGCAGGCCGTTCGGTGCACGCCAGTTTGTTTACAAACAGCGAAACCGTCTATATGGGGTATGCACTGTACCTTGATCCGCGAGGTGGCGATAGCATCGCCGGGCAGCGATGCCATTTTGGCGGTCCGGCCGTTCGTGAGCGCAGTAGCAGGTAGCAGTACCGGCAGTATCGGGCTACGTTCTGTGTGCGTTCTGCTTAGCCCACGCACAGCAGTAGAGAGTTTTAGTGCTGGGGACCCCAAGCCACCTGCGTACGCACGCTCTTGCCTTCCTTTGTACTCCCAGCCGCCTCCACGGAGAATACAAAAGAGCGCAAGGGCCCGCGCGCCCCCATGCCCGCGGGAACCCAGCACTAAAACTCTCTAGTGTCTCGTGCGCGTGCGTATTTATTACGTGAAAATCTTTGAACGAATTTATTTGCGTGTGCGGAGAGACGGTACGTGCCGTGGTTGCACGTCAGCCAGCTGCGACAATGGTGAACTGCGCCGTGTTTGGTTGTAACAACCACGCGAAAAAGAAGCCCGTGGATCAGAATGCTGCCTCTGTAGGTTTCTTTTTCATACCAAAGGCCAGCTTTGCAGGTGCAGTGAGCAGCTTGTGCCTCACCGTCTTCTTTGGTGAGAAGCCACGGCGTAAGGAGCTTTTCATTAACTGACTGAATGACAAACCTGGGAGTACAAACAGACAACTTCAGTGATGTGACCTAAACATTTGAAATAAATTAGAAAGCTATCGTAGCTGCAAAGTTGGAACACTAAGAAATGTTTGAATAAAGCAACGTCAACGCTGATTTGCACGACGTAAGTGATCGACGCAACGCGGATTCTTAAATTCTGGCGATCGCGTTTAACGCGGAATGGAGTTAGATCATACTTAATCCTTCAGGAAGCTGCGCGTCGCCCTAGCTAGAACTGTCGCTTAACGCTTGCGATAACTCAGCTACACACGAGCAAGGCAATCAGCGGTTGTTGAAATGCGAAAACCATTTAGAAACAGCCACTGGCAAGTGCCGTAATCCCTTCCTGCCCTGACGTCCCGTTACCGTGTTTACGGGTTTCACACGGCGCTAGCACGATAGAACAAACGCGATTAGAAATAAACGGGAAAGCCGGCTTCCTTTTCTGACAACAGCGATTGTGCTGTACGGCAGAACTTCGACACCTGCACTAAAAAGCTGCGATAAATCGACTACACACTAGCACCGCACGCAGCGGTTGTTGAGAAGCAAAAACCATTTGAAAACAGCACTGCAGCAATTGCTGTGATCTCTTCCCTGCCATTACATCCCGTTACTGGGTTTACAGTATCGGCAGAGCGCTCGCACGGCACAATAAACGCGATTACAAGTGGACGAGGGAAGTCTGTTTACCTTTCCAACTACAACTATCGTGCTGTCTTGGAGAACCTTGACACCCGGCTGCTGAACCCATCCGCTGATGAGATAGTTGTGACCGTGCATGGATTTATAAGCTTTCATTTGCTCACGCGACACAAAACTTGTCTCATGAACAAGGTAGTCCTTTATGTCGGTGAAGTCGACCCGCGGCAGCAGGGCAACATCGGATTGAAGTTCAGCGTCTTCGAGTTCGAGTGGGTCTACGCCGCCGCACAGACGACCTTTCTCCAGGTAGCGAAATCGCGCAGGTTTATCTAACCCACGTGCGTATGCGCTTAAATCCATTGCAGGCCACAGGTGCACCAAGAAAAGCGAAAAAACAGATAGTTCCACAGTGCCACCGTGAGCGCATCGAACCACCGAGACCGCCAAAATGGCGGCATCCTGGAACGACGCTAGCGCTCCTTGCGGATTTGAACGCTTCCCGATTGCTTTCTCTTTCGGGTCGGTCTTTCTCGTGGTGTCTTCTTTGTCAAATACAACGCCAAGTTAGGCAGGATTGTAGGCACAGCGTCCTCTCGTAGGCAAGGTTTTCCACGCGGTGTGCGTACTTCGTTCCCTTCAATTATATATGCACGTAGTACCGTAGCACATACTTCGGCTCAAAATGAAGTTGACACATGGCAGATGTGTCGTCCAGTGCTTTGTCCACTCGATGCAAATTCCTTTCCCAGGGCTTCCTCAGGGCTGCATCCTTCGGAACGCCTAACAAAGACGGCTTCGTGCTGCCCTTAACGTGGACGTAACCTGTCCGACAGCCTGGCGCAAAACAGTGGTTTTGCCGCCGCGGAACCATTTTAACCTCGTGAGACGGTCACTGCTTGTCAGGCCACATCGCTGTTCGCAGAAGGACCTAGCAGATTGAGGATGCAAAGCGCGAAGAGTTCTCAAAAAAACAAAACTCGCACACACCGACCGCCACTCCAAACAGCCAGCAACTGCCCCAGCGCAACAGAGTACACTGTACCAGCGCCAACGCTCTCTACATTTGGTGCGACGGTGGCGCCGCGCCGCGGAGGCGCGCCGAAGCACGTTTTTGTGACATTGGCGGCGTCACCACAATGCATAGCGCCGGCCGGCGAGTGAGCCCACTACCACTACCCTATGCTAGCTCACTTTAACCGCGATCGCCAACCAGGCGGTAGCGCTGCGGTCGCATATGGGATGGACAGGCTTTGAAGTGAGGGAAGCTCAGAGCAAAATGGGATTCGAAGAGAGGCTGAGGAAAATGAAGAAGAGTAGATGGGCAGAGAAGGTTTTCAGGTATTTGTATAGAAAAAGCCGGCAGATCCCACGCATTGTGGGAATCGATGTAATGCGAAGCAGCCAGCAATCAGCTGCATACATCGTTTTGTATGTCATTGAGGAAAATGCGTGTCATGGTTTTCATGTTAACTCCTATTATTTATGTTCGTCACACAGTAACGTCACGCAATACCAACTTCGGGGTCGATCAAGCTAGAGAAACGGCCGCCAGCGCCCCATGAGCGTGGCACGCAAGTCATGCTGTACATGACATGCGTGTCATTATTTTCATGTTAACTCGTGTTATATATATATATATATGTTCGTCACATAGTCACGTCACGCAATACCAATTTCGTGGTAGATCAAGCTAGCGAAACGGCCGCCAGCGCCCCATGAGCGTGGCACGTAAGTCATGCTGTACGTGACATGCGTGTCATTATTTTCATGTTAACTCGTGTTATTATGCTCGTCACATAGTCACGTCGCGCAATACCAATTTCGGGGTACATCAAGCTAGCGAAACGGCCGCCAGCGCCCCATGAGCGTGGCACGTAAGTCATGCTGTACGTGACATGCGTGTCATGATTTTCATGTTAACTCGTGTTTTTATGTTCGCCACACAGTCACGTCGCGCAATACCAATTTCGGGGTAGAGCAAGCTAGCTAAACGGCCGCCAGCGCCCCATGAGCGTGGCACGTAAGTCATGCTGTACGTGACATGCGTGTCATGATTTTCATGTTAACTCGTGTTATTTATGTTCGTTACACAGTCACGTCACAAGATACCAATTTTGGTGTATATAAATCTAGCGAAACCGCCGCCAGCGCCCTATGAGCGTGGCACGCAAGTCATGCTGTACATGACATGCGTGTCATGATTTTCATGTTAACTCGTGTTATTTATGTTCGTTACACAGTCACGTCGCGCAATACCGATTTCGGGGTAGATCAAGCTAGCGAAACCGCCGCCAGCGCCCCATGAGCGTGGCACGTAAGTCATGCTGTGCAGGACATGCGAGTCATGATTGTCATGTTAACTCGTGTTTTTATGTTCGTTACACAGTCACGTCACAAGATAACAATTTTGGTGTATATAAATCTAGCGAAACCGCCGCCAGCCATGGGCGCAGCACGTAAGTCATGCTGTACATAACATGCGTGTCATGATTGTCATGTTAACTCGTGTTTTTATGTTCGTCACACACTCACGTCGCGCAATACCAATTTCGTGGTAGATCAAGCTAGCGAAACGGCCGCCAGCGCTCCATGAGCGTGGCACGGAAGTCATGCTGTACATGACATGCGTGTCATGATTTTCATGTTAACTCGTGTTTTTATGTTCGTTACACAGTCACGTCACAAGATAACAATTTTGGTGTATATAAATCTAGCGAAACCGCCGCCAGCCATGGGCGCAGCACGTAAGTCATGCTGTACATAACATGCGTGTCATGATTGTCATGTTAACTCGTGTTTTTATGTTCGTCACACACTCACGTCGCGCAATACCAATTTCGTGGTAGATCAAGCTAGCGAAACGGCCGCCAGCGCTCCATGAGCGTGGCACGGAAGTCATGCTGTACATGACATGCGTGTCATGATTTTCATGTTAACTCGAGTTTTTATGTTCGTCACACAGTCACGTCGCGCAATACCAATTTCGGGGTAGATCAAGCTAGCGAAACTGCCGCCAGCGCTCCATGAGCGTGGCACGTAAGTCATGCTGTACATGACATGCGTGTCATGATTTTCATGTTAACTCGTGTTATTTATATGTTCATTACACAGTCACGTCACAAGATACCAATTTTGGTGTATATCAAGCTAGCGAAACTGCCGCCAGCGCTCCATGAGCGTGGCACGTAAGTCATGCTGTACATGACATGCGTGTCATGATTTTCATGTTAACTCGAGTTTTTATGTTCGTTACACGGTCACGTCGCAAGATACCAATTTTGGTGTATATAAAGCTAGCGAAACGGCCGCCAGCGCACCATGAGCGTAGCATGTAAATCATGCTGTACATGACATGCGTGTCATGATTTTCATGTTATGACTTGTCATTTATGTTCGCCATACAGTCATGTTACGCCATACCAATTTTGGTGCACATTCGATGAACCAAGCGACCAGGAGAGCACGAAGTCGTAGGCGGATAGATAGATAGATAGATAGATAGATAGATAGATAGATAGATAGATAGATAGATAGATAGATAGATAGATAGATAGATAGATAGATAGATAGATAGATAGATAGATAGATAGATAGATAGATAGATAGATAGATAGATACGCTCAAAGTCGCAGAAGTTCGCTAAGAAATGCTTCGCATTTAAAAAGCGTTGACACGCAGTGGAGAAAAAGAACTAGGAGGCTCACCAGTAAATATACGGCTAGCAGTGCGGGCGATATGGCAACAAGGAGCATTAAGCGGAAGGTCAGAGATGCGGAGAGGACTTATTGGATGACAGCGATGGAAAAGAAGCCGGCTCTGAGTAACTACCGAAAGGGAAAAAACGAAATAAAGAGGGAAAGGTTTTATGATAATTCAAGGGGAAGCGCTTTACTGTTTGAAGCAAGGTCGGGCTGCCTTAGAACGCGTAGTTATAAAGTGAGATTCAGTAACGAAGAAGAACAATGTACATGCTGCGGGGGAACTAGGGAAACGATGGAACATGTACTGATTGAATGTGGCGATATTCACCCAGGTATACGTGTGGGCACGAGTCGACACGAAGCCTTGTGTTTTAGGGACAACAATGGAAAGCTGAACACGTCCGCGATAGAAATAAGTAAGAGACGGTTAGAGTATTGGTGGCAGAAAAGTAGAGATAAAGTACAAAAATAAATAATGGGGGGAAAATAAGGTCATTCTGCCTTGAGAGGCAGAGAGATGGACCGGGAATTTATATTTTTTTGGTATAATAACATAATTTAATCAATGCAGATAAGGTATTAGGCCAACATGAAACAAGGAAGCTTTTTTTTTTCTTCGAGCCTGGTGGCAGACATTCACCGCCCCGTTTTAAAGGGGACGCTCATAGCATCCATCCATCCATCCGATTGGTCTCGGCGCGTCGTCTGCTACTGCGCTACTTATTGACAACTCCGGCGAGTTTTCGAGGTCGATGGATCTCAATGAAATTCGCTGGGTACGTTCCTTTGCACGTTTACGTCATTTAGGCCAAATTACAGGCTTGAGACATGCGCAGATTGTTTGCAAATGAATTTTAAAGATTGTCTGCAAACGCCCTCCTGGCTTCCCACAAATATTGGCAACATTGCATCTGCGACGTCAGTATTGGGAAGGCGGCGGAAGTGACGCAGCCGAGGGCACCGCTAACTTCGGCGCTTCGGCCGCTTCAGCGAGCGTCTGCTGTGCACAAGGCGACAGACAGCGTTGGTTTGGCCGGCACTTCGCTGGTCGTCCCGGCTGTCACAGTTTTCATACTCCGCGCCGGCGTGACTGGCATGCCTTGCACGACTTCCGGTTCGTTCGTAACAACGTCTACGTCATATGTAGACAGTACACTCGGTTGGGTTTCAGTTTCGGTGTTGCGCTTTTTTGCTTATTTAAAATTATTCTCCAATTTGCCGAGTATTTCTGCTAACGGGCCCGTAACAGGAGCTTCTCAGGAACATAAAAGCACCATTACTTTGACATGGCCGAAAAATCGCCGGAGTTGGCCTTTAAGAGACTACCACAAGGTTTTAACTCGATGTGGTAGTAGCTCTCATTTCACTTGGCTTGAGTGAAACTCGCGTTTTGTTGTATCTCAGCATTATAACAAGAAACAGCACGCAAGACAAGGCATGAAAAAATAAGTTAGAGATAAGGCAAACACTGCACAATGCGCTTACCTTCATTCTGTTTCCCGTTGTAACCGGCATTAATTTTTCACTTGTATATGCGCAAATCATCTTAGGTTCCCGTAATGCTCAATCATATTCCAACCTCACCTGAACAGGTATTACGCCAGCTGCTCAAAACCCTACCAAATCAAAAACTAGCAAGAAAGCCAGAAAAACACGTCATTTTCATTCGATGTCGTGAAACAGAATGCAACAGGCACACTATTTGCAGTGACGTATTTACGGGGTGTGTGCGAGTACTCGGAAATCTCGATATTCAAATGGAACAGTGCCTTCTTCGATTCTATCATCTGATGTAATAACCGTCATCACATATCACAGCGCTGTGCCGTGTCCACTTCTCGTCTTCGTCTGTGTTTTTCGCGCTGTTAGCCACGATGAATCTGCACCAACTAGCCCAGCATTCAATCCTACTTAATGTCATTTGTAAGCCCGAATATTTTACGAATGTTTCAAAATGTCAACTGCAAGGAAGTAAGGCAAAAATTGGCGCAAAAGCGCGATAGTCTGTGGGGCATATCAGAGGCATAAAAGGCAAGTGCTCATGCATAAGGCACGCTACCTCGCTTGGGGAGCGCGATTTATAAACAATGAGCATTCGCGCTTTCTGAACAATTTGTGGATTCGTCTACTTATTCCCTTCAGTTGCTGCTTCCCTCGCTCAACTCCAAGGGCTCCAATTTCTAATTATTTTTAGTTGCCTTCATTCACTCATCAAAGGAAAAAAAAATACTATTCCAGTGCGTTCCTCCCGCCATACGCCTACAAAAGCTGTGTACCTATATATCATGCGCCCATTCTAATGCTTATCGACTTTTTTTTACGGCAAAGCTGTATATGAGTACGGGCGAAACCTAAATTTTCAACATGAATTTTCGGCAACGTATATATTTTCATGTATTCATGTACCCACTCGCACGGGCCGTGAAGGGCCTGCAGTATACTTTAAAAAAGAGAAAAAAAAATATGGAATACACTTCTATCTGACATCGTACTAACCGACCTTTCTTTCTGGGATTTCTTCTCATGTAATGTGCCGTTTTGAAACCTCTTGAGTATAATAAATAAATAAATAAATAAATAAATAAATAAATAAACATATGAATACGAAGACGTGAATATCAGTTTGTATACATTCGTTCTAAGAACGGCTGTTTCAGATTCGTGACTTATTCAAAAAGTATACCACATCCAATTCTATTCGCTTCTGTCACTATTCGATTCGGCCTAAATATCACTACTCGCACATCGCTAATACAATCGGAAAGCTGCTTATGATGACGGAACTGTACAGGAAGCCTTCATATTAGCTTTAATTTATTTTTTACTGATGCGACCTTTAGACCTAGGCTTTTGCAAGCGTCTTTGGCAACAAAATGCACCCTGAGCACTATGTATGAGTGAACAGCCTCTGCAGTAGTGGTGGTCCGCCTCGGTGGTGCAGTGGTTACGGTGCTCGACTGCTGACCCGAATGTCGCGGGTACGATCCTAGCCGCGGCGGTCGCATTTCGATGGATATGCTAGAGGACCATGCGTGTACTGTGCGATGTCAGTGCACGTTAAACACCCGATGGTCTCAATTTCCGGAGGCAATACAACGGCGAGCTTCATAAACATATCGATCGTGGTTTTGGCACGTAAATACTCCAGATAATATTGCAGCAGTGGTGTCCTTGTGAACGGGACAACCGACACTTGTCACATGACAGTCCCGAAGTGCTCCAAGAAGGATTCAAAAAGTGTCGAAACAGACACGGTTCTCTTGCAGCTCAACTGAAAACTTGGTTTCAATGCCTCTAAACATACAGAAAAGCTTCCACGAAGAAACGTCGTGGTACGGGACTTGCCACAGCCGAAGCATACCTCGAACAACAGCTCGCGGCGCGCTGCGCACCTCGGCATGTCGAGAATCGATGCTGACACTTCACGGTATCTACTCAAATACGTATGCACGATCACTGAAAAGAGCTCATGCTTTGGTGGAACGCGTGAAACCTCAGAATATATGAGCGAATAACGCGCGAGCACAAACCAACAACGCAGCGAAAGCACGCATCTGAAGCAAGCTTCGCCCTTCAAACCAACGTTTATAGAAACAGGTCAGTTGCAAAACTGAGCGATGTTGCGCGGCGCTGCCGCTATCAGCAGTCTTCACCAAGCCGACATGTTGTGTTCCCGGCTGTACGAGCGGTTACAGGAAATCGGAGACACCACGACGTTTCTTTTGTGCCTAGGGTCACTATCTCTTCAGTGAAGGGAGGCGGGGTAAACTGACATAGGGAGCCAGCGAAGTCAGTTTTCTTAATTGCGGTATATCGGATCCAGACAAATCCATTGTTTCTTTATTGTTTCGGCCTCTTGAAGTTGTACTTCAGCTGGCTACGTGCTGCTCACAACATTTCCTATTGCTGGAGAGTGTACTCGTAAAAGTTGTCGCGCTTCATGCCGAAGCTAAGCCAAAGTATTTAAAGACCTTCGAATCCACCGCTAGCCACCGCAACATTGCTTCGTGCGTGCTATTCTTCAGAACATCGTGTTCTGGAGCGTGACGTGCGTTGTCGGGTGTGCGTTGGATCACATAAAAATTTTTAACTGGATGGTCCCGAATAAATCCCGGACATATAGCTGTCCCGACAGGGACGGCTCAGGACGCTGTATGAAAAGTCGGGACAATCCCGCGAAGTCCGAGACGGTTGGTAACCCTATTTGTGCCCCGCGTGATCCGGACCAGCGAAAGAGCGTATGCTTGGCCATGTTGGTAATTCATGTTTCACTTTTTGAGCGCACAATTGAACAAAGACGAAAAGCGACGCGGACACAGCGCTTGTCGTCCGCGTCGCTTTTCGTCCTTGTTCAATCGTGCGCTCAAAAAGTGAAACATGAAACGAACCAGCGAGTGGCGTGGGATCGCGCCACTCCTCGTGAAGATAAGAAACTGACCGACACATCACGTATGTGTGCATGATATGCACCTTCACGAGGAATACATCCTGAAGACCTTCACTCACATGGTCTGTGGTAAGAATTAAGGCTGAAATCGCCAGCGGAAAGGAGCCTCGTGGAAGGCGTCCCAACGATACTCCCGAACTTGCCTTGATGTGAGTGATTCTAAAAATTGTGCTGTAAATAATATTTTACACTTAATTGAAACTGTTTTGATAAGGTTTAATGCTTGAGACTGCAAATAAATCTTGCCGTTTGTGTGCATCACACTGTACATCCCATATCTCAAAAATCGTTTCACTGCACTGCATGCGTAGGTAAAATAATAGATTTTTTTTTTTCTGTAGCAGGGCTGAAAGTGTGGCATGCGGCGATTTTACCACTCAATGATTGCGAATAACGACAGCCGCGATACAGAGTGAAAACGCGTCACTTCAAAAAATATAAAGTGAAGAATTATCGGAAAGAAAACAGCGCAAAAAAGACGGACAACAAGAAAAAGGAATGCACAAACAACAGCGCTGACTTACAAAAAAAAAAAAAAACAAAGATTTGTTCGTTAACACCGCGCAATACTTGCACAGTCCAAAACGAAAAGAAGGAAGTACCAACACGCCCAAGCATCCACTTTAGCTAAAGAATTACGCTACGGGAATGCGTCATATAGTTAATTTCTTACAGGGTAATGGAAAGACTCGTGTGTTATGCCATCAAGCATTAGTTATCGTGGCAGTCTAGAAAGCCATAGCTTTACTGACTTTGCCTTACCGCTGCTAAATATTACTCAGGTTTACGCTGCAGCCGCAGCGCAACGAAAAATCTCGATAATATACACTCGGTGATATGAACAACGAAGCCCATTCTGAACGGCTGGCTCGGCGTCTTGCCACGCGGGCCGCTACGCGTTTTCGTCTGCTAGCGGAAGCTTGTTGCGCCGCCAGCGCCACCAAACCGGAAGCTGCCCCGGCGCCGCGCGACGGGTTGGCTGACGCGGGGAGTTTTGCAACCTTCCTGGTTCTATAAACGTTGCTTCAAACTGCATCCATGATCCAGACTGCATAGCATCACTATATATATATATATATATATATATATATATATATATATATATATATATATATATATATATATATATATATATATATATATATATATATATATATATATATATATATATATATATATATATATGTATATATATATATATAGCATCACTGCATCTCAACCGATCTCAAGTTCTCAACGCTACGCCAGCGCCACCTCTCACGAAGGCGACAAAACCTGGCCGCCTCTCGAAGCTAGTTTGCAAACTGAAAATAATCTAAAAACGTTGGAGCTTAGCTTAACGGTGATTTCCGCCTACTGCTTTCGGAGGCACGTAAGCGTCACATGGCGAATGTTATGTTGCTTCCGCGCTATAGTGTTCTCCACTCCACTACGGCGTGCTCCACTACGGCGTGCGTCCTCCACTACGGCGTGCTTCATAATCAGAAAGTGGTTCTGGCACGTAAAACCCCATAAATTAATTAATTATCTAAACGCAATAAAACTGCGAGATCTTTTTTTTAAGCGAGAGCTCGCTACTGCAATACAAAACTGGCGGTTTAGAGCATATATTGCATCCGGCGCCCGCTGATGACGCGCTCATGTTTAGCGATACTTCATGCGCCAGAACGACGGCCAAAGCAAGAATATGCTCACGCAAAAGAAAAAAAGCAACGAAAATGGCTATGTACAGGGGTTGCACAAGAGTAGTTTGTGCTTGAAGCGCTGGCAAACTAACCTTCGCGCTGAGGGCAGCAACGCGTCGCTTACATTGCAGGTGGTGGTGGCGCCATCTACCAGGTGAGACATAAAGTGCGTCAGTGCACGGCCTCCAGTCAGCCCACTACCCTTTTCTAGAACACTTTATCCGCGCTTCCGCGGTAGGAACGAGTGAAGAAGGAGAACGCACTTCGTCGGAGGAGAGAGTCGGAAACACGTCATTTCTTCGGAAGCCGTCAGGCGCGAGCTCTCGCGCACGCCCTCGTGCACCGCCTCAGGGTTACAGTGTACTAGAAGGCATAGAGTTTCCTACAATGCTTACTAGAGGGAACTCTGGCGCTAGTGTCTTGAGAGGACGGACGTGTTTTTCGTGGGCTCCGGAATGACAGCGTCAGATAAATTTTTTTTTTTTGCATGATTCGAGCTTGGTTTTTTTAGTTATATGAGTACATAAGCCACTAGATTGAAGCTTAATAGGGCTTACACCTTTGTACTGTTTCCTGTACGTGTGACAGTCGCCTGGGTTTTTTTTATTATTTGTTTGTTCGGCCACCACGTGGCTGAAAGGTACACATGTGCTTTGAAGTGTAGCATACTTGCGGAGTTTTGTGATACCATTTGGCTTTAAGTGTATCTAATCCGCCGTGTGAACACGTCCGTGAACAATCTAGCCATGGTCAAAAAGACCGTAAAGTGTTCAGGGTGCGGAATGGGATGGAAAATAGAGGTTTGTACGGATGAGAAGACAGAGGGAGCTGACGCCAAGTGTAAGGAATGCGAGTTAGAGGCGAAAATGGAAATAATGATGGCTGCCCAGAATGAGCTCAGGGTAAGAATCGCCGAGCTGGAGAATGCGTTGGCGACAGAGCGTTGTTGTTGTTGTTTGTGGAAGAAGAGAGGCTTATTTCTGCAGCCCAGTCGGGAGCACGGCGCAGCGTCTTGGGGGGGGGGGGGGGAAATGAAAGAGGATAGTGGTGTGTAGGATGTCATTGTGCATCGTTCGCCGTGGCCGGAGCGGCAGGCAAGACGGCAGCAAGGGCAGGGGCGGCAAGTTCCCAGCTCATCTGTAGGCTGGAAGAAACGATGGCTATGGGGGAAAGGCTTAAGTCAGCCGAGGAGGGGTTAGCAAAGGTAGCATGGTGAACAAGGAAGCAAGCTACAGCGGGGCATCGACCCCCACAGTGGTAGACGCGAAGGGGGAAACAGGTTTGGAAAAGACAGGTGCAAGGGTCACAGGACCCAGCTTCCGCGAAGTAGTTTTGGAAAGGGGAGGGGACAAAACAGCAGCAGTGGCACGCGCTATACTCGGCGACAACTTTTCTTGACAGCACTGTGGAAGCCACAGAACCGAAGCGCATGCCTACTACCGCCCCAAGAAATAGTACTTAAGTTTAATGACAATTTTATCGCTGGCCTTGCTGAAATAAATGCTGCTTTTTTTATTATGAGACTCAAGCAGTTGCCGGAAGTTGAAGGTAAAATACAGTTATTGTTCACCTTACAAGAATGCCTTTCTTTTCTTTCCATTTCTTAGACATCACCGCCTTTTCAGCACGCCTGTTTTCCAAGGTAAACATGGCGTCCATGACGTAGTGGGTCAGTGTGCGGCCGCAAACGTTCTCCAAGGAAAATATACCCCTAATGTGACGCTAAAATGTACACTGATCAATCGAAATGTTTCTCCCATTCACATTTTTCCTGTATGTAGTTTTCTAAAAGCGTTAACAATGCGAGTGAGCAAAACCGAAATCAGCCCCAAGCTGCCGTACTACTTGCGGAGCAACACGAATGCGTGGAAGCCCCGCCTCCGTAGCCTTCACTCCAATGTCAAGCTGAGTTGTCGCCGAGTATACTAACCGATGCAGTGGCCAGGTGCGGGACAGCCCAGCAGAAAAGTCGGAGCACGTGATAATCGCCGGGGACTCGAATTTAGTTAGATGCGCAGAAGCAGTCAAGGAAAGGGTGAGAGGCGACAAACGAGTTTTAATAGGGAAGTTCCCGGGACATGGGCTGGGATCAGTGATGAGACAAGCTAGCGCAAAACTCGCAACTAAGGCTAATGGATGTAGCCTCGTGATAATCGCGGGAGGTCTAAACGACGTCTTGAGTAACGAATCAGCCGAACTAGCGACCACATTGGCGAAAGGGGTCGATGACATGCGCGCCATTTCCCCTCAGGTGCAGATAGTGGTATGCACAATACCGGAGGTACCGGTGCGTGACGGCAACCTGCAATGAGCGGTTGTCGACGCAAACAAAGAGATATAGCAGATGAGTCGAGAGAAAGGCATCGAGGTAGTGGAAATAAACAGAGAGGTGCACAGGTGGGGTGGTTTTCGAAGAGACGGAATACACTTCGATAGGAGGCTTGGTCATGAGGTGGGTGGTTGGCGACTTGCAGGACACGCAGTAGCTTTATTGGGGGGCACGCGGGCCCTTCGGTGCCCAGGGTAGCTTGTAATGATGAAAACAACCAGGGGGACTCTTTGACAGGCAGTATAGCGAAAAACCAGAGAAAAGGTAAAAGAAGGGAGAAGGCGCGTGTTGCAATTAGTTACATAAACATGCAGGGTGGCACAAAAAAGGCAAAATGGTTAGAGATTGAGGGACAGTTAAACAAGGAACAGATAAGTGTTTATGCGGTTACAGAAACACACCTTAGAGACTTGGAAGAGCCACCACATATTGACAATTATATTTGGGAAGGATGCAACAGGATCGCATCAGAAAGGAGACGTGGGGGTGTTGGAATGCTAATTCATAGCAGAACAAAATGGGATAGAGTGAAACAGACGTGTTCAGAGCACATATGGGTTTCGGGCACAGTAGGTGGAAAGAAAACGTGGCTAGGTGTAACTTACTTGTGGACGGGGAATAACTGCAGAGAAAAGAATCTGGAGATAGTGAAATGCATAAGCACCGATATTAAAGAATTTGGGCGTGATGCCGAAATAATCCTTCTAGGGGACATGAACGCTCACATTCATGACCTTGACGGATATTCAGACACCAATGGCAAGTTATCGCTAGATCTCTGCGAGCAACATAGTCTTGAGATACTTAGCGTGGGGCCTAAGTGTGAAAGGCAGATCACGTGGGAAGTCGGAAACAGGCAATCGAGCATTGATTATTGTCTCATGACAGAGGGAATATATGACAAACTTAGAGAGATGAAAATAGACTAGGAAGGCATTAACAGCTTGGGTAGTGATCATAAACGCATAATATTACAAATGGGATATAAAACTGAAAATAAGAACATAGAGTCAAAGTTTGACAATTTGTATCTAAATGACAAATATAGCCGCAAGAGTCGAGGAAAAAGTAGACGAACTACCAGGCAAAGACTGGAAGTATAGTGAACTGCTATATGTAATAACGAAAGAAATGGAAAAAGAGAACTATTCGTTGGAAAGGAAAGAGAAAGCCAAAAATTACACCATCTCCCGCTAAAGGGGACCATGAGGCGATGCGAAGCCGGAACACTTGCACGATCGCGTTCCGTTGGCGTTCATTGGGCATGCTACCGACCTCACGTCGTGGAACGCGAAGAGGGACGCTACGCGCGTCGTATCTTCCATCTAGCCTGGCCGTTAATTCTCACAGGGCGAGCGGGGAACGCGGTCGACAGGCGGGCGAGAGGGGGGCAGCGTAGGAGAGGAGAGAGAAGGGGAGGGGACGCGCATGCGCTCGAGCTCATCGCGGCGTTGCGCAGGAGAGAATTTCGGCATGTCTAGCCCGCGTTTCAGAGGAAGAGTGGAAAGGGGGAGGGGAGAGGGGAAGTGGAGAGGGATATGTGGAGAGAGGGAGGGGAGAGGGTATGTGGAGAGGGGGAGTGGAGAGGAGGTGTGTGGAGAGGGTATGCGCATGCGCAGTAAGGGCGGTCACGCCGCACACCACCACCACCACCACCGGATTGAGCTCCGCCTCAAGATACTTCGCATCTAAAAGTTGGTGGAACAAAGAAATCCGGGAGGCGATCGAGAAGCGACGTGAGGCATCATGGGAGCACAGACAGGCAAAAAAGGAGAAGCGGCCACAGGACGAAGTCAACCAAATATGGGAAATATATTTAGAGCAAAAATCCGTTGTGCAGAAACTAGTCGAGGCAAAAATTAAAGGTGAAAGTGAACGCTGGATGACAGAGATTCGCGAAAAGAAGAAGACCGCGCCTAGGATATTTTGGAGCCACCTAAAAGCGCTGGGTAGCAAGTCTGTCACAATGCAACAACATATGGTAGATGAAGGAGGAAATCAATTATAAGGGTATGAAGCGCTGGTTACATCCGAAAGATAACAGCCGATTCGTTTAAAAAGGTCGCCCAGGAGATTCCCCTGGTGAGTAAAAGTACACAAAGGAGTGCAACCGACGAAGATGTAGTGCTAGAGAATTTCAATTGGAAGAAGGCCGAAGGAAAAATTCCTAAGCGCACTACTCCGGGCTTAGGTGGGGTTCCCGTCAGCCCCATTAACGAACTCGGACATAACACTAAAGAAGCACTGCTGAAAGCCGTAGAAAAGTGCTTACAGGAGAGGGAAATACCAGACAGTTGGCGAAAAAGTAGAATGAACTTAATCTATAAAGGCAAGGGAGAAAAGGATAACATTCGCTCGTATAGACCGCTAACCATTACATCGGTGCTATACAGGTTGGCGATGCAGGCAGTAAAATAAAAAATAGAAGCGTGGGTAGAACAAAATGATATTTTGGGAGAACTTCAGAATGGATTTCGAATTGACAGGCGGTTAGACGATAATCTGTTTGTTCTTACCCAGTGTATAGAAATATCAAAATAGAAAACAGGCCCTTATACGTAGCTTATCTAGATATCACCGGGGCGTATGACAACGTTAATCAGGAAATTTTGTGGGATATACTGAAAGAAGCGGGCATAGGTGACGACTGCATACAGCTTTTGAGGGAAATATACCGAGAAAATACAGTTTGTATAGAATGGGAAGGAATAACTAGCAAGGACAGCGTTGAAATTA
This sequence comes from Rhipicephalus sanguineus, assembly GCF_013339695.2. NCBI lineage: Eukaryota > Metazoa > Arthropoda > Arachnida > Ixodida > Ixodidae > Rhipicephalus > Rhipicephalus sanguineus. The sequence goes on from NC_051180.1 coordinate 3,274,405, forward strand.
GCAAGGGGCTGAGACAGGGATGTCCTTTGTCCCTGCTGTTATTCAGGCTGTACATGGTGAGGATGGAAAAAACGCTAGAAGGTAGCAACATTGGATTTAATTTGTCACACAAGCAGGTCGGCACGATGGTTGAGCAGAAGCTTCCAGGTCTATTTTATGCTGATGATATTGTCTTATTTGCGGACAGTCAAGATGATATACAGCGACTGGCAGATATATGCGGAAGGGAATGTGAGGCTCTAGGACTAGGATTTAGTGCAACAAAATGTGGATTGATGGTATTCAATGATCACGAGGACCATGCGGTCTTTATACAGGGCCAAAAATACCGAGGGTAAGCGAGTACAAGTACCTCGGAGTATGGGTAAATGAGGGGGATAGATATATGGAGGTACAAGAGAAAGCATCGGTAGCAAAGGGAAAGAGGAATGCTGCAATTATGAAGCACAGAGCTTTATGGGGGTACAATAGGTACGAGGTGCTTCGAGGGCTGTGGAAGGGTGTGATGGTCCCAGGGCTTACATTTGGGAACTCAGTGGTGTGCATGAAGTCAGAGGTACAATCAGGAATGGATGTAAATCAAAGGACGGTGGGCCGCCTCGCGTTGGGCGCTCACGGGAAGACGACAAATGAGGCTGTAAAGGGTGATATGGGATGGACAGGCTTTGAAGTGAGGGAAGCTCAGAGCAAAATGAGATTCGAAGAGAGGCTGAGGAAAATGAACAGTAGATGGGCAGAGAAGGTTTTCAGGTATTTGTATAGAAAAAGCGTTGACACGCAGTGGAGAAAAAGAACTAGGAGGCTCACCAGTAAATATACGGCTAGCAGTGCGGTCGATATGGCAACAAGGAGCATTAAGCGGAAGGTCAGAGAGGCGGAGAGGACTTATTGGATGGCAGCGATGGAAAAGAAGCCGGCTCTGAGTAACTACCGAAAGGGAAAAAACGAAATAAGGAGGGAAAGGTTTTATGATAATTCAAGGGGAAGCGCTTTACTGTTTGAAGCAAGGTCGGGCTGCCTTAGAACGCGTAGTTATAAAGCGAGATTCAGCAACGAAGAAGAACAATGTACAGGCTGCGGGGGAACTAAGGAAACGATGGAACATGTACTGATTGAATGTGGCGATATTCACCCAGGTATACGTTTGGGCACGAGTCTACATGAAGCCTTGGGTTTTAGGGACAACAATGGAAAGCTGCACACGTCCGCGATAGAAATAAGTAAGAGACGGTTAGAGTATTGGTGGCAGAAATGTAGAGATAAAGAACAAAAATAAATAATGGGGGAAAAATAAGGTCATTCTGCCTTAAGAGGCAGAGAGATGGACCGTGAATTTATAATTTTTTGGTATAATAACATAGATTTAATCAATGTAGATAAGGTATTAGGCCAACATAAAACAAGGAAGCTTTTTTTTTTTTCTTCGAGCCTGGTGGCAGACATGTCACCGCCCCGTTTTAAAGGGGACGCTCATAGCATCCATCCATCCATCTAAAGGGCACAGCCGTATACATCCATCCATCCATCCATCTATCCTGAAAACTTATCTTGCGAGGTGCGAAGCGCGTCCCCCTGGTCGGGGTTACGCTGGTTACGATGTAGGTCCGAGGGGATCAACAACCGCGGAGTTGAAGGCGGTAAGAGGGCCGCCACAATGACACAACAAGAGACAAAAAAAAAAGAGGGAGGAGGGGTTCGAGCATTTTATTCATTTTTTAAGCTGATTAGTGAAGCTATGCTGTTTCCATTCGTGTATGCCCTGCAGCGCATGTTCACGCCATTCATTCGTTTAAAAGACCTTTGTCAATCGGCACCACGCGTGCCGCTTTGCTGCACTTACGTATGCTTGTTTTTCTGGAGGATCGGCATCTGTGTCTATCCGCAAACTGCAGCTGTCTCAAAGACGGCCCGCCGCTGCATCTGAACGGGAGAGACGCGCTTTCTACAGCCTCCGGCGGTCGTGCACATAGGGCATGCAGCGCATGTGCAGAGAAATTGCTGGGGCAGCGTTTGACAACAAAAAAAAAAAACAGCTGGACCCAACAAAGCTAGGTGACCGGATAGTCCAGTGCGGTAACAATAAAAGCAAGAAAACAGGAGGGCGGTGACAGCAAAACCATACTCGAGGAGGGGGGGGGGGGGGGCGGTCAGGGTACTTCTAAAAAAATAAGCAAGAACGCTGGTACGTAGCTGATTGTTTCGTTATCGAAGTCCTAAGCACAGAACTACGGACGGATGAAACAGGCTGGACAGAGATGCACATAAGATGTAGAGGGGAGACTGAAGTAGCTGTGAGAAGCGGGAGACCCGTAGGGATTGGGCTCCTTTTGGGATGCTCCAGTGCCTGTTAGATCGACGTCAGCTGTTTATTGTTCGACCACGAATCACCATTTCTGCATTGTTAATCATGGCAAGCATTTGCACATACATAGGCAGGGGTTTGTGTCAATAAAATCAGATCATACGTCTATCAGGTCAGGAGGAGGAGCAAATGTGCCTGCTCATTGCCGGGTGTGCGGCTGTTCTCCTGATGTGAAAGGCACGCAAATTATTGGTAAGGGAACCACGCAGTTAATACGAACATAAAGTGATTGAAGCGCAAATCTGGAAACATGGTTCGAACAAATGCATTAGTGTAGCTGTCACTATCAAAGAAAGAGATTGCTTATTTAGGAAAATGTGGTTACTGATGCCATTCCCTCTTATTGTGAATCATACGTGTTTTATGCGCGCTTGGCTTTCCTGGGAACGTTATGTGTGATGGTTTCATTAAACCTGTTGCTAGTTCCAGCGAGTGTCTGTTGTCTTCTCTTCTTGTGTGCGCGTCCATAAGCTGGTTTTTTTTTGGTTTCTTCAAGTATGTACCAACAGGCCCAGCAACAGATTCTCCTAGTTACACAGACCAGCTCATATATGCGAATAAAATTTAAAAAAAAAAGTGAGGCGTTGTTGTGGGGCTCGAAAGGCGAGAGTGAAGTCGCTATACAGTTATGATCGCTGAATTAAAAGCATTGCTGGGCCGGGAAACTTTAACAGCTAGAAGAAAAAGCTTAAGGCTCAAATTTGTCCACCGTATTTTTTTATAATCAAACAGGCATTAACAGCCGCACCTACCTGTCGGAACCATCCTACGTCTCGACTAGGCCAACACCATTTAGATATAGGTGGTGTTGACTAGGCACGACCACTCCAAAAAAGTACACGCATACAGTTGCAGCACAAATAATTTTTCCAGGTCTTTTTTTCCACAAACTGTACGAGATTGGAACCTGTTGCCGGAAGACTACGTTTCTGTACCTGATAATCAGAAATTTCATTTCCAATTGTGTTTACAATAATGTATAATTGTGCTAGTTTTTGTGTCAATTTTCTGTTACCTTTGAAAATGCTAACCTATTGTCCTTTCACCTTGTTTACTTTGATGTTAACCTTGTTTCATATATTTTTGTTGCTTTTCACTGTAAAACATGTAGCATATGATCCTATATACAGGTGTCTCCCCTGCGATAACAGGCAACGCATGTATCCTGTAAATAAATAATAAATAAATAACCCCTGACTATAATCCTGGCTCGTTCTACGGTTTTTATCATACAAACTATATTTCCATGATGCGACATTATCCTGGGAGTCACTTCTGCTAGAAGCAGCAGAAAAATCGCTTGCGGACGCAACAGAATCGCCCATAATTTCACTAGAACCTTTTCTCAGAGATAATAGAGGTGGAGAGATTTACAATTCCACCAATCACAATAAATATGTCATCAAGGGCACCAACCATTTCCCAGGGTACAGGTTCCCTCAGAACTTTAAAAAGTTTCATCCTTTGGATTGCCCGCTCGACGTGCACACGTGCACACGTGCCCTGGCTATTTTCAATGTCTTTTCCGAGTATTTTGCCGTGAACTGCAGCTGTCCACGAAGAGGCTGCACAACCCCCAGCCTGAGGTTTTCACATAACGAGTCTAAGTTGAAACCTTTATCAACCATTATGTCATCTTCAAAACTGTTGAGTTTTGCTAGAACTCCCGATTTTTCAACGCAAGCTCTGTCTGACGCTCTGCCTCCAAAAGCACAGCTGACAAAAGTGATTAAACCAGGAGGCGAGACACCAACAAGAAGCCTTGCTGTGTGCGTTCCTTTGTAATGCGAATACGTTAGGTCGATTCCACGAAAGATCGAAAAAGGGTGTATATTTGATGTTTCCGATTTTCCTGATAATTTTGTATGTTGTGCACATATGATTGCACAGCACGAAATCGCAGTTCGTTTTCAAATAAAAATTTTTTTCAACACAGCAAAATTCGACAAGTGTCGCCGGTTGACGACGACCATTTTACGAAGAATGCGTTTTCGTAACTTCGGAACCATGCTGGCAGCTACTCAAGCTATATATTACAAATATCTTTCTTTTTGGCGGAAGTAGAAGTAAAGAGGAAATAGCTCTTATCATTTCATGGAATTCTGAGTAAATTATGTATTTTTAAAAATTCACGAAAAACGCTGCGTTTTTGAAAATCAGTCAAATTTGGGACGCTATGGCTACTTCTGTGAACATCTTAGCTTGTTCATATTTGCAGTCTGAATAGGCCTTTATGTGAAAAATGAACCTCTGCATTTGTATTTCTCTAATAATTTTCAAAGTAGTAAATTTTCATGCTCGAGACACCAAAAAGAGAAAAGTGCTCCTCCATTCAAAAATCTATAATAAAAAAAACCCAATCTCAATGTTGTTCAAAGTCCCCCAAAATGTTCTCAAGGGACTGCAGAATGATATTATGAAAAAACATGTTGCATCATTTTTATTAGAACAAAAGCAGAAAATGTCAAACATTGTGTTTCCAGAGCGTGGTGGCCACTGCGTAAAGGACATCTCTAGTAACAAGAAAATACAGTAACACGTCTTTTTTCTTCTCTGAGCTTCGCTAAACAGCAGTAATGATCTATTGTTGGAAAGTCGGAACTGTTTTGTAAAGAAAAAAAGGATCGTTCCAATTAAATGCATTTGCGACACCACTTACATTCCTCGTCGACGGGCAGCACGGACATTTTCATTCCTCTGGATAATTTTTTTTAGTAAATGCGCTTATATAAAAGTAACGAAGCTAAACGCGAATTATGTGTAGCTGAGTCGATCATGCATTGTAAGAATGTGAGAAATCGCAAATGGCGGCAGTGGTGAACGGCGAGCACCGCAGTGCAACCTCAGCACAGCAGCCACACATTGTTTGCCAGGCATTGTCGCTATGCACGAGAAAAAGCTGGGGGGTCGATTGCGTTGGTTACACGATATATTTTTCACCGCTCGTCGCTCTCCCGCCCGGTCTCTGGATCCGCACCGTGCGGATCGTGTGGCCCGCGCTACAAGCACTCGTGTAAACGGAGTAGCATGCGTTAGGCGGACAGGTGCAAAGGGCGGCGCGATGCACGCCCGCCTGAGCAGACGACAGCAACGAGTACGGCTGTGCCAGTCAGCCAAACACCACCTGAGATAGAAGTTAAGCATCCAAATTGTGCTTCACTTTGATGCGATCACTATCCTACGCTCTGAAGGTGGCTATGGGTAGGCGTTATAGCCATGGCCGAGATTTTGTACGGACTGCCTCATGGTGCACAAAAAGAAAATTCCGCTGCAGCCGAATTTTCGCTACGTAGAAGATATCGGATCGAGACTCTTTTGCGGAGGGTCATGAAGCAGGATGCGCGCTCAATTCAAGAGGGAAACCAGATCTGCCAGCACTCCTTCAAGAGAAAGAAGGATATGCAAAACAGAGCAGATGCAATGCAAACAAAACGTGTTTTGTCCGTGGCCAGAACTGCTGCCACCAATCTTTACGTAATCGATTCTTTTTAAACTCTGCATTGATCACATAAGGTTTGACAACGTACACATTTGGGCCAACAAAAACCACACCTCTTGGCGACCGCTCTCCAGAAATTCATTTCCATTCATGAAGAGACCTTGGCTTTTATACCAATCTCTCAATTCTGGCACAGCACATCATCATAAGAGACGCATTGAGGGAATGCGTTCTTTAGCACTCAAGATATGAATTATACTCAACTGAAATAGATGAAAGAAAAGGAGGCTACAACTGAAAGTGCATACTGTGGACTGAGGGATGTCTAACACTGGCGTGAAGTCGCAAACCACGCAAATGCATTTAATTGGAACGGTCTTTTTCTGTACAAAACAGTTCCCAATTTCCGACCATAGATCATTACTGTTGTTTAGCGAAGCTCAGAAAAGAAAAAAAGACGTGTTACTGTATTTTCTTGTTACTAGAGTTGTCCTTTGCGCAGTAGCCACGACGCTCTGGAAACACAATGTTTGACATTTTCTGTTTTTGTTGTAATAAAAATGATGCAACATGTTTTTTCATAATATCATTCTGCAGTCCTTTGAGAACATTTTGGGGGACTTTGAACAAAATTGAGATTGAGTTTTTTTTATTATAGATTTTTGAATGGAGGAGCACTTTTCTCTTTTTGGCGTTTCGAGCATGAAAATTTACTACTTTGAAAATTATTAGAGAAATACAAATGCAGAGGTTCATTATTCACATAAAGGCCTATTCATACTGCAAATATGAACAAGCTAAGATGTTCACAGAAGTAGCCATAGCGTCCCAAATTTGACTGATTTTCAAAAACGCAGCGTTTTTCGTGAATTTTTAAAAATACATAATTTACTCAGAATTCCATGAAATGATAAGAGCTATTTCCTCTTTACTTCTACTTCTGCCAAAAAGAAAGATATTTGTAATATATAGCTTGAGTAGCTGCCAGCATGGTTCCGAATTTACGAAAACGCATTCTTCGTAAAATGGTCGTCGTCAACCGGCGACACTTGTCGAATTTTGCTGTGTTGAAAAAAATTTTTATTTGAAAACGAACTGCGATTTCGTGCTGTGCAATCATATGTGCACAACATACAAAATTATCAGGAAAATCGGAAACATCAAATATACACCCTTTTTCGATCTTTCGTGGAATCGACCGTTAGAATTCTACAAAAAGCACAGTGCGATTTTTCAACTCTGACCTCAGTACAGTCTAGCACAACACGTACCTCCCTGTTTTCTTCAAAGCACTGTGACAGATTACTTGCAATTTCCTGTTTATCTGGCCATGGAATTGCAGATTCCAGAACCGCTGCAAGGTTATGAAGTGTGCTGCAAAAGTGGCGAGAGACAGTAGTTCTGCTCACACAAAATAGGGGGGCCGTACACACAAAGGGTAAACACGTTTTCAAACGTACAAGAACGAGAATAACGCGTTCAAGACTTGACATTTCAGTGATTGCCTCTTCAATTCTGCCTACTTCATTACTAATTGCTATCAGCAGACTCATTGATGATACACCAGTAAAAGCAAGAACAATGTTGTCTGATGTGAGTACATCTACAAGCCTGAACTTCTTCCCCATAAAGGAGTCCACATCGACATGGATGCTCTTGTCTTGCGTACACATGTCCGGTACATTCTTCATGCACTGTTAAAGCTGAACAAGGGCTTCTGCAGCCTCCTGGTCTAGTGAGGAAGCAGCTGTACCAGTTGCACCACTAGGACATGGTTGTGATGCAGTTTCCTGGTCATGCTCTTGTACCTGCACGCAAGAAAGTTTTCCCGTAAGGACCGATTCAAGTCAAGACCACACATCTACGAATCTTCTAATATACTAGTCTCTGCTTTAGAGCTATCTTGGGCATTTTGGCGGAAATGGTGTCCCACTGATTTAACGCGTTTTGGATTCATTGCAATAAAAAAAGCAATTGCTTAGCTCATTTGTTTTTGTAATTTTTTTTAAATTCTTGATAGGGTCATATGTATGCACAGCCGCATAGTGGGTGATCAGGCGGGCTATAGTGGGATGCTAAGATCTTCTACTGTTTATATCAATTTATGCATACCAGTGTTGTGGCTTTTCACTGCCTACTTATCCTATCAGCTACGTGAATCACCTGACTCATTGTTTCCGTACTAATATGACATGTTGAGATGTTTGCCTACACAGCAAAATATGAGAGAATTGCAGGTACATGCTGCGGCAACACAACTATTCTGAAACAAGAGTTTGACTACTTGGAAGAAGTGAAATGTGGCATTTTACTTTCCTGGAGCCTCTTTGAAATGCAGTGGAAACCTTCACTTCATGTTCGATGATATTGCACAAGTTATTGTGCATGCCATGCGCTGATTTGTATAATGTCCCTTCTGTATACCTTGCAATATATAAAGGGTCAGATCAGAGTATGGCACATTATGGTGAAAAAGTTGCTAGAGGGTGTAACGAAACCTTGAGGGGTATGTGCTTTAAGGGGTATGTGCTTTAAGCTATTGACATGAACTTGTTCTCACTGGTTAGCAGAAATGCATATCTCGGTTGCCAAGCTTTTTCCCTGGATGCATCTAGCTGCAATGGCAATACACATTACAACATGTGATTGAGCCTTTACATCATATAGCTCATCATCGGGGTTCTCTTCACAAGGTAGCCCATGCACAGCTCGGGCAGGTTCCCGACATGTTGATTCTGCACAAAAGTAAAATGAGAGAATTCATAAACATTCCACACTGCAAAAGAGTATGCATGAACAGTGACAGCTCAGGGTGTATTTACGATACTGTTGCAAGCCTGAGCCAGTGTATATTCAAGATTGATTGAAAACCGCTTTATCTTGGCCATCGAACGACATGAGTATACTTTATATGGCTGGAGATGTGGCTTGCATTATCTAGCACCAGATGAGTGAAAGCAGCTGGACTGACCACCACATTTTTATTCTTGTTTACAATGACCGAGTCTAGCCTTGTGAGTAATCCTTTAAAATTAACCCTGTTATGTCTTGAATTTCTGAATATTATCTCGCCTCACAGGTCGGCAAACTCACTCACGAGTGCACTCACTCAGACTCTGAGCTGTGAGTCTGTGCATGAGTGAGTTGCGGTGAGTAATATTCTGGTGAATTTGAGTCCGACTGAGTCCGATTGAGAAAAATTTTGGTAAGCCTAAGTCCGAGTGAGCCCTAAATGCAAAGTATATTATTTAATGCATTAATCTCAGTGAGCTCCACATGTTTTGCCGACCGACGTCTGGTGTTACCGCATTTCGTGACCACCTGGCATCACTGCCCACAAGCCAATTTATCCAGAGCGGTAGGTGTGTAACTGAAAGCTCTCAATTTCTGTCCTGCCATTTATTCACTGCTTTTAGAGCTGGAGCATAAGGACATGCAGTTTGGACAAAATCTCACATGCCACTTTCTATGCCTTGTTAGCTTTTTGGTAATTTTTCACAACGTGCACTTAGACATGCACATCAGCCCTTTGAAGTCAAATAAACCTACAGAGCAATAACTATTGGCTGCCCGTCAGCCTGGCTTGTTTACTGTTCCTTAACCATGCATTCCTGCAGCCAGCTGTTGTATTTTTGCAAGACGTAAGCACTTTAAAAGTTTCTTTCGCATGTTATTGCAACGCACAGATGCACAACAATTTATCCCCTCGTTGTGCTACAATGACGAAAGAGAAAAGTCAGTAGTCAAAACGGCCAGATGCATTTTTATGGCGTTTGTTTGTGTGTACTAATGCAGCTGGAGTGCAACTACCAGTGTGTACCAAGGCAGAGGTTGTGCAGCGGAACATGTATTGAGACCGTTTTATTGCTGGAAGACATTACGAAATGCATCTTGAAAGGTGCAAACACCAGTGATGTCAACGAGAGTTGCGAAGTTGGCTTGTTAGTAGATCATTAGAAGGAGTTGGTTGCAGCGTGAACTCGACAGAGAGACAAACAAAGGCACGAAGAAGCGCTCCGTGTGTGTCTTCTTTGTGCCTTCGTTTGTCCTTGTGTCAAGTTCACACTGCAACCAATTGCTACAACTGTGCCATGCACATATGACACTTTCCATGAGTTTGGTTGTCTGCATTCCTATCAGTTCGATGACCCACAATGCCGTGGTAGCCATAATGTCTGGTAGCATTGTTTTGCAAGTGTATGAAAGCATCATGGTGACTGCAGAAGAAGTCAGAACCATAATAAATCTAGAAGAGATGAAACCTTTGCCTATAGGATACTGTGGAGATGGCCGACAGCGAGGAGTGCTTGAACAGCTTGCACTACTTCCTGAACAGAACCTAATTGGATTGACATTGCACCTTTGACTTTCTACGGGCTTATCAGCAAAACTCTTTCAAGTAGTAAAGCAAATGCCAACTAAAACAATATACTATTGTGTCACCCAATTATGATCAAATCCACAGCCTTCCAAGGTTTCTTACTTGTGTGCCCTACGTAGCATGTCATAATAAATATTTGCAATAACACAGCATGAATAATAATGTATTTGTACTGCACTGAAGAAGCATAGGTGCTGTAACCTATGAATCAACATACCGTGACAATGTCTTGCAGTGGCACGGGCATCTCGCGCTGCTGCTTCCTGTATCCTTGACAAGTCCTTTTTGTCATAAGTTCTTATGGGCAAGTTCTGTGAAGGCACAGCAAACAGTCTTCTTCAGTCGTCTTCGATTAGGCGTCCACACTTTGCGGTCTACACAAAATGAGAATTGAAATGATATCAGTTTTTACGTGCCACAGTGAAAATCTGATTTGAGGTACTACAGAAAAGCACATTTCGACTACCTTGGTATTAAAAGAGCATTCAGTGTGCGGTACCGAAGCGTTTTATTTAATTCCGCCTTCTAAAAGTGCAGCTGCCATGGGTAGGAATAAAAATAAATTGATTAATTTCTTCATTCGTTCAAACAAAGTGCTAATGCCCCAATGGGCAACCAATAACTTTGGGACGTCTATCGGACCACTTTACTGGACATTACGTACATCCGGCGGATGCACGATAAATACCGTGGGACGTTCAACGGGACGTCCGCAGGACTATATGGCGCAAAGGAATTGAACATCCCGAGTTAATCCCACCGGGCGTCAAAACCGGATATTCGGACGTGCATGGACGTATGCAAATTCAGTAAAAATCTTAACCGACGTCCAGAAAACGTCCGTGGAATTACCCATATGCTGGACACAGTGAGGCTTTTGGTCATTATCACGTGCAGAGCTGGACTTTCTGTGTATTTTTGGCACCTTCAGGATATCATATCCTGAAGGTGCCCAAAAATCCACAGAAAGTACAGCTCTGGACGTGATAATGACCAAAAGCCTATATCCAGCGGGGCACCAATGGGCTCATTGTAAATACAGCTCAAAAATGGAGACGCAGACAATAAAAGTAAGGACACAAACAAGCGCTTCTTTGTGTCCTTACTTTTCTTCTACACACCACTTATATCCAATTTCCATGTGGAATTCACATCGGTTTACTACTGAACAAATAATAAATCTGAACATGCAGAGGATGAACACGTACTTCATAAATGACGTTTAGTGTATGGCGCACAAATAATCATGCTTATCAGAAACAATAAATTATCCAATGATCTTGTAAAAGCCGCTTTATTTATGAATAAAGCGCACCGAATGTGGCACAAAATGCGGCAGAAGGTGACCGCACAAGGTGAAGCTGATTGACGCAGCAGCAACATATATTCAAGTTCTGCATGAATGCACTCCAGGTCCCGTCAAAGAAACTGCGCTGGCTTTCACACAAGCTGGCGTGGTATCGGGCCTCATGTCTTGTACAAACAGCGGTGAAGAAAAGCTGCATACAAGAAGAAGCAAGTAAGCTAGGTATAATTTACAACAAATAATTGAGCATCAAGTCATTCTAAAGACAGATTTCCAATTACAGATGTGCACAAATGCTGTCATGTATTTATTAACGACAATCATAACTACTCACAAAGCGAGGCACCTGTTGTAGAATCGTTGCACTATTTGTCAGCGACAGGCCGGCATGGTTGTAAGCAAGCAAACGCTCGCTCGCACGCATACACCCACCCACACACGAGCTGTAACCCGCAGAAGAACAAGATGACCGACCTGGAATAGGGCGAGTAAGTCTGGCTTACGATTCGCAACGGCGCGTCCACCGTATATAGTTTCGCGTTCGACCAAGATTCAACCACCAACCAAGAACTGTCAAAAGTTCTAGCAGTAATGACGAAAAGTCAGGCACACTTAATTTCACTTACCGAAAGAAGTAGGTTATCCGAATAGCTGCTTGCTAGCTGCAACGAAGGTGGCGAGCAGATCAGGCCATTGTTGTAACGGACCGTCGGCGAAAACACACAGTAGAGCTTGTTTCACGAATCACTGATGGAAAATATGCGGCAAATGGCATGAGCACAGTTACTTCATGCCAGATAACAGCCAGTGAACCGTACAGAAAAGCTGGCACGCTACACAAAATGCGAAACGATGACAGCCGAGCTGCTGCCAACGCAAAACGACGCGACGACGCCAACGGCGTCTCCGCAGTCGCCGGTGCACAGCACGATCGCGAAGGACACGTTTCAACATGAGTGCCGCCGAAGCTGATTGCACGGTGCGCCGCATAGTGCGCCGGGTGCGCTGCGTGCGTGCCTGCGTTTTGCCGGTTTTACTACTGTTGTCAGTCGCTGCTGTGCGAGCGTGCTGTTAGAGGCATCGTTGTGAAACAAATTATTTTGGGGGTATGGTTGTCTGCGTCATTTGTTTGAGTAAAACCGACGGTAACCGCTCTTTTGACATGCCGTTTTTGTATATTGGCCCTTCTCGAGAAAACGTTCGAAGAATCATTGAGATAGTCGTTGTGCACTCGTACTTTCAGACAAAATGTCTGAAAAATGTCTCGAACTAGGCGTTATGAACTTCTTTGGCAAAATAGACTCTGGGTATGCCGTAGCTGTTGAAAATGCTAATAAAGAGTATGCAAGCACATTTGAGGGGCGAATTAATGCTATATTTAAAAAATACATATATTTTTGGTCTTCTCGTAAACTAAGACGTTTTTTAGAGGTTTTGTGTTTCGTGGGAAGAAACTGCAGTCACGTTTACGTATGTGCGTCACCCATTCACCTTTCTCCTAAGCACGTAAATAATCGCGAGAAATGCCACGAATGCAATGCATACATGCTCGCACAATTATCCATGAATTATTTCCTCAATCACATATTTTCCGAAAGATAAAAATTAGCGGCGGTTTCCATATGTTGCAAAATCAGTTTCACGCATTGTCAGATGAACTAGCGTGTAGCGGTTTGCATCCAAACAGCTTTGAAATGTCCGCACGGCCATCTCCTGTCGACGTCCTCTTGATATCCACGCCTGGATTATTGAAAACGTCCACGTGCTATATAGTCTTGGACGTCTGTCGGAAGACCTTTTTTGGACATCCAAAACGCGACGTCCGCTGCACGCCCCGTGAACCGCCGTTCTGGGACGCGGACGTTCGGCTCTTCTTCGGACGTCGTCAGGATATTCGTTGTCCACTGGGGCACACTTACACGATCACTCTAGATGAGACTGTTGGAAAACCAGTGATAAAGCTATCGCGCTGAAAAGTAATACCGGCGGCCCTAGGGAATTTCTCACGCGATCAGGGCCGATTCGGATTGGGCTCGGTCCAGATCAATTGCTGCTACAATGTCACTTGCGATCAGGCCCGACTGGGATCAATATGATCGCGGTTTGGGTGACGTCTACGCTAAACTCGATCCGGATAGGCTTTGGCCATGAAGCAGCGACCAGTGTCGATCGCGAAATCCGATCCGGACTGGTCTTGATTGCGATCGAAGGGCCCGCGTGGAAAGATACTTCAAAGCGCAGTCGCACATTATAATCTGTTGAAACGATCGACCGGCTCTCAAGATTAATGCGCCGTTGATTTTAGGGTCGAAGCTCCTATAGCATCACCTGGTCGGTCGTCGCTCCATCCGGCGTTCCCCCGCCGTCGCGTCTCCCGTATCATTCGATAGATGGCGCTGTCCCATAGAGATGCATGCAAACTGCAGTTGGGTGACGATATAGTAGATGGCGCTGTCCCATAGAGATGTGTGCCTTGGGTTTTAGGGACAACAGTGGAAAGCTGAACATGTCGGCGATAGAAATAAGTAAAAGACGGTTATAGTATTGGTGGCAGAAAAGTAGAGATAAAGTACAAAAATAAATAATGGGGAAAAACAAGGTCATTCTGCCTTAAAGGGGTACTGACACCTTTTTTCGAAGGCGAGTTTACTCTGCCATACATATCCCCTGTATGCAGAGACAGCTCTGAGCAAGTGTGAAGCTAAGCAAATGCTAATAAGATATTTTAATTTGATATTAAAGTCAATTTTTCCATGGCGCACCTACTGACATCGACACTAGCTTGACGTCAGGTTACAGTACAAATTTCGGTGACTTCACGCAGCAGTCTGGCTTGTTGTGATGACGTTAGGTACCGAAGCTTCCAAGATGGCCGCTTGTACGTCATCAAAACTTCCAAAATGGCCGCTTGTGCGTGGAAACGTCACTATATATTGTGCGAGCACGTGACGAGAAGCTCATACCGTGTTGTGACGTCAGGGTACAGTAGGAACCGAAACTAGCTTTTAAAAACATACTGTAATTACTTTTTCAGGGCGCACTCGCGCTCATCACTACCTTTTCTAGGCTCTTGAGGGCTTGGCCTTTCATTTGACGCAAAAAAAACGACAACTGAAAATATTCGTGTCAGTACCCCTTTAAGAGGCAGAGAGATGGACCGTGAATTTATATTTTTTGGTATAATAACATAGATTTAATCAATGTAGATAAGGTATTAGGCCAACATGAAACAATGAAGTTTTTTTATTTTTTTTTCTTCGAGCCTGGTGGAAGACATGTCACCGCCTCGTTATAAAGGGGACGCTCATAGCATCACGCTCATAGCATCCATCCATCCGTGAGCAATATGGCGGTTGGGTGAATGCACGCTAGATGGCGTTATAGGTGCCGCTGCTCTCATATTGGATTCGATTTCGGTGATCTCCACTGGAGGCGCCGTTCGGACCTGAAGAAGGAGGGTAGTGGTGCTGCTAGAGGACGGACATGTTTTTCGTGGGCTCCGGAATGACAGCGTCAGATAAGTGCTTTTTTTTTTTTGCATGATTCGAGCTTGTTTCTTTAGTTAAGCCACTAGATTGCAGCTTAATAGAGCTTACAACTTTGTGCTGTTGGTACAAAGTGGTGTGACAGTCGCTTCGGGTGTTTTTTTTTTAATATTTGTTGTTTTGGCCACCACGTGGCTGAAAGGTGCACAGGTGCTTTGAAGTGTAACATACTTGCGGAGTTTTGTGATATCATTTGGCTTTAAGTGTATCTAATCTGCCGCGTGAATGCTCTGTAGCCATGGTCAAAAAGACCGGAAAGTGTTCAGGATGCGGAATGGGGCGGAAAATAGAGGTTTCTGAGGATGAGACGACAGAGAGAGCTGACGCCAAGTGTAAGCAATGCGAGTTAGAGGCGAAGATGGAAATAATGATGGCCGCCCAGAATGAGCTCAAGGTGAGAATCTCCGAGCTGGAGAAAGCGGTAGCGACAGAGCGGGAAAAAACGATGGCTATGGCGGAAAGGCTTAAGTCAGCCGAGGAGGGATTGGCAAAGGTAGCCATGCCAGCAAATGTAGCCATGCCAGCAAATGTAGCCACGGGGAACAGGGAAGCAGGCGACAGCGGGAAAAATGGGGCATCGACCCCCACAGTGGTAGGCGCGAAGGGGGAAACAGGTTTGGAAAAGACAGGTGCAAGGGACACAGGACCCACCTTCCGCGAAGTAGTCTTGGGAACGGGAGGGGACAAAACAACAGCAGTAGCACGCGCTAGTAACAGGTGCAGTGGCCAGGTGCGGGAGAGTCCACCAGAAAAGTCGGATCACGTGATAATCGCCGGGGACTCGAACTTAGCTACATGCGCAGAAGCAGTCAAGGAAAGGGTGAGAGGCGACAAACGAGTTTTAATAGGAAAGTTCCCGGGCCATAGGCTGGGATCAGTGATGAGACAAGCTAACGCAAAACTCGCAGCTAAGTCTAATGGACGTAACCTCGTGATAATCGCGGGAGGTCTAAACGACGTCTTGAGTAACGAATCAGCCGAACTAGCGACCACATTGGCGAAAGGGGTCGATGACATGCGCGCCATTTCCCCTCAGGTGCAGATAGTGGTATGCACAATACCGGAGGTACCGGTGCGTGACGGCAACCTGCAAAGAGCGGTTGTCGACGCAAACAAAGAGATATGGCAGATGAGTAGAGAGAAAGGCATCGAGGTAGTGGAAATAAACAGAGAGGTGCACAGGTGGGGTGGTTTTCGAAGAGACGGAATACACTTCGATAGGAGGCTTGGCCATGAGGTGGGTTGGCGTCTTGCAGGACGCGCAGTAGCTTTTTTGGGGGGCACGCGGGCCCTTCGGTGCCCATGGTAGCTTGTAATGAGGAAAACAACCAGGGGGACTCTTTGACAGGTAGTATAGCGAAAAAACAGAGAAAAGGTAAAAGAAGGGAGAAGGCGCGTGTTGCAATTAGTTACATTAACATGCAGGGTGGCAGAAAAAAGGCAAAATGGTTAGAGATTGAGGGACAGTTAAACAAGGAACAGATAGGTGTTTATGCGGTTACAGAAACACACCTTAGAGACTTGGAAGAGCCACCACATATTGAAAATTATGTTTGGGAAGGATGTAACAGGATCACATCAGAAAGGAGAGGTGGGGGGGTTGGAATGCTAATTCATAGCAGAACAAAATGGGAGAGAGTGAAACAAACGTGTTCAGAGCACATGTGGGTTTCGGGCACAGTAGGTGGAAAGAAAACGTGGCTAGGTGTAGCTTACTTGTGGACAGGCAATAACTGCAGAGAAAAGAATCTGGAGATAGTGAAATGCATAAGCACCGATATTAAAGAATTTGGTCATGATGCCGAGATAATCCTTCTAGGGGACATGAACGCTCACATTCATGACCTTGACGGATATTCAGACACCAATGGCAAGTTATTGCTAGATCTCTGCGAGCAACATAGTCTTGAGATAGTTAACGTGGGGCCTAAGTGTGAGGGGCAGATCACGTGGGAAGTCAGAAACAGGCAATCGAGCATTGATTACTGTCTCATGACAGAAGGAATATATGACAAACTTAGAGAGATGAGAATAGACGAAGAAGGCATTAACAGCTTGGGTAGTGATCATAAACGCATAATATTACAAATGGGATATAAAACTGAAAATAAGAACATAGAATCAAAGTTTGGCAGCTCGTATCTAAATGACAAACAAATAACAAATATAGCCGCAAGAGTCGAGGAAAAAGTAGACGAACTACCAGGCAAAGACTGGAAGTATAGTGAGCTGCTACATGTAATCACGAAAGAAATGGAAATAGAGAAGAAAACTATTTGTTGGAAAGGAAAGAAAAAGCCAAAAAGTTGGTGGAACAAAGAAATCCGGGAAGCGATCGAGATGCGACGTCAGGCATCACGGGAGCACAGACAGGCAAAAAAGGAGAAGCGGCCACAGGACGAAGTCAACCAAATATGGGAAATATATTTAGAGCAAAAATCCATTGTGCAGAAATTAGTCGAGGCAAAAATTAAAGGTGAAAGTGAACGCTGGATGACAGAGATTCGCGAAAAGAAGAAGGCCGCGCCTAGGATATTTTGGAGCCACCTAAAAGCGCTGGGTAGGGAGTCT
Organism: Rhipicephalus sanguineus; assembly: GCF_013339695.2. Lineage (NCBI taxonomy): Eukaryota > Metazoa > Arthropoda > Arachnida > Ixodida > Ixodidae > Rhipicephalus > Rhipicephalus sanguineus. The sequence continues at coordinate 3,292,009 of NC_051180.1, forward strand.
GTCACAATGCAACAACATATGGTAGATGAAGGAGGAAATAAATTGGAAGGATATGAAGCGCTAGGTTACATCCGAAAGATAACAGCCGATTCGTTTAAAAAGGTCCCCCAGGGGATTCCCCCGGTGAGTAAAAGTACGCAAAGGAGTGCAACCGACGAAGATGTAGTACTAGAGAATTTCAATTGGAAGAAGGCCGAAGGAAAAATTCCTAAGCGCACTACTCCGGGCTTAGATGGGGTTCCCGTCAGCCTCATTAACGAACTCGGACATAACACTAAAGAAGCACTGCTGAAAGCCGTAGAAAAGTGCTTACAGGAGAGGGAAATACCAGACAGTTGGAGAAAAAGTAGAATGAACTTAATCTATAAAGGCAAGGGAGAAAAGGATAACATTCGCTCGTATAGACCGCTAACAATTACATCGGTGCTATACAGGTTGGCGATGCAGGCAGTAAAATTAAAAATAGAAGCGTGGGTAGAACAAAATGATATTTTGGGAGAACTTCAGAATGGATTTCGAATCGACAGGCGGTTAGACGATAATCTGTTTGTTCTTACCCAGTGTATAGAAATATCTAAAATAGAAAACAGGCCCTTATACGTAGCTTATCTAGATATCACCGGGGCGTATGACAACGTTAATCAGGAAATTTTGTGGGATATATTGAAGGAAGTGGGCATAGGTGACGACTGTGTACAGCTTTTGAGGGAAATATACCGAGGAAATACAGTTTGTATAGAATGGGAAGGAATAAGTAGCAAGGACAGCGTTGAAATTAGCAAGGGGCTGAGACAGGGATGCCCTTTGTCCCCGCTGTTATTCATGCTGTACATGGCGAGGATGGAAAAAAGCGCTAGAAGGTAGCAACATTGGATTTAATTTGTCACACAAACAGGTCGGAGCGATGGTTGAGCAGAAGCTTCCAGGTCTATTTTATGCTGATGATATTGTCTTATTTGCGGACAGTCAAGATGATATACAGCGACTGGCAGATATATGCGGAAGGGAGTGTGAGGCTCTAGGACTAGGATTTAGTGCAACAAAATGTGGATTGATGGTATTCAATGATCACGGAGACCATACGGTCTTTATACAGGGCCAAAAAATACCGAGGGTAAGCGAGTACAAGTACCTCGGAGTATGGGTAAATGAGGGGGATAGATATATGGAGGTACAAGAGAAAGCATCGGTAGCAAAGGGAAAGAGGAATGCTGCAATTATGAAGCACAGAGCTTTATGGGGATACAATAGGTACGAGGTGCTTCGAGGGCTGTGGAAGGGTGTGATGGTTCCGGGGCTTACATTTGGGAACTCAGTGGTGTGCATGAAGTCAGAGGTGCAATCAGGAATGGATGTAAATCAAAGGACGGTGGGCCGCCTCGCGTTGGGCGCTCACGGGAAGACGACAAATGAGGCGGTAAAGGGTGATATGGGATGGACAGGCTTTGAAGTGAGGGAAGCGCAGAGCAAAATGAGATTCGAAGAGAGGCTGAGGAAAATGAAGGAGAGTAGATGGGCAGAGAAGGTTTTCAGGTATTTGTATAGAAAAAGCGTTGACACGCAGTGGAGAAAAAGAACTAGGAGGCTCACCAGTAAATATACGGCTGGCAGTGCGGGCGATATGGCAACAAGGAGCATTAAGCGGAAGGTCAGAGAGGCGGAGAGGACTTATTGGATGACAGCGATGGAAAAGAAGCCGGCTCTGAGTAACTACCGAAAAGGAAAAAAACGAAATAAGGAGGGAAAGGTTTTATGATAATTCAAGGGGAAGCGCTTTACTGTTTGAAGCAAGGTCGGGCTGCCTTAGAACGCGTAGTTATAAAGCGAGATTTAGTAACGAAGAAGAACAATGTACATGCTGCGGGGGAACTAAGGAAACGATGGAACATGTACTGATTGAATGTGGCGATATTCACCCAGGTATACGTGTGGGCACGAGTCTACATGAAGCCTTGGGTTTTAGGGACAACAATGGAAAGCTGAACACGTCCGCGATAGAAATAAGTAAGAGACGGTTAGAGTATTGGTGGCAGAAAAGTAGAGATAAAGAACAAAAATAAATAATGGCGGAAAAATAAGGTCATTCTGCCTTAAGAGGCAGAGAGATGGACCGTGAATTTATATTTTTTGGTATAATAACATAGATTTAATCAATGTAGATAAGGTATTAGGCCAACATGAAACAAGGAAGCTTTTTTTTTTTTTTTTCTTCGAGCCTGGTGGCAGACATGTCACCGCCCCGTTTTAAAGGGGACGCTCATAGCATCCATCCATCCATCCATGCTGCGCCCGTTATCTCTCATTCTCCTTGATCGTCGCCGTACGTGGAGGCACGGCCGCTGTATCAAAGCGCACAAGGTGCGGCCTGTTGCGTGGAGCCGCCGAGCGTTGGCGAGGAGGGGAGTGCGCTGTTGACAGTTCCGGCCGCAACTTTCGAGGGGGCGCTAGTAGTGGGGGATCCTCCGACGAAGCGCGGTATTGTGAGCGCGCCTTTTTTGCACAGCGGAGTGAGGTTACGAGCTTGTAACAACGATAATCGCGTTGACTCTAATGTGTTGTGCCTCCCACAAACCGAAACGCAGTTCAGCTGCGTAGTTACAGCGGCAGCATGCCGAAGAACTGCTCCGTTCCACTGTGCACGTCGAATGCAAAGAAAAATCCCGATTTGGCCTACCATGAATTTCCATCAGATGCTGAACGCCGACAAGCTTGGCTCAGAAACGTCTCCAGGTAGGGTTCTGGAGGAAAGGAAACGAGGTGGGTACCCAGCGACCATTCTTTGGTTTGTTCCCTGCACTTCACCGAAAATGACTACAAGAAAGGCGCGAAACTGCGAATGCTCTTGCCAACTGCTATACCAACGGTGTTCCCCAATTACCCGTCATATATGCAAAAGGTAAGCACTCCTAGGATAAGGAAGCGGCCTCGAAGAGAACTATCCGAGACAGTGCATCAGTTCGCGCGAACAATATAGTGACCCAGAGGAAAGCATGCATGGAGATGTCGGTCAAGATCTCTTCAGCGAACATGTTGCATCTGTTGGATTTTCGGAGGAAACATCTGACTCTGCGCTGCCTGCTGATAGCGAGCACCGAACAAGCTCAACTACAGATAAAACGTCTCAAGCAGATCTTGATTTGAAGCGGACGATGGAAGAGGCGAAAATAACAACGAATCGCCTGCAGCGGAAAATTTCCCGTCTAAAGCACTCACTGCAGACACTGCAAAGCCAACACGACACGGTTCGTGAACGGCTACAAGCTTTCGAAAGTAACAAAGAAATCGCCTCTTTTTTGAGTTTACTAAAAGCTGCAAACGAAGGCCACAAAACTGCAGAATTTATCAAAAATCAGGTCTCGAACTTCTTTTCCAAAAAGCCAGTCTACAGTGAAGGAATTCTGAGAGAGTGCGTGCTCTGGAAAGCGTGCTCCAACAAAGGATACGAACATGTCAGGACGAGACGCCTGTTTAAGTTGCCTTGTCGTGCCACGCTACAAAAGTACGTCGGGCACTCAACAGGCGAAATAGGTGTCACATCGCTGATAACAGAACGCCTCCGCGCAGAGTTTCAGGTGTTGCAAGTTCAACAAGAAATCTTCTGCTCCCTAATCATAGATGAAATGGCAATACAACAGAAGGTGATGTACGACCGTCAAGTTGACAAGGTTTTCGGCCTTGTTGACATGGGTCCTGAACAGCGATCGTCGACAACACCTGAAGTGGCGAACAGGTTGTTGTGCTTCGTCCTACGAGGGCTATCGACTGCTTATGTCATACCAGTTGGGTACTTCTTTACCCGTTGCTTGAGAAGCGAGCAACTTCTTTGTATGACAAACACTGTTGTAAAGGCAGTCGAAGAGGTGGGCTTCCGTGTGACAAGGATTGTTACCGACAATCACCAGTCAAATGTTGCCCTATTCAAGGCCCTTTCGGAGGAAGGCACGCTTGTGCATGTGGTGCCACACCCATTCAGACATGCTGACCCTCTTTTTTTGTCTTTTGATCCGAATCACCTGATCAAGAACCTCAGAAACAATTTTGTGGAAAGAGAGATGACCGACGGAGATAATCTCATTCAAGGTGGCTTCTATTTAAAGAAGCTACTCGGCATTCAGTCACAGCTGCTCGTAAAGCCAGTGAGGTTTCTAACACAGTCACACGTTGAGCCGAACAACCTAGAGAAGATGAAGGTGTCAAGGGCTACGCAAGTGTTCTCTCCTGTCGTGATAGCGACGCTTGAGTTCCTACAAGAAAACCCACAATGTCACCCCGATGCGACAGAATTTCAAGACTGTTTGCCCACCATCACCTTCATGAAAATGGTGTCGAAATGGTACGATCTTCACAATATTGGCACTGTGAAGCCACACGGTCAAGGTGAAGAACCCTTCTACTTTAGCGACGACGACCGCCTTTCGTGGCTAGAAGTAGATTTCATCACTTACATCGAAGAGATCCAGCATTCTGGCGGCAACACAAAAAAGAAAATGACCAAAGAAACGTACGAAGCAACACTAATGACTACAAGGTCAACTGCAGCGTTGATACAACACCTCTTAGACAACAAGTAAGTTCTTTTTTTTTTCGTAAATCCACGTTCACATTTTGTATCGTCGTTACGCATATGTATACTGACTAAGTATCGAACAAATTCCTTTTCAGCTTTCGCTACGTCTTGACCCGGGCTTTGAACGCGACCCTGTGGAGTCTCTCTTCAGTTGCTTTCGGCAGTTCAATGGAGGCAATGACAAAGTCGACGCCAGAACCGCCGTCTTCACAGCCGAAAAGCTTCTAAAGGTATGTAACTATGCAGCTGCTGGGGGTCCTTGTAACTTGCCACTTTTTTTTACCAGGTTGGAATTCTCCAAGCTGCTAAGAGCGGAAATGCTCCTCATAGCTCAGAAACGAATGCACCTCTCAAGCCGAAAGCCAGAGACGGCGACACCACCGCTATGCCACTTGCGGTAGTGCTTGGTGCTAAACGGCTTTCCCATGAGCTGGAGTTCCTACACGTCTCGTTTGCTACACCGGATGATATCGAGCTAGCTCCCCTAGCATACCTGGCCGGATACCTCGCACGTGCATGTGAGGAGAAGGTACGGACGAATACATTTTGCACTATTTTGTTGTCCTCCTTCGAACGCTGCGCTAGCGCATCGTTCACGCCGAGGCTGTCTCAAACCTTCACTGCTATTCCGCATTCTTCGAAATGCTATTCGCAGTATGTGAACTAGAAATTGCTCATATTTCGCAACTTTTCGTTCCCTTCGCCTGTCTTTTAAAGAATGAAAACCAAGGATAGGGTTCGGGGCTGACTTGTACTGAAGCCTAGTACAGCCCGGAGAAAAAACTCACAGCGTCCCTTATGCATTCACTTAGGACGACTCGAAAGCGAAAGCCATCTTTTTCTTCTCAGTCGATGTGTTGATCCTGCCCCGCCACCCTTCGAAAGCTTTCCGCACCTAACGTGGTTTTGCATTGCCTTCGTGATCAGACCCCCTTTGACCATGCTAGGATGTCATGTGATGACGTCATTATATGACGTTACGTCACGGGGCGTCGCAACGACGTCACATGTTTTGGCGATTTGTGACGTCATATGGCGATGTCATGTGATGATGATTTTTTGCATCACTCGTCCCTGACGCCGCGGAACGCCGACACTTGCCTCGCCACCCTTCGAAAGCTTTCTGCACCTAACGTGGTTTTGCATTGCCTCCGTAATCGGGCCACCTCTGACCACGCTGCGATGTCATGTGATGACGTCATTATATGACGCTACGTCGCGACGTCAGATATTTTGGCGATCTCTGGCGTCGTATGATGACGTCATCACGTGACGATGATTTTTCGCATCGCTCGTCCGCGACGTTGACGGTCGAATTTCACGTTTAATGCGGTATATAAGGCTTTGGTCTTAAATGTTTAAGCCCGGATCAAGACAGGGGTTTCGCCATGATGGGGGGCGGTCACTATAACTTTCCCCACCAGATATACATGTATGCCAGTGTTCTTTCCGCATGATGTTCATCTGTCCGCTGTAAAAAATATAGATAATATTTTTGCTTAGCAAGGCCAAGTAAGGAAGGTATCCTATGCACTATTCGTTGCATTGTGCTTTTGATGCAAATTTTTCTTTTGCTTGATTTTATTATTTTGCAGTTGACCTGTGAAGCGTGCAAGGTTCTCCTACAAGAACCAAAGCCGTGTGGGGGCATGTACGATTTCATAAAGAAGATTGAGAATGGACAACTTCGGTATCCCAAAATGGAGATATAGTGTAAATTTGCAAGCTCGCATGTGGCTTTGTCAGTGAAGTGATGAAGGACATCGAAGTCCGGAGAAGTGGAAATCTGTGTAAAGTTCTTCACTCAGCCCTCCTCCCACATTTAGTTACGTGCAGTGCACTACGGTGTGGTTCGGGCAGCCCTCAGCACACAAACCACCTCTGTGATGTTTTTCTAAAACGGCTGCTTCGACCACTGCTAGCCAACTGGGCAGGGAACATCAGCGCAACTGTGCAGCGTCTGGTAAGGCTGGCACACAAGCCCCTCTCCAGAAAAGTGCTGCGCCTTTGAGGTCATGACGGCATTTCACCAACTGTAATATTTTATTAACTTTGCAATGCAAAATTATTCTGCTTTGTTAGAAAATACATGCATACTGGAGGTTCAGTGAATGGCGGTTTTTTGTTAATAAAAATATGATTAATTTTACGCACGGAACCTTGCATTTTCATTTTTTTGCATGCACGTGGTGCAATATTTAAATAACACAAAAAATATTTTGCTATTCAAATTGCTGAAAACATTGTGCAATATTCAAATAGCCCAAGAGCGCGCAATATCACTTTCAGGTTATTTCGTAGAATTTCAAGCATGTATTAATCCTGTGCCGTGAAGACGGGAGAGGCTTTGTCATTAACGCTTTCCACTTTTCAAACATGAGGTCACGATGTCAAAAGCGTTTGCATGGGAGAAAAGGTCCTGTTGCGGCGTAAAAGAATGCATTGAGCGGGCACCAAACTCGACGTGTCCGCTTGCAGCACTGCAAAGCGGACATAGCGCGCCTGCGCGCACCAAACACGCACCGCTTCCCCGGCGCAAACTCTCCTTGACCGGTGGCGCTGCGGTGGCAGTCAAGTGAACTAGGCCTCTCCCGCTGTTTTCGGCGCACGCAACAGGCCGCACCTTGTGCGCTTTGATCCAGCGGCCGTGGTGGAGGAGTGCGCTTGCCGGATCGTGCTGCTTGGCGGACCATGGACGACGAGGAGCGCCGTGTGCGGAAGGCCGCTGCGTCTCGTGCTCGTCGGCAGGATCCCAAAGTGCGAGCTCGAGAGGCTTCCGCCAAGCGAGCGCAGCAGTAATCAAAGCGGCGTATCGCTTTGATTATCGCCCCTTAGCACCTCAAATGAGCCACAATGGCCCATTGTAAAGGCGGCGCCCGCTGTGACGTCCCTACCCTGTCCATCGGAGCTCGCAAGATTCTCTTCCCTTTTTTGGGCGCTTCCCGCAGCGGGGCGCCCTTTTCTGGAAAGGCTCAAGGAGTCCCGAGTTGTGGGAACGCATCTCCCGTCCACTCTCATAGACAACGCGTCGCCAGTCATAACAGTGCGAAGAAGACAGCCTTCAACAATTACTTGGCCCAGAGTTCTCCTTCAGTGATTGCGCTGCAGGAGACCTAGAGTGAGCGCAGGTTAAAGGGACATCGGGTGCCTGATAAGAACGACTCTGCCGACCCCATTTAATTTCGCTGAAAAAATATATTTTGCTGTCCGAGTCCCGGGACCGCTAGACCAATCTTAGTGTAACGAAAAAAACGTGTCTTCGCAAAAAAAAAAGAAGAAAAGAAAGAAGATCACCGCATCTCCACTAATGTGAATCATGACGAGTGGCGAAGCACTGGGTATCGCACCGGTATGTCGCCGCACGTCACCCGCGCATTGCCACTTCGAATGTAAATTGAGTGACATAAAGTGTATTTATATACAAATGTATTTGTTTGGTTCCTCTTTAATGCTCTTCTATTTTAATCCTCTTGTTATAATTCGTATATCGTCTTGAGTTCTGGATTCCGTTTTTCCGTCATTATTACTGCTTTGTGGTCTGTGAAACGGAGAGCCAATGGTCAAACTGTCAGGCACGACCAAGGAGGTTAAAAAAACTTTTTTTAAACCTCATTGGGCGCGACACCTTCCACATCCCACTGTGCACGTCCTTCAGAATTGTGACAGCCAGATTTGTTGGTTTCGGGAACATAGTGCCTTTCATTATTATTCGATTTCATTTTTATTAAGACACTTCAGGAGTGTTTTTGGTGCTGCATGTGGCTTTTACCGGATACTTTGTAATCGTAATCGTAATCGCAACATACACACATATGTGGCACAGCTAGATGTTTCGTCGGGTATAAACATCGGGTATGTGCCGTGAGCACGGACGCCACACAACGAACAAGCCTAGACCATATGCTGCTTCGCCCCTAAAAAAATCACAAGTCTCCGCTGAGCCGAAAGCACTTTGTGGGACTTTCGCAGAAATGGGAGTTGAATGAGATCCCGCAAATAACTGTTGTAGGGGTGGGCGTATCACGAATGCGGCGTCATCGATCACCACGGGAGTCCGCCGAATCATCTCCACGGACCTCCCGCGAGAGACGACCGTTGATGAGGGGCGCCAAAACCAAAAGAGATGCGCTCCTCATCATCCCGCGTAACCTCGCCAACTACGACGCGCGGGCGCAATGAGGTAAAAACTACTTTATAGGAGGTGCGAGCACTCCCACTGAATTACCTTTTGAATTCGTATGCATATTTTCGGTGACCACACCCAGTCTTTCTACTTGCCTTTCAGAACTTTCATGCAGAGCGTGAACGTAGGGCCTGTAGAACGCTGACCTCAAAGGAGGTTCCCTTCTAAACAATCGTAGAGTTGATAGAACTGGATTTCAAGAGCAGTTTGTCTGATGGCGGAGAATATATGCAGTACACATGTCCGTAGCATAACCTTATATGCTCTGGAAGATTCAAGTTAATAATAATCTTAACGGAAGATCTCTCTTTTTTATTTTTTTATTATTTTTCTTTCTTTATTATAGTTTGTTTCATTATTTTTTCGGACATCGCTTCAGGAGCACGCTGTCGGACATACAGCATGCTCACACGCATTCCATTAACTGGAGCCACAAACCGGAGATCGTGACCACCTGTTTTTAGTGAATGTGCCTTTGTACACTCTTCCCGGACTTTTACTAAGCTTTTTGAGTTGACTGCCTTTAAGCGCTTATCCCTTCTGGTGAAGCTTCATCGCCTCACAGGCTTCAGGAGCAAATGTGGAGGGGGGGAGCCGAAGACGTGAGGAGTGATATGGGCTGGAGGAATGCACCCATTTTGTGTTGGGGCTTCAAAGCATTGGAACTCGACTAGTGACTACAGGAATGTACCTCACCTGGACGATCTTTGTATATCAGCGTAGTTTTTGTTTTCTTTCTTTTTTTTCTTTTTTCAGGAAACACGTGTGTTTCGTAGGCCAAAGTATGTGCCCGGGGGGTGTTGACGACTTTTTTTTCTTCAAGAAACACGTGTTATTCTTATGTCAGTCAAAGTATGTGCACAAGCGTATTCGCGACTCTTTTTCGTCAGGTTTCTTACTTCTCTCTCTCCTCCCTTTTTTTTTCTCTATGTACTTTTTCTTAACCTTTTTCTCTCTCTCTCTGCTCGGAGAACGATGCTATAAAAGCGCATCGAAGCCTGGTAAATTTCATCCTGATGATGATCGGTCTCCGATCGAAACGTCGACAAATAAACAGTTTTTTAGAAGCGTATACCTTTTTCCTAATTATTTTACGGCAACCGAAGACAGACTCTTCATAATATATATATATATATATATATATATATATATATATATATATATATATATATATATATATATATATATATATATATATATATATATATATATATATATATATATATATATATATATATATATATATATATATACACAACTTCCAGTGTCTCTCCACCTATCGCAAAGCGCTGTTCTCTGCCAAGATTGTTCCACATTACTTTAGTTTTATGCATATTAATTTTCAGACCTACTCTTCTACTTTCCGTATCCAGTTCAGTAATCATGAGCTGTAATTCGTCTCCCGCGTTACTCATCAATGCAATGTCATCAGCGAATCGCAGGTTACTGAGATACTCTCCATTAACTCTTATCCCTAATTCTTCCCAATCTAGGGCCCTGAAAACCTCCTGTAAACACGCGGTGAATAACATTGGAGAGATCGTGTCTCCCTGCCGTACGCCCTTCTTTATTGGGATTCTCTCGCTTTCTTTATGGAGGACTATAGTGGCCGTGGAGCCGCTGTAGATTTCTTCCATTATGTTTATGTAGGCTTCGTCGATGCCCTGATTCCGCAGTGCCTGCATGACTGCTGATGTCTCCACCGAGTCAAATGCCTTCTCGTAATCTATGAAGGCTATGTATAGGGGTTGGTTGTATTCCGCGCATTTCTCTGTCACCTGATTGATAGTATGAATATGGTCTATTGTTGAGAAGCCTGTACGAAATCCTGCCTGGTCCCTTGGTTGATTGAACTCTAATGTCGTATTAATGCTGTTAGCAATTACTTTTGTAAATAGCTTGTAGACAACGGACAGTAAGCTTATGGGCCTGTAATTTTTCAGGTCCTTGACGTCCCCTTTCTTATGGATCAAGATAATGTTGGCATTCTTCCAAGATTCTGGTGTCCTCCCCGTCGAGAGACACTTCGTATACACGGTGGCCAGTTTTGAGGGGCGAAGCTCCTTAAGGCGGCACCCGTTCGTCCCTCGTAGTCGTCGTCGTCGTAGTAGTAGCAGTAGTAGTAGTCGTAGTCCGTAACAAGTCTTACGCTTTGACCTACAAGGTGGTGCCGGTGGGAGATTTTTCCTGTGCGTTGTTGAACAATAAAAAATTCGCAGCGTGCGCGTTAACTAAAAGCCGAATTCTTCTGTCTCTCATTCCCCATTAGCAGCCATTGGCATGTTCCAGTAGGAAACGTTAGTAGAAGTAGAAGTGTAAGTGTTAGCTAAAAGCCGACTTCTGTCTCTCATTCCCATTAGCAGCCATTGTTTACCTCCAAGGTAGTGCCTGGTGAGATTTCTCCTGTACGTGATTAAACAATAAAAATTTTGTTCAAAACGCCGTTGATTGATGAAATAAACCAACGAAAGACGCCAGATGTTTTGTAAAAGCAAAACGAAAGAACGCCAGATGTTTCTAAAGCAAAACGAAAAGACGCCAGCTGCTTAACGAAAGACGCCAGATTTTTCGAAAGCAATGGTTTTCTAAACAATGAAAATTCACAGCGTACATGTAAAATTAAAGTGAGCTGCAAGTCGTCATAACTCATCTAACCTTTAATATAAACGCGCCCGATCTCACGTCGGTGATGATGTACTGGGCAGAATTCACGGAAGATTCACGGTTTACCGATGAACCTCCGCAGCTTCGCCCACTCATCATCATTCACTCCGTGGATATGCTGTGATTTTTTTCTAACATAATCTCTCCACCGTCTTTCAACAGGTCTGATGTTACCTGATCCTCACCAGCTGCTTTGCCTCTTTGCATTCCCTTTAGGGCTTTCTTTACTTCTCCTGTCAATACTGGTGGGATGTCAGATTCCTCTGCGCTAATACTGCTTCTTACGTTATCATCCTGACTGTCTCGGCTGCTGTACAGATCTATGTAGAACTCTTCCGCTACCTCAACTATTCCATCCATATTGTTTGTGACATTGCCTTCCTTGTCCCTTAATGCATACATCTGATTTTTGCCTATGCACAGTTTTGTCTTCATAGCTTTGAGGCTTCTTCCGTTCTTTAGAGCATGCTCAATTCTCTCCATATTATACTTTCTTATGTCGGCTACTTTACGCCTATTGATTAGCTTCGAAAGCTCCGCCAGCTCTATTTTGTCTGTTGCACTTGAGGCTTTCATAGCTTGACGTTTCTTAATGAGGTTTTTCGTCTCTTGGGATAGCTTACCAGTGTTCTGTCTGACGACTGTACCCCCGACTTCCACTGCACACTCCTTAATGATACTAGTCAGATTATCATTTATTGTGTCAACACTAAGGTCGGTTTCCTCGGTTAAAGCCGCATACCTATTCTGAAGTGAAACTCTGAATTCCTGTACTTTCCCTCTCAGAGCTAGTTCATTAATCGGCTTCTTGCGTATCAGTTTCTGTCGTTCCTTCCTCACGTCTAGTTGAATTCTAGATCTTACCATTCTATGGTCACTGCATCGGATCTTGTTAACTACTTCCATAATAACTAGAAGAATAAGGATGGGATGGGGCTCATTCGGCAAGCATTCTCAAATCATGAATGGTAATCTACCACTATCCCTCAAGAGAAAGGTATATAACAGCTGCATCTTACCGGTACTTACCTACGGAGCAGAAATCTGGAGACTTACAAAGAGGGTTCAACTTAAATTGAGGACGACGCAGCGAGCGATGGAAAGGAAAATGATAGGTGTAACCTTAAGAGACAGGAAGAGAGCAGAGTGGGTCAGGGAACAAACGGGGGTTAAGGACATCATAGTTGAAATCAAGAAGAAGAAATGGATATGGGCCGGGCACGTAGCACGTCGGCAGGATAACCGGTGGTCGTTAAGGGTAACTGACTGGATTCCAAGAGATGGCAAACGCGTGAGGGGGAGACAGAAAATTAGGTGGGTAGATGAGATTAAGAAGTTTGTAGGTATAACGTGGCAGCAGAAAGCACAGGACCGGGTTGATTGGCGGAACATGGGAGAGGCCTTTGCCCTGCAGTGGGCGTAGACAGGCTGATGATGATGATATATATATATATATATATATATATATATATATATATATATATATTGAAGGAGTGGTTGCCTTTGGTTGCCGTATAAGTATGAGAGGTGGCACTTCAAGAAAACTTCATTTATTACGTCGACGTTTCGGTCAGCCTGACCTTTCTCAAGACGAAATGTTCGTGCATATTTCCATGTTTATATGGACACCAAATGAGAGGGGAAGGAGGTGAGAGAGAGAGAGAGAAGGAGCGGGAGGCTCTGACCGAAACGTCGACGTAATAAATGAACTTTTCTTGAAGTGCCACCTCTCATACTTATATATATATATATATATATATATATATATATATATATATATATATGTATATATATATATATATAGAGAGAGAGAGAGAGAGAGAGACAGAGAGAGAGAGAGAGAGTCTTCGTAGGGCTAGTCGGTGTATTTTTGCTGGCACGCCACATCACGGTTGTACTCGGAGCGTCCATAGCTTCGAGACCTCAGCAATGACATAAAATCAGCCGTACTACCGAAACGCGCCATTACTCGGACCAAGGCGCATAACCGACAGTGTGCTCCTATTCATAGCATTTAGAAAGCGTTTACCTCGAGAAGACTTATGCTCTGATTGTGAATATACAATATTCATACCATACACACACACAGCACATAAAACATTCAGAGAATGCCATTATGGTTTAGAGTTCTTGGAGAAAGCAGTTTGTACAAACTCCGGATGTTTCTTCCATAATGCACTATATTGAGAAATTCAGTGGATGTTCAATGTTTGAGTAAAAGACACACGAAATCTGTTAAGGGCTCCCTGTGGTTGCATACACATTCAAACAGCGCTCCATTTTGCGGTAATAACAGCGGTTCGTCACGAGCGGCGATGCAGTCGGTCTACGTGACCAGATGGTTTTTCGTCCGTGGGCCTTTCGTTTTTGCCTATGCTGCACTGATCGCGCGGGTAAGAAAACTGAGCGCACGTGACTGAGCGCACCATTCGGCCATGTGACAGCACGCTGTGGGACAGTTTAATACGCGCATGTTTGTGCCTCGCACGTGAGGTGCAGCAATATCCAGGCGTGCTTGGTTCATCGTTTTGCTCGTTCATTCCCTGACACCGCATGAACGGGGGCTTGCAGAAAATCTTCACCGAGGGACAAAGTGTTGTGAAGACCTGGACATTATTGCCTTTGGCAGAAGCTCCTAAGAAAAGGCGTAGTAAATTCTTCGAATACGTGTCTCGCGGCAACGCACGTGTTCACCACGCGGCATGAGCCGGACCCATAAGGCCTCAGCCAGTTCCCGGAAAACTGCCACAAGGCAGCATTGTTACGGTTGGCAGAAAGAAAAGAAGCGGTTGGTTCTCTGAACACGTGTCCCACGACCACGCACGTGCTTACCACGTGGCACCGGCACGACGCATGGACCTTCCCGGGAAACTGCCACGAGGCGGGATTGGTACGGCGTTGCAACATAAGCTACACACAAGAATGCAGCAGAGGTCGACAACGGCCGAGGGCCCATTTTATTAGGCACCTCCTGGGGTACGTCACTGTGTGACGTCACCGGCGCACGTGCAGCAGCTGTGGTTGGCAAAACACCCCCGCTGCTGGCTCATCGTGGTACACAATTATCCTTTCTTTTGAACATCTACCATCATATTTCCGTGGCGAGATTAGTTGTGGTATGTGTCAGAGAGCATATATGTGTGTGATAAAGTCCGTGACGAAAAATTTCCCACGCTGGCTGACTGTTTAACTTGGAAAAATGAAACCGCGCGGTGGTCTGTGCGGGGAGCGCCGGCATCGTCTTCGAAAATGTGCCGCGTTTATTGTGGCGCGTCGTAGTGAGCGTTGACAGGCAGCGACGATATTGGGTCATCTTTGCGGACGGTGAAAGTGACAGCATCGTGTCCTGTGGGAATAATGATGCATCTTGTTTGAGAAAACATTGGCGCGCGTTGTGTCTAATAGGGCCAGTTGGAGTGACCGGTTGTCGACGGAACATCAGGAATGGACATTTTAGTGAAGGTAAAAATGAACTTGACGCTATTATCTGCGAGTGCGCACCACTCAGTGTTCGTGCTACGTACAGAAAAAAAATATTGTTCATAATCTCCGGGCTGAAAGGTACGACCCCGCATGAGCTCCTAGCATGTTTTACGATTGCCGAGGCTACATGTACGCTTCACCACAGAGAATACACGAATCTATTAAAGGAATCGCCTTTTATCGAAGATATCAAACGTATTAATGGAAAGAGTGAAGGTGCTTGTTTGTTATATTCTTGTTAGCTTACGTTTACGGCTCGATCTTTATGAAGTCGCAATACACATTACACATTCCATGTTTGTGTATCAAGTCTAAAAGCAGCAAAGTGAGTAAGCAAACACGTTGTAGCCATCAGATACAGCGAAGTAACCGCGCAAGAGATTATGTATAGGGGGTATGCACTTGACGTCATCCGCAAGGAGCGCTATCGTCGCCCGCGAATGCCTCCATCTTAACTAATACGGCGATCTGGGCGAGTTGGTGTAACCGCCGCGACCGCCTCCATCTTGGCGGTCGCGGCGGTTCAGCGCTCATGCGGCGGCACTGTGGAGCTATCTGTTTTTCTCGCTTTTCTCGGTGCACCTGTGGACTGCAATGGATTTGAGCGCTTACGCTCGTGGTTTAGATAAACCTGCACGATTGCGCTACCTAGAGAAAGTGCGTCTGTGCGGCGGCGTAGACCCACTCAAACTTCAAGACGCTGCAGCTTCAACGCGATATTGAACTGCTGCCGCGGGTGGACTTCACCGACATAAAGGACTACCTCGTTCACTCGACAAGTTTTGTGTCGCGTGAGCAACTGAAAGCTTATAAATCCATGGATGGGCACAACTATCTTACGAGTGGCTGGGTGCAGCAGCCGGGCGTCAGACAGCGCGATAGTTGTAGTCGGAAAGGTAAGCATACTTCCCCCGTTCATTTGTAATCGCGTTTATGGTGCCGTGCGAGCGCTGTGTCGAATATTGTAAACGCACCAACGGGATATCAGCGCAGGAAAGGGTTCACAGATGTTGCTGCAGTGGCTGTTTTCAAATGGTTTTTGCTGCACAACAGCAGCTCCGTGCCGTGCTCACGTGTAGCTGAGTTAACGCAACTGTTAAGTGCAGGCGTCAAAGTTCTGCTGTACAGCACGATCGCTGTTGTCGGAAAGGTAAGCCGACTTGCCCGTTTATTTCTGTGCTAATGGCATGTGAATCCCGTAAACGCGGTAACGGGATGTCAGGGCAGGAAGGGATCACAGCAGATGCCAGTAGCGGTTTTCAAATGATTTTCGCATGTCAAGAGCCGCTGCTTACCGCGCTCGTGTGTAGCTGAGTTATCGCAAGTGTCTAGTGACAGTTCTAGCTTGAGTGACGTGCAGCTTCACAAGAATTATGAGCTATCTAACCTCTAACGTTGCTTCATTAGAAATTGCTTACTGTTCCAAGTTTGCAGCCACGATAGCTTTCATATTTATTTCAGAAATTAGGTCACACCACTGAGGTTGTCTGTCTGCACTCCCAGGTTGTGTTTAATGACAGTTCTAGCTAGAGAGACATGCAGCTTTCACAAGAATTGATTATGAGCTATCTAACTTCCTTCTGCACTAAACGCGATCACCAGCAGTGACAGTTGTGTTAAGTGTACTCCCAGGTTGTGTTTAGTGACAGTTCTAGCTAGAGAGATGTGCAGCGTTCACAAGAATAGGAGGTAAATTCCCAACGCTGCTTTATTTAGAAATTACCTAATGTTCCAACTTTGCAGCCAAGGTAGCTTTCATATTTATTTCAGATAAGATCACACCACTAAAGTTGTCTATCTGTACTCCCAGGTTCGTCATTCACAGTCATTTAATGAGAAGCCCCTCACGCCATGGCTTCTCATTAAAGAAGACGGCGAGGTACAAGCTGCTCACTGCACCTGCAAAGCTGGCCTTGGCGAGGCGTGCTCCCACGTAGCAGCAGTCCTGTTCTTCATTGAAGCTGTGGTTAAGAAGAGGGACAGTCAAGTGTGCACGGACAGAACCAATGCATGGTTGCCGCCCTGTGTGCGATTTCTCGAAGGTAAAGCGGCTTCCCAAGTAAGCTTCACATCATAGACGATGAGAAAGAGGCAGATGGGCGGCGAAGAGCCACTCCGCAAGAGGCAGAAGAGGAGAAATGTTGAGAAGCCCACAAATGAGGAATGGGCCTCATTTTTATCGTCATGCCACGCAAGCCTCTGCCGGCCAGCACTCCTTTCTCTAGAAGAAGATTACGCAAAAGAGTATGTGCCTGTAGCCACCAAGTTCCCACCAAGTTCCCGACAGTAGTTCTCGGCAACCTTCAAGGAGACGACGTGCCTGCTACGTGGGAGAGCATGGAAGCCCACTGCTGTCGCGTCGCGGGAACACTCTCTCTTGAGAAGGAGGTAACACCATCATGTAGTGATTGACACTCTTTCTTGCACCTTTTGAAGGCCAACCTTAACTTGAAGGCCAACCTGCTTCCCACGACCGAAGTGCAAGGACGGCGCCCAGTCCGGATCAGCTTCATTCATCGCGTAAGCGGGTCGACCTGCTCGTAAGAAGAAAACAACGTTTATTATGAAGGACAGGTGCTTATCGTCTCGGTCTCGCCGTAAAGTCCCGTCGCGGTAAACAAAATGCGGCAAATATACAGCCAGTTAGTCGGCTACGGTCTAAAAGACAACGTACACAAATCGTGCTGCTAAGCCAAAATGGCACATACATGCAGTCGTTCCACTACGCTTTAAATAAATAAAAAAAAACTCACCAGAAATGAATAAGGCGAGAGCAAACAGCGCTAAACACGGGACGGAGAAGAAGAACGACAGACACAAGCGCTGAACTAACAACCACTGGTTTATTGCTTGGATATGCAATATATACGGAAGCACTGCGCAGGATAACAACAAAAACACAGTAACTGCGCAATGCGCAAAGAGGGGTGTGAAGTCATCATATTAGAACCGTCGGCAGAACAGGCTGGTTAAGTTTTGGACAAATAATTAAGTTCACACTTATGCAGATAAATGGAAGGAACGCTGACGCACGCATTTCCGTGTGCATGGATATGGTGCGCTTCACTAATCTCACGTGTTCTTTGTTGATTCACTAATCTCACGTGTTCTTTGTCTCTCGCCTTAATCATGTACCAACCAGCCCAGTTAAGCACACTCCACCAGAAATGAAATGCTTCCCGCAGACTCGGTAATGTGTAGCGGCGTGGTTCAAGTCTCCGCGGTTAATGCGGCGAAACCACTCTGCCCTTCTCCGTGCTGTTACTTCTGCGGTCTTCTGGCTTTGATTTTTCAGCACCTTTGGTATAAAAAAGAAACCAACCGGGGCAGCATTCTGGCCCCCAGGCTTATTTTGCGAATGGTTGCGACAACGAAACACTGCACAGTTCAACATGATGCCGCAGCTGGCTCACGTGCAACAACGGCACGTATCGCCTCTCGGCACACGCAAACAAACACGTTCAAGACTTTTCACGTAATAAATACGCACCGCGCACAAGACACTGCTGTGTGTGAGCAATGTAGGACGGCTTGCACAGCAGGGACCTTCGATGCTTCTCTCACGACGCGCGGAGAAAGCGGACAGAGCGCACACGGAACGTAGCCCGATACGTACTGACACTGCGCGCACGGATGGCACGACCACCAAGATGGCGGCGCTGCCCGGCGATGCTGACGCCGCCTTGCGGATCAAGGCTCAGTGCATACCCCCTATATAGTTAAATTATCGTGTTTAACATAGCAAAACTGCTCAGTGGGTTATGATAATCGCCGTGAGGGAGAACTTCACTTTAATTTTCACGACATGGGATTTGTTAACCTCAACCAAGCTCACGGCAACGAGTGTTTCTTTTAACACGAAAGTGTTTTATGCCGGGGTCCACCAAGAATTTAGTAACGTATTTCCGTCACGGAAATCACGTAGAAAAAATTTACGCGATGAGATGTCAAAGAAAAAAGTTTTGTCAAGGGGCATCGAACCCACGACTGCTCGGTCCACAACAACAGATGCCGGGCACGCTATCCACTGCACCACGGCCACTTTTTTTTTCTTTCATGGTATTTATTATAATGCGTTTTTGAAATTATCACAAATGCTATGACGCAGTGATGCAATCACTTAGCGACAGTAATCGCACAAGCACTGCACAAGCATTCAAAGCCTTACATGCATGTATACTGTGCAAGTCCAGAGAAACATGAAAAGTTCTTCAAAGCTTGTTACACGTGGAGGCTGGTAAGGATGAACACCTCATCAAGATGGGGTGCCCGTCTGGTCTCATGTCAGGTTCTTCGTAAATGTCCTTTACATGGAGAGCCATACGCATGAAATGCATACTTGAAGCAGTGGTTAGTTCTGCATTACGGTCTTGCATGCGCGTTTTCCACAGACTGTGCAGTCCCATAAGGAAAAACATGTCAAAGGGCACTTCATCAAGAGACGTTGGGAGAAGGTAACGTATAGTATGTGAGTTAATGTTAAAATATTTTTGAACAGTTCGTTGAAGGATGTCCCAAAACAGAATGGCATCTTTGCAGCTAATAAAACAGTGTTCTACTGTCTCTGGTACATCGCAGAGACGACAGTTAACTGAAGAAACAAAAATACCTTTCCTCTGCAGCCATGAATTCACCGGCAGTGTATCAGTATGGAGTTTGTAAAAGAAGGTTTTTGTATCAGGAGAAAGATACATTTTCCGAACTCGTTTTAGTACATCATGTCCTGGAAGGTCAGAATATAATGAGCGGTAAAGTGGAGGTGGAAAAAGCATGGATAACAAATCCTTGTAGAGTCTTTTGCGTAATACTGTGTATAGATATTCTATGGAAAACCGGACCTTGAGAAACCGAACAGCGATGAAAACTTCCTGCATAAATCCCCACAAACACGGGCGTACAGAGAAATCTGAGGAAACAATCAAGTCAGGTAAAGCATTAACAAACGTAATCTGCAAGAATGATCGAATAATTGGATGGGAACTGTCGCGAAAAAAGTAGAACCGTGAAACAATTTGCCATAGATATAAATGAACTAAACTCAGCCCTCCCTCCTTAACTGGCCTGAATAGGTTGTCCCGTCTCATTGGTTCAAACGTCGAAGACCACACGAATGTTGCGGAAGTCCGATGAAAGCGCTGTATGTAAGATCGAGCGCAATGAATAAGTTGCAATACATAGTATAGCTTTGTGGCTAAAAATGTATTGCAAGCTTCAGCTCTCCCAAAGATGGAAAGACGATGTGGAACATAAGTTTGGGCCTGTCGTTCAAGCTTAGGAACACGTTCTTTCCAGTATCGTGCACTGAATCTGTACGCATCTAGCGGCACACCGAGGTACTTTGGTGGAATACGAGTCCAATTAATTCCTGCGAGCTTCTCTGGCGTACTACTCCATGATCCAAACCATAATCCTAAACTTTTAGATGTGTTTAAACGTGCATCTGATACAATGCCAAATTTACTTATTGTAGATACCACATTCTCAACACTTCGTTTGTCTGAGCAAAAGAAAGCTACGTCATCTGCATAAGCCAATACCTTAACTTCATTGCCTAATATATTGAAGCCGCGAATACTATTCGATCGTATTATGCTCAGGCATAGCGATTCAAGATAGAGTGCAAACAGCAATGGGGACATTGGGCAGCCTTGCTTTACAGAAGAGCAAATAGATACCGACTTTGACAGATGGCCATTAATAATTAGACGAGTTGAGCAGTCATTGTAACAAAGTTTAACGCCTTGCAGCAGAACAGATCCAACATTTGCATGTTGCAGAAGGGAAAACAGAAAGGAATGACTGACACGGTCAAAAGCTTTGGCAAGGTCTACCTGTAGCATAGCAAGCTGTCCTTGACAACTGTAGAAATACTGAAGAAGTGTTCGAGCGATGTGAATATTTGTTTGTATGGAGCGACCCCATATTCCACATGTCTGGTGAGAACCAACAAGTATTGACATCACAAACTGTAACCGATTTGATAATATCTTAGCAAAAATTTTGTAGTCAACATTTGTCAACGCTATTGTCTGCGCCACGCTCACAGACTCTAGAGGCTTTACAAACGCGCCTTTTATATCTGCCACTATTCCGGTCGCCGGGGTGGTGTTTCCCTCTGGGAGCGGCAAAGTAAAGTAATTCGTCATTACTGTGGCCTCCGCGATTAGCACCTGCAACGCGTTACACGTTCGTTCCATTCGGCGCGTTTTCAATAGAAGTTAAATTTTGTCAATGCCTTAACACACCGCGAGGTGGCGATCTTAGACCAAGCGTCGTTAGGGAGCCTACATGAACGACCGTTTTAGGGTGGAGACATCTCAAAAAGTGCCCTCAAAAAAACTCAGCCAAAATCAGTGGGCAATCGGGCACGCTGTTGCCAGCTTCCGCCAAATTTAGCATAATTTGGTTGTGCGCCGCCATTTTGGGGCCAGCCGTTCAACCCCCCCCCCCCCTCCCTCCCAGCTACTCATGATCTGCATAGTAGTAGTGATTTGCAGTGTATTTTCAAAGGCCTTTTTTTAGGCTAAAACCTTATTAAGGCAAAAGCCTTCGATACATCAGGAGTGAAATGTCGGTTCATGTAGGCTCCCTAGCTCGAAGCGTAACCGTCGGTGGTGTCGTCCAGCGTCGGTGTCAACACGTTACATGCATCAAGATCGAAACGTAACCGTCGGTGGCGTCGTCCAGCGTCGGTGTCAACACGTTACATGCATCAAGTTCGAAACGTCACCATCGGTGGCGTCGTCCGGCGTCGGTGTCAACACGTTACATGCATCAAGCTCGAAACGTCACCATCGGTGGCGTCGTCCGGCGTCGGTGTCAAGACGTAACATGCATCATGCTCGAAACGTAACCGTCGGTGGCGTCGTCCAGCGTCGGTGTCAACACGTTACATGCATCAAGTTCGAAACGTCACCATCGGTGGCGTCGTCTGGCGTCGGTGTCAACACGTTACATGCATCAAGCTCGAAACGTCACCATAGGTGGCGTCGTCCGGCGTCGGTGTCAACACGTAACATGCATCATGCTCGAAACGTCACCGTCGGTGGCGTCGTCCGGCGTCGGTGTCAACACGTAATATGCATCATGCTCGAAACGTAACCGTCGGTGGCGTCGTCCGGCGTCGGTGTCAACACGTTACATGCATCAAGTTCGAAACGTCACCATCGGTGGCGTCGTCCGGCGTCGGTGTCCACACGTTACATGCATCAAGCTCGAAACGTCACCATCGGTGGCGTCGTCCGGCGTCGGTGTCAACACGTAACATGCATCATGCTCGAAACGTAACCGTCGGTGGCGTCGTCCAGCGTCGATGTCAACGCGTTACATGCATCAAGTTCGAAACGTCACCATCGGTGGCGTCGTCCGGCGTCGGTGTCAACACGTAACATGCATCATGCTCGAAACGTAACCGTCGGCGGCGTCGTCCAGCGTCGGTGTCAACACGTTACATGCATCAAGCTCGAAACGTAACCGTCGGTGGCGTCGTCCGGCGTTGGTGTCAACACGAACACCTAGGTGCACAAAGCGTGAAATGTAACCCTCGGTGGCGTCCAGCGTCGGCATCAGCACGTTACATGCCGTTACATGAAGCATGCACATTGTCATTTGTGGTAGGGAGCCTACATGACCGCCTAATTTGTGGGTACCTGCCCCGCCGCGGTGGTCTAGTGGCTAAGGTACTCGGCTACTGACCCGCAGGTCGCGGAATTGAATCCCGGCTGCGGCGGCTGCATTTTCGATGGGGGCGAAAATGCTGTAGGCACATGTGCTCAGATTTGGGTGCACCCTAAAACCCCAGGTGGTCGAAATTTCCGGAGCCCCCCACTACGGCGTCTCTCATAATCATATGGTGGTTTTGGGACTTTAAACCCCACATATCAATCATCAATCATTTGTGGGTACTATAGACCTAGCATACGAAGTTTGGAAAAATTTCATCGGGCCAGTTTCACGAAATTCTCAGAAATACATTTTGAAATTTATCTCACGCGTGGAGACTTTGGCGCGAAATTAAAAACAAATTGAACTGCAACCTTGATTTTCGTAGCCAATAATGAGCTTATGATAGTGAAACATGACGAAGCAGCAATCAGCAACCGTAACTGTTACAAGGCTATATTCTGTAGATCTTGTATATAGCCCGGTTCAACTGTCTCTTCCTTTAAGAGCAATAACTGTTGGATTCGTGTAACCACTAAGCATGTCACCGGATGTAATGTCAACTTGAAACTGAAAAAAAAACTATCACCAAGCCTCCAAGCCTTCGTAAGATGACAACCGAGCACTATTGCAAGAAAAATGCGCTGCTTCAACGTGGGTCCATTAAACCGTACCTTTTGAAAATACAGCTCAGAAAATTGAGCACCTTCAAGGCAACGGCAAAACAGACTTTATGAAGACACGGCACAACTCTGGACACAATCATTACATTGTTTATTCACACAATTATTCTTTACCGTACATCACACAGTACAAAAAAGGCTGCTTCGCATTGTAGATACAGCATTTTCGCAAAGACACGAAATACTAAATTTCACAATCGTGACATGGACATTGCATAACTTTTCATACAGTATTTACAAATTTCTTGTCATCTGGCCTAGGCCAAGGTAGGCGTTGCTGTTTTCGGGTTCAGCAGTTACACAACATTATGACATGAATCACGCCAGAGAGCATAAATTCACGAAGCAAAAAAATCCATTCTGGTGGCTGTAGCATCCACGAGCAAAATATACCAGAAACCATATAAAGTGCCCGCCGGGTACCATCGTTTGTACGATTAACCTCTCGTGAAAAAAACATTGCATGGATTTATCCAACACCTACTGAGGGCTTGCTCCAGCAAAACTGCGCCCACGATGTGCATAAAGTGATATTAATTCAAATCAAGTGCTATTCGCTTACATTACGCTGTGGCAATACAAATACAATGTACATGAGCTCATGACATCACACAGTATACAAAACACTCGTATTCTTTGAAGAATTTCAAACCGCAACTGCCCATGTGCTCTAATACCAGCAGAGTAACTTCGAACTGGGTTACAAATTACAATGCACCAATAATACAGGTAAACATGCAGAGACTGACACCATCTATGTGCTGATGACCGCACACAACTAATGACGCTCGGCAGCATGACTTCAGCCGAATAAGTGTAGTCTGGCTGTGCGTAGGATTGATCCACAAGGACAATGGTTACATGTGTTGGTGACTGTGTGGTAGAAGCTCTTCTGTGACGTAAGTGTCGAAGCACAGCACATAGGTTAATGAAAGCCTACTGAAGGTTTACTCCTGCACACGTTTTGCTAGAATGTGTTTCAACATGCCGCGCCCTTTGTTGACGGAGATGCATTCGTAGACGACAATGGACATACCGTTCAAGCAGCAACTTCTGAACCTTCTCTCGGTGAATGTTACACAAGTCAAGGTTATTTTCCACATTATTTGCAAGAAACCTTGATATGGTCCGGAATGGTGCCTTGAGATCCAAGATGGCATCCTCTGCCACAAATCCTTTAAAGTGTTCTTCGTAGTGAACTAACAGTTCCATCACAGCAGCGCTGGGCCTCAACAGATTGGTGGCCCCTTTCACGTACTCTTTCAATTCAATCAGTGCGTTGTAGCACTGACCATCTCCCAGTAGAACAGCAGTACAAGGAGGGCACTCGCCAATGGCTTTGATTATTGTCTTCAGAAGAAACCCTCCAACATAAGCAAGGATGTCACATTCTACAGATGATACTTCATCCAGCGTGAGGTTCTCCAGGTGCTCTTCATCATTTATAAATTCTTCAAGGCTCTTTTCAAGGCTTGCGCCAAGTAGGTCAGCAAGGTGAAGGCCGTCATCAGAATCGTAACTTGATGACTTTGGCGTATGCAGAAATTGGCCCACACAAATCAGCTTAAGCGAGGACTTCACGTCGTAAGCACTTGGAACTGGTTTCTTCATGCGCACTATCGAGAAAACGTTTTCAAGGCAATCCTGGATGAGGCGGCTTGTCAGAAGGTACTTGTAGCCACGCAAGCTAAGCAGCTCTTCAGCAAGGCTCAGCACAACTGATGTAGAAATGAGAAGGCCAGCTTGGGAAGGCTTCCAATGCGCTGTTGGCCCCATTTTCATGTGTCGAAGTGTATCCTGAGCAAGCATCAACGTGTCTACAGCCCCTTGGTACTTGGATGGATCTATTTTACTCAGGGCTACGACTGGACAACGAGATGACATGAGAGTATACCATTTCCAGACAAGCTCTAAAAACCATGCAGTTGCCTCTGCCTCTACTGGAAGGTGCCCCTTTTGAATGAGATACCGAATACCTGGAGGTGCTTCACGAAAAAACTGAACAGCAATGCCAACTTTCATAGTTGTAAAATGACCAGTGCTCACATGTATCGCAGAGAGGCCATGGGCAATTTTCAGATCGCTGTCTGAGTCATGATCGACGACTGCTTGGACATCACTGATATCGACTTTGCTCCCTGGAAGACCTTGTTTTGTTACCGTGTTCTCTCCTAAGTAAAAGCATGTTGCTCGCAATAGCTGAGCCCTCAGATTCTTAAGAACATGGGCTGGATCAGTCATAAAGTAGAGCTGTCTGTCTTCGAGGTGAGGATGCGGAGTGCTGTGCACTGTTTCTGAACACCTGTGGCTTGAGAAGCCTAGCAAGCGCCAGACTGCCCGGTTAGCCGCTCCCATATCACTCGTAACAACTAGAACTCTGAGCGATATGCTGTAAAGCATTTCTATTAGACAGAAGATGAGGTCTTTCAGCAGTGATGCATTGACAGATCTGCCGGTAAAGTGATACGCGACAACTTGCTTGTAACGTCTGTTAAGACCGCCCACCATGAATACAAGAGCATGATTTGCAACCGTGTCAGGGGAGTCGGGAAGCGTTGTACTGCCAAAAAGGTAATCAAGGGAGCGATCATGTTCATATGCTTGCGCGATCTCCATTTCATCCATAAAAAGGACGCAGTCTTTTTCAATGTCTTCCATGGCTTGCACTTTCTGCCTGAGCACATCAAAAACTTCATGAAGGATACCTGGCAGAAAATGAATATTTTGCAATCTCCGGACCAGAGTTCTGTTCGAAGGAAGAGGATATGAGAGTGACCTCAAAAGTTCATAGCCGGAGGTTCCACATGCATGCTTTATTTGGAGGGCGGTTTTGATTGTTTTTTCTGACCAAACACTCCCTTTGCTAGTCTTTCGTGTGATTGCTTTTCTTTGGTCATAATTCAAAAATTTTGCATTCAAGAACCTTTCATTCTTTTTCTTCTGGGACTTCAATTGCTGTTTGAGGCTATGAATTTGAGCTTTTGCGTTTTTGTGCAACATCTGCAGCCTCTTGTGTTTTCTCGCAAGGTCAGCGCACTTCTTACGAAGTTCTGCAACGGTACAGTTGACAGGACCTGAATTATCTGCTGTGTCGTTTCTGGAGTGTCTAAAAAGAACCCTAGTAGGGACAACGCGCCCATGGCAGATCTGAGGGGAAGCATGGCATGGTTGCGCCGCATCTTGAACTAGTTGCAATGGAATTTCCTGTTCTGATGTGATCAAACCCTCCGAACTACTGGTAGTGCAGCTGTCCTGAGAACTCAAACTGCACAGTTCTGCACACGCAGGTTCACCTTCTGTACACATCCTTGCAATAAGTGGTTGTGATAACATACTAGGTGTAATAGAGATTGTAGTGGGCTGAGAACTTGTATCAGCTTCCTCGCCAACGTTACTGCAGATAACAACACATGACTGGCCAAGGCTTGCCTTGCATAACGAAGCCGCGGAAGTATCAGCAAATAATGGTGTTTTTTCTGGAGCACAAGTAAAAGTGACAGCATCAATATCTAATTCCAAAGCAGCAGCAGCTGCGCAATGGCTGGGCGTCGAAGACACACCTGCAGGTATATCCGAAGGGACGTAGCTCGGCAGCACTTGAAGGAATCCTGTACCGGAAGGTGTGGTGGTGGGGTGGTCCTGTGGGACAGCTGTAAAAATTTGGAGGCTTCAGTTGCAAGTGGTGGTATCGAAACGTTGCACAAGTATTTAGCGATGCCACCGCAATACTACGCGCAAATGTTAAAGTCGAGTAAAATATTTTTTTTATATTACGGTTTCAAAAGATGTCACAAATTTGCCATTCATTATGCGCACTTCGCATTGCATTTTCTTCCTAATAATTAAGCGCGTAGTTGTACAAAAATTAAACATGCGTCATGGTTATTTCAGCAATGAGGCTTCCCAATTGCTTTGCACAGTTCTCTGCAGCTTTTTTAGTGTGACGCTAATGTGTGGATTGTGTCGAACAGGCGTTCGACGAAAGGCAGCCCTGAAATATACGCATCCTTTTTGGCAAAAATGACACATAATACTCATTTGCAGGCATCTTCGTTGTTATAGAATTGCAGAGCACTTTATGCAGAGCCTTTGCTTTCGTCGGACAGCATTACCTGCGCGCTTGTCAACGGCTGTTTTCTAGCCTTTTGGTGGTGGTTGAACGGTAAAGATCAGCTCTGGCAGCGGCATAAAAGGAATGCTACGACAGAGTGAAAAATGCGACGCGAATGACCAATGGGCTGAAGTTGCCAATGATTATCTGTGCATGCTTCACTAACACTCGAACGCTACAGATAGAGCGAGGACGAAGCATGCACGTGATTATAGCTGACGACCGATAAGAGCCATAGCATTTGTTGTGATAAGAAAATGGCGCCGAGAGCGACGACGACGGTGAAACAGCATGCGTGAATTAAAATGAGGAATCTGTATTTAGCGCGATGCTTCGCAGTGCAGAAGAAGAATTCCCCGACTTAAGAACTGGTATTTCAGCAGTCGAGCTGCACACATAAAGATAGATCACGCATTTCCTCAAAGAAACATGGGCTGGCTTCGTAATATTTTGTGTTTTCTTGCTTTTTCGCACTCGCTAACACATAACACAGTCGCGAATGTACACACAGCCCAGGTAGGTGACTCCCGTGTTTGTGTTTACGTTTTGTGCAAATTTTCAGTACTCCCTTCACAACAAATTTTCAAAATAGGCCACTGTTTTTACCATTCTCTTGTGATTCATTCTATCGAGATTTCACTACACAGACGTAAAATCACAGTTATTTTTCGTACCTGGGTTACAGGAGAAATCCGGTGGAGCTAGAACTTGCGCACGAGCACTGTCACTAACAGGTTGGGTTGACTGCAGAGTAGCTTCTGGGTGAGCATGCCAAGGCGGCAACACAGGAGAGCTGTACATCTCCAATGGCTCCGGTTGTTCGAGGACACCTGTAATGAGCAGCATTGTATGCATGAGATGTATGTGTTCAGACTTACTCAGGAAGAGTAGCCCATTTGTAAATACAGTTAGTACTGAAGTTATCAACGAAGCTGAAATTGACCCCTTATAGAGGAATTTCTGAGAAAACAAGCTTAAGCAGTGCTTGACATCCCATTAAGAATAAACGTTTCGCATCTAGACAATAAATGAATGTGGAGAAGCGCAATTATGCATTGAAGTGCACAAACGCGCACAAGCTAGGCCAAGAATAAAAAGAAGCAGCAAGCACACTACACAGAATTGCTCGCATACAGCAAATTATTTTCGCATTCTCAGTTCACCTCATTATGCGCAAGGCTAAAAATCATAACGGCCACCCACATGAACTGGATGCATTTCCTTCATAACACAGCCATAACAAGTATGCGAGCATGAACATTGAAACGGTTCTGCTCGGCTTGTGCAAAATACAGCCAAACACGAAATCAAAGTACACTTTCTTTCCCACTTACCGCGAACAGGAAACACTGTGGGAACAGCGTCTGGCCTCAGCTTCTTCAAGCCATCCTGCCTCCTCAGCTCGTAGTCGGAATCTTTGAAATGATCCTGTAATAACAACACCGCCACACCTCATTTAAAACAATCATGCAACCATATGTGCGTGAAAAAACGAAAGGACATTGCCGTGAACAGGTTGCGTAAGCAGGTAGTTTTTATCAGCCCTGCCAGTATGCGAAGTAGTTGCGTGAGTGTTTGTCTATTGTGAAATCGAACAGACAGGACGTATTTCGTGCTGCTTTTCATCTACAGTCCGCTCTAAAGCGTTTCTCCGCAAGTATAACAAAATCATTGTTAAACGTGTGCTGCATACATATTGGTACGCGTACTACTTATTACTTATTAAGGATCGCAACAATATTATTCACGAAGTGGTGGGGTCTGCGATTGTTCAACGAGTGCTATATCTATGACATTTGCGAAGTGTTGGAGTCCGTGTTTTAGAGGCGAAGCTCCTTAAGGCGGCACCCGTTCGTCCCTCGTAGTCGTAGTAGTCGTAGCGCGTAACCAGTCGTAACGCTAGTACCAGATCTCGACCTCCAAGGTGGTGCCGGTGGGCGTTTTTTCCTGTGCGTTCTTGAACAATAAAAAATTCGCAGCGTGCGCGTTAACTACAAGCCGAATTCTTCTGTCTCTCATTCCCCATTAGCAGCCATTGGCATGTTCCAGTAGGAAACGTTAGTAGAAGTAGAAGTGTAAGTGTTAGCTAAAAGCCGACTTCTTCTGTCTCTCATTACCATTAGCAGCCATTGCTTACCTCCAAGGTAGTGCCTGGTGAGACTTCTCCTGTGCGTGATTAAGCAATAAAAATTTTGTTCAAAACGCCGTTGATTGATGAAATAAACCAACGAAAGACGCCAGATGTTTTCTAAAAGCAAAACGAAAGAACGCCAGATGTCTCTAAAGCAAAACGAAAAGACGCCAGCTGCTTAACGAAAGACGCCAGATGTTTTCTAAAGCAATGGTTTTCTAAACAATGAAAATTCACAGCGTACATGTAAAATTAAGTGAGCTGGAAGTCGTCATAACTCATCGAACCTTTAGTATAAACGCGCCCGATCTCACGTCGGTGATGATGTACTGGGCAGAATTCACGGAAGATTCATGGTTTACCGATGAACCTCCGCAGCTTCGCCCACTCATCATCATTCACTCCGTGGATATGCTGTGATTTTTTTTCTTAACTCCATGTCCGCCTTTTTGTCCGTAAACTGACGCGATTTCTTCGAGTGTACTGACGTGCGGCGTTGGTGCCCATCCCTTACAACAACACGGAACACCTGGGCTTCTGACAGCACCGGTTATCAGGCTCGTGTGGACGACCCAGTTCTCAAAGCGAGGGCAGAAAAGAAAAAAAATCGCAGCCCACACACAGACACTTCCGACATCAGCTAAGCTGACGCGAGTTCACGGAAGGGAGGCAACAGCTCACGACTAGCCAGCGCGTCCCAAACGCGTCTCCAAACGGACGCGCGCCCGCGTCCCGCATGTAAGCTTTCTACTCGCGATGCGTGACCTCAGCAACGACACCTTAGATTTTCTATGCACTCGCGAACACCGTTAAACACATATAACGTGTCCCGCAGCAAAAGAGAGTAAAGAAAATACGCAGTACTCACAGAGCAAATACGAGACGCGCTGGTGGGCTCCCAGTCGTCTCGCTTTACTTGAGCCAGCCAAAGTCGTCGTCGGCCAGGGTTCGCTGGGAAGCGGAACATGCGCTTGCCTTTTCTGCTGTGATTAGTGCAGCACGGTACGCAGCATCCAGGCATTGTAACACTAACGGCAGCCTTCACCACAGAACAACTAATTCAACCAGTTCAAGACGCTACCGGCGCCGTACTCTCGAGGACAGGCGTACACGCAGTGCGGGGCCACAATATGGCGTGATACCGCGACATTTCCGTCTGGCAACATTGTGTTTTGGCGGGCGGAGGAGCGTTGGCGGCATGTAGTGGGTCAAAGGCTGACACCACCCTAAAACGGTCGTTCATGTAGGCTCCCTAAGCGTCGTAAAAGCGTCTCCTCGCACACAGCATCACGCTAATCCAAACCAAAAATAGCCCTGCGACGCGTGCCTGCCTCACCTGGCTGTAACACCGCGTCAACCGCTGACGCGCTCGCCCGAGAAAAATCGCGGCTGGGCTACTGGGGCGGAAGGACGCGCTTTGCGTTTCCCTCTAGTCCGGCCGTGGTTTCAATCACATTTTAACATGCCGCGGGATGGCGACCAAGTTCAGCGTCCAATATGCGACGCTCTTCTGGCTGTCACACCTCGTTCTCTGATTACGCTTTCACCGTTAGCTACTACAGCTACCACAAGGGTTTGTTTAATCATTTAACATGGACGTTAGTCGTCGGGATGGAGATGTACCACCAATCATCGAAGTGGGTGCATCCACGTTAAATGGTGCTATAATAATAATAATAATATCTGGGGTTTAACGTCCCAAATCCACGATGTGATTATGAGGGACGCCGTAGTGGAGGGCTCCGGAAATTTCGACCACCTGGGGTTCTTTAACGTGCACCTAAAGCTAAGTACACGGTAAACGGTGCTATAGCTGCCAGACATCAATATACATTGTGCAAACTGTCTTATATTAATTCAGTTACTTCTGTAAACATTCAGTTACTTCTGTAAGGGCACGCTTTACTTTTGTGTTATTCCGATTCCTATGAAGGAGGGATCAACCATCATTTTTTTTCTCGTTCATTTCAGATCAGAATTTTGCAATGGTTGACTCTTGGGAAAGTTGGTATGGACCCATTGCAAAATGTTAACAGCACATAGAAGGTTTGGAAAAGGACGGGACAAACAGAGGCAAAGAGCGCTGCCTTTGGCTGAGCTAGCGGGACCTCAAGTCGCGTTCAGCTTCTGCCATTTTTGGACCAAATAAAGTTCTCACTCACTCACTCACTTCAACTAGTTTTATTTAGATAAAAAGTGCGCATATACGAGGCAAAGGAGAGGGTGCGAGACAAGAAAAGAAAATGTGCTCACATCAGCTGACATGCTTCGAGCCTACAAGCCCGTTGCCATCAGAGCAGAGTAGTGGCGAGACGTAGGATTCAGCTAACTCGCGAAGTTATCGAAGCTGAGTTGATAAATAAGCTTGGTGAAAAGTGTGTTAGCGCACCCTCTATTGCGCTTTGAAATCAAGAATTTGATTAGCTAAATGGGCTTTACGTCATAAGTGGTTATACGCTCGAAGCATGTCAGATGATGTGGGAATGATGTGAGCATCTTCTTTTTTTTATTGCGATAGCAATTATATGGACACTCGGCGGATTTTTGCCGTCGCCGTCATGCCCCGGATATGTATATGTATGTATATATAAATAAAAGGAGGAACTTAAAATAAATCAGAAGAAAAAAATCCCGAAGCGCTCGACTACGGTTTCGAACCTGCGACCCCCTGCTCCGCAGCTTGCTGCCTTAGACAATTGCGCCATGCCTTACTCGGTCTCCTGGATACTAACGGCAGCATACAAACGCACGTTACGCAAATAAAGTATAACCATCTCAGCGCACGCTCGCGCGAAAGAGAAGTCTTCTTCCTCTTGTTCTTCGAGCGCCTTGATGATGATAGTAACGCAGGCAAAACCACACATAGGATAGCCAATTGTAGCATGCGGCGCTCGCTCCACTCCGGCGCGTGCTCTAGTTTGATAGCAGTAAAGAAGTAAGAAGGACAAACAAGTGCGTTTGCGCTGTAATTTTAGACCTAGAAATATGTACCAACTAGAGCCAAATGACGTTGTATCTTAAAGGGCCCCTCACCAGGTTTGACAATTTTGAGCTAACGAGCGCAATGCATACACTGGGCGTTCACGATCACGTCTGCCAAAATTTGCAACGCTACGCGCCGCGGTAAGGGGTCAAATTTCAAGGTGAACGCTGCTTGCCCTTCCTCTCGCGGGCGCGCGCTTTAGAGAATGAGGGGATGACGTGCATGAGAAAATGGCCCTACGTAGATGGTAGTGCTGTGACGTCGCTCCTCTGCGTAGACGACTGTGCTCTGACGTCGCCAACAGTAGCACGTGACGCTGCGATAATTATTTGACACGACATGTGTAGTTTGTGTAATTTGTTGCTTGAATTGATTAATAAAACTTGAGGGAAATAATGAGACACACAAAGGGAATGTGTGCGTCTTTTTCATTTTCTTTTCGTTAATTGCAGCGAGATGCGGGGCTAATGTGCCTCCCTTTCCCATGCGTTCGTGTCCCCGCGGTTAGCGCATCGAGCAGACGCCAGCCCTGGAAACGAAAGTAATGTTCTGGCGCGTTCGAGCACTCATTATGCTCGTTTATTCTACCGCGTCCAAGTAAACGTTAATGCGGCATTGGCTCATGACACCGCCACTCTCGTGCCCGTACTATACTGCCTAGAAAGAAATAGGCACTATACCCGTACAAATGTCTCAACTTTCATGCCCGTCCCGGAGACGCCGATGCGGCTGACTCGTCGGCAGACGCGCTCACGTTGGGCTCCGCAGTTTCGATGTTTTTCGGGCGGTTCAGTTCCGGCTTCCCCCGAAAAGTGCATTTCGTTCGATCCGTGAAGTCCAGCGGCACCCAACGACACCAAGTTTTTGGACGTGGGTTCGATTTCAGCGGATTTACGGCTAAGAAGATACCTCCAACAAGTGACACCCGAGGCAGCGCCGGCTGCAGCGGCGATGACGGCGAACGCTTAGGGCAAGTCAAAGACGCCGACGCAGATGGCGTCTTGTGCACCTGCGCTTGCGACGGAAAACAGCTCGGAGCGTCCCTCGACGAGCCGTGAACAGCCCACAGAAGAGCGTATGGATTATTCCGACACTCAAACACGTCCGAAAACGACCACGACGGGCAATGCGGGAGCCGACACCGACTCCGAACGCCAGACCCGAACAACCACTCACGTTAGCGGGGACAACGACGAGGGCTGGATTACGGCGCTCACTCTCCGCCAAAAAAAGCAACAGGCGAGGGAACGCCACCAAGCGCCGAGGAACGACCCTCCCAAGTCAAACGCAGAGAGGCCAAATTTTCACCGCAGGTCCAGAAAATTTCGAAAACTGCCGCCGCTGCCGCGCGACGACTTCAAGGAGATTATACGACCACACCAAGGCCTACCGATGAGGGTCCTGACAAGCCCCACGCTGGCCGATGCGCTCATCGAGGCATGCCAACGGAAAGTCTCAGGTGATCAGTTCTTGCTACGCATCAAGCCTGGCTCGAACATCGCTACAGTGTCTACCCCCAACCAAGAAGTGGCAGAGCATGTGCGCAAACTCACATCCATTGTGATAAATGGCAGGCAACACGCGGTAAACGCGTACGTTGCAACAGGTGATGGAGCAGTCCGCGGGGTCATTCACGTGTTGCCACCGCACACGCCTTCAGAAACTCTCAAGAGAAACCTTCGCGTCCGCACGCAAAACGTCGAAATTATTCAAGCCAGAATGCTTGGAGACTCTAAAAGTGCGGTCATTACCTTCTACGGAACGTTTGTTCCACGATACGTGTATTATCAAGGTGGCGAACTCGCTTGTTACCCGTATCGAAACACGATACAAGTGTGCAAGATCTGCCAGCAAGTCGGACACCGGACCGACGTGTGTCCACAACCTGACTTTCCAGTCTGCAAAATATGCGGCACCCAAGAACCAATGGTCGGACATGAGTGCAGACCTCGGTGTGCCACATGCGGTGAAGGACATGTGACCGGGGACCGCAGCTGCAGAAAACGACTATAGCCACCTCGCCGGTATCCGTTGAATAAATCTAAGAAGAACAAGAAGACAGAAGACAACGTGTCCGGACCTCAGAAAAGCCATCCTAGGTGGTTCGAGTCCGAGGAAGAAGAATTGCAATTAAGCGACAAACAAGGACTTCCGAAAGAACGAGGAAGGGAACAATCAAGATCCCACTCCAGGTCCAAATCGAGATCCCGCTCCAGATTAAAAACGAGATCTCAGGACTTTGGAAAGAACACCCAGACTACATCCCACCCCAAATTCATCCTGCAAAACAACCCACAGTCCAAGGGACCTGCTGGCCAACCAGTCCCGACTGCACAACTGCCGGTAACTGGGCTGCCACCGTATCTCCTACTGCCACACCGATTATTCAAAATCAAGAATATCAGAGAGTCATTGAGGAAAACCGCCTCCTAAAAGCTAGCATGGCCGAGATTAAGCGAGAGCTGGCCGCTCTTAAGCAATCTAAACAATCAGAGTTAGCCGAGAACAGATCAATCCCAAACACCCCGGTACTGCCGGCACCAACCGACATTAGCGAACAGCTTGCCGATTTAAGACACCAGATCCAACTCATGTTCGCAGAAATACATACGCTGAAACGACAAGTACGCGAATCGATAAACTCATCAAAAACAGCTGTCCGAAAGCGCAGTAGCGACAGTCCGGGCTCTCCGACCCGCCGTCCCAAAGCTATGGAGACGACGGATAGCGAAAGCACTAATCATGGCTAGTCACGGAAACAGATTACCCGACAACCTCGAAGTGTGGCAATGGAATAGTCGCACACTGAAAAATAAATATGCACTTCTAACACAATACATAGAATCTGCGCTAGTCCCGCCAGATATTATCTGCATCCAAGAAATTGGCAGTAAGATATTGAATCTAAGGCGTTACGATACACACTGGAGCCCCATTTTTCCGCAAATTGCTACTTTTGCCAAAAAGGATGTTGCGATAAGTGTTAAGTACATTCCTGACTGTGAGGTACAACATCAGATGATCACGATATGGCCGCATAAAAGAAACCGAACAAAAACACTCATAACGAATGTATACAGTCCACCTAAGAATAAACGAGTAGACTTCCGCCGCCTTGTGGATTTTACGGCACAGGAAGCTTTGAGGGGGGACCAAATAATAATACTAGGTGATTTCAATGCACCACACTCGCACTGGGGCTACCCGAACGACACGTGTAAAGGGAAGTCTCTACTAGAATGTACGGAAGAAAGGGGTCTAGAATTAATAACTCTCCCAGGAATGCCGACGCGCATGGGCAATAGCGTAGCAAGGGACACGACACCAGACCTAGCATTCACCAACGACCCGAATCGAACGAGCTGGACAAACACAGGAGAAAATTTAGGCAGCGATCATTATATCATAGCATTAGCAATTAATTCTCCCAAAATAAGAAGGCAAACGGGCTCCGCCATATTAACGGACTGGACAGCCTTTAGGGAACAGCAAGATAGACCTTATGGGGAAGAAAACGCGAAGTCCTGGGCAGTATACATTAGGGACATACATGGCAAAACAACAAAAAACTCACACTCACAACTGAAACACCGGCAGTGGACGGACATCTTTTACACTTATGGGAGGCTCGACGCAGTCTAATTAAGCGATGGAAGAGACAACGACACAACAGAAGGCTAAAAGTACGCATCGCAGAGCTTGCGCAGAAAGCCAATGAGTACGCTGAAACGTTATACCATACCAACTGGAAGCAATTCTGCGACTCGATGCAGGGAACTCTACACACGAAGAAGACGTGGGCAATCCTTCGTAGCATGATGGACCCTACAACGACGCGAACTGCTACAAACAGAGCACTCAAACTTCTCGAAAACGAATATACGAGAACGGACGCCCAGCTAACAGACACCCTGAAAGCAATCTACGTTCGCGCAGCAGTGCCCCAACCGAAACGGTCTACGAAGGGCCACCAAATCCAGAACTAGACCAACCTATAACGGTAGCAGAAGTGTACGCAGCCGCCCAATCGTTTAAGAAAAATACAGCCCCGGGAGCCGATGGCATCACGAATGCTATGATTTGCAACCTAAACGACAATACTTTCACACAGCTAACCAAATTTTTCAACGAACACGTCTGGGTGGAGGGAGGTGCCGTCCCGCAAGAGTGGAAAGAGGCAAATATTATATTAATACCGAAACGTGGAAAACCAAGACACCTTCAGAACTTGCGCCCCATTTCACTCACTTCGTGCATGGGTAAGCTGTTTGAGAAGGTAATACAAACACGATTAGCAAACCACATAGAAAAGCACAGACTTTTTCCTGATTCAATGTTCGGATTCCGACCACATGTCTCAGCACAAGACGTTTTCCTCCTTTTAAAGGAAGAAGCACTAAATCCCCCGAGCGGCAGTGATGACAAAATAGTCCTAGCACTAGACATAAAGAAGGCCTTTGATACAATAGCACATAGCCTAATCCTAAAAGAACTTCAGAATATTCAATGTGGAGAGCGAGTATATCAATACATACGCTCTTTCCTGAGCAATAGAACGGCAACCATAGGCCTGGGATCAACTAGATCACAACCATTTAGCATGCCAAACAGGGGAACGCCCCAGGGTTCAATTCTTTCGCCGCTACTTTTCAACATAGGAATGAGAAAGCTAGCGATAATGCTAGGAGAAGAAAGGGACCTAGGGTATGCGATTTACGCGGACGATATTACGATCTGGGCACATAAAGGTTCATACGGAAACAAACAGGATTCCCTACAGAGAGCTATCTCTAAAGTCGAGAAATTCACCGAAGACGCAGGAATGGAATGCTCACAAGAAAAGTCCGAATTTATACGTATCAGGGCCCCGTACTCGAGAAAGCAGCAACGACCACACATAGAGCTACACCTAAACGGCTGGCCTATAAAAGAAGTGAAAACACTGCGCATATTAGGTCTGTGGATCCAGAAAAACGGCAAGGTAGATCACACCTTAGCCAACCTAAGGAAAACCACGACAAGCGTCGCGCGCATGATCTACCGAGTAACCAGAAATAAGAAAGGTTTCACCGAAGAGGAAACAACCAGGCTAGTGCAGGCTTTTGTCATAAGTCGCGTAACTTACGGCCTTCCGTTTCAAAAACTATCAAACAGAGAGACCTACCAGGTAAATGCTTTAATACGCACAGCATACAAGACAGCCCTAGGACTCCCACACAATACAAGTACTGAAAAACTTGAAGACCTGGGGATTCATAACACATTTGAAGAGCTTGCAACGTCAGTTATTCTCGCGCAGCGGGAAAGACACAACTCAACAGAGCAAGGCAGAGCCTTACTACAAAAACTAGGGTATCCCTTGAGACCGCAACATTGCGGAGAACAAACACTTCTTCTACCCCATGAGGTCAGAGAACACATAATGGCATCTCCCGTTCCCAAAAACATGAGTGCAAAATATCACGCAGGCAGGCGAGAGGCCAGGGCCAGGGCATTGCAAAAGCAGTTTGGTCACAATCGGGACGTGTACTACACTGACGCTTGCAGAATAGCCAAAGATAAATACACTATTGTAGCCACAAGTCAAAAAAGCACGATCACAGCTACCGTACGAACCACCTCTGTTAGCACGGCAGAGTCAACAGCAATAGCATGCCATACGAGATGCCGAATACAGACCCAAGACGCCCTAGTCATCTCGGACTCGCAGTCAGCATGCCGTCAATACACGACCGGAGCTGTATCAAAAATTACTGCGAAAATCTTAGGAACACACATGCAACAATATCACGCTATCATTTGGTGTCCTGCACATGCGGGGCTGGAGGGTAACGAGAGGGCATACGGTATAGCTCGCGGAATCAGTATCCGGGCACCGATCGAGACTCTCGACGAACCTCCAGTCACCCCACGCGACATCCTGGAGGCACAAAGGAAAGAAAGGCAAAAATTCAGCCCATCACACCCCAAACTCGATATCGGGCAGGCTAGGGACTGGCGCCGGTTACAAACTAACACGTACCCCAATCTGTTAATTCTCAACAAAATCCACCCAACGCAGTACCCGGCACATGTCCTTGGTGCAGGGAGCGGCCATCTCTCACCCACATAACGTGGACGTGTAGACTCAGGCCACCCGAAATCAATTCGCCCTTATTGGGGAGAAACCCATTCGAGAGGCAGTGGGAGGTCTGGCTTGCGAGCAATGATCGGGAGAGCCAAGTAGCTCTACTCGATCAGGCCCAGCGAGCCGCAAAGGCCAGTGGGGCCCTGGACTAGGGGACCCACCCACCTTCGCCCTAATTCCCTTCAGTTCAAAAATCACAGCATATCCACGGAGTGAATGATGATGAGTGGGCGAAGCTGCGGAGGTTCATCGGTAAACCGTGAATCTTCCGTGAATTCTGCCCAGTACATCATCACCGACGTGAGATCGGGCGCGTTTATACTATAGGTTCGATGAGTTATGACGACTTTCAGCTCACTTTAATTTTACATGTACGCTGTGAATTTTCATTGTTTAGAAAACCAGTGCTTTAGAAAACATCTGGCGTCTTTCGTTAAGCAGCTGGCGTCTTTTCGTTTTGCTTTAGAAACATCTGGCGTTCTTTCGTTTTGCTTTTACAAAACATCTGGCGTCTTTCGTTGGTTTATTTCATCAATCAACGGCGTTTTGAACAAAATTTTTATTGTTTAATCACGCACAGGAGAAATCTCACCAGGCACTACCTTGGAGGTAAACAATGGCTGCTAATGGGAATGAGAGACAGAAGAAGTCGGCTTTTAGCTAACACTTACACTTCTACTTCTACTAACGTTTCCTACTGGAACATGCCAATGGCTGCTAATGGGGAATGAGAGACAGAAGAATTCGGCTTTTAGTTAACGCGCACGCTGCGAATTTTTTATTGTTCAACAACGCACAGGAAAAATCTCCCACCGGCACCACCTTGGAGGTCAAAGCGTAAGACTGGTTACGCACTACGACTACTACGACTACGACTACGAGGGACGAACGAGTGCCGCCTTAAGGAGCTTCGCCCCTAAAAAGTTTGTACTACTACATGCCCGTCCCGCAGAAATAGGCAGTACACCACAGAGAACGCCGACAAAAACGCCCACAGCCGCTACACAAAAAAAAAAGGTAGCGACCTTGCAACGCCGCTCGCGTGCTCGGGCTGGCTCGGGTACGTCGTGCGCGCGCGACCATGCATGCGCATGACGTGTTCATGCGTATGTGTCAAGTGAAGAGGGCAGGGAAGAGATATGGCTTGCGAAGGCTACGCGAGGCGAGTGGCAAGGGTTTGAAACTCGCCTCCTCGCATCATGGTTTCGCGCCGCTACAAATTATTGTTTTTCTCAGCTCGTAATGAACCGATCTGAAAAATTATTGCGGCATACTGCTCTTCATTCGGCACAGATCAACTTCCAGCGTCTAACTAAAATTTGATATCTGGCCTGGTGAGGGGTAAAGTGTGGGATTGGGCTAGTTGGTATTCCATTATTAAACTGCTCAGCGCAAAAATTTTACACGGTACACATACAAACGACGAGGACAAGCGCAGACTTCCAACTGATTTTTATTACAAAAACGCACACATATATAGGCTACAGACCAGAATAAGATCACATGCTTATCCAGGCACTGAAAAACAAAAAAGAAACAAAAAAAACCTAAAAGGCAAGAAAGAACCCCGAAAAAAAAACAAGATATCACCTTGGGACACCACGTGCCGAAGAATTCAAATACGTCAATTCTTTTTCCGATAAGGAAATGGACGGTTTACTGATGCAGCTTCCTTGAGCTACTGTTCCGGCCTCAATTATGAACCTAGTAAAGCAAGTGTTCTCGCGACGCAGCCTAACGAAGGCACTAGGATCATAATTGAGGCCGCAACAGTAGCTCAAGGAAGCTGCATCAGTAAACCGTCCATTTCCTTATCGGAAAAAGAATTGACGTATTTGAATTCTTCGGCACGTGGTGTCCCAAGGTGATATCTTGTTTTTTTCGGGGTTCTTTCTTGCCTTTTAGGTTTTTTTGTTTCTTTTTTGTGTTTAAGTGCCTGGATAAGCATGTGATCTTATTCTGGTCTGTAGACTATATATGTGTGCGTTTTTGAAATCAGTTGGAAGTCTGCGCTTGTCCTCGTCGTTTGTATGTGTACCGCGTAAAATTTTTGCGCTGAGCAGTTTAATACTGGTGAGGGACCCTTTAATGACCACAATCGACTCTCGTAGGGAACGCAAGCTGTGGCTTCACGTGCTACTGCAAAGCGCCGTCTTCATTTCTTCTCTTGAGGTCGCGCGCTCTGCGGTTTTGTTTGCCGCCCAAACGAAGGCGCTGCAAGGT
This sequence comes from Rhipicephalus sanguineus, assembly GCF_013339695.2. Taxonomy (NCBI): domain Eukaryota; kingdom Metazoa; phylum Arthropoda; class Arachnida; order Ixodida; family Ixodidae; genus Rhipicephalus; species Rhipicephalus sanguineus. Next base: position 3,332,826 of record NC_051180.1, read on the forward strand.
CTTGGGACATAGGGTGCCTTGATGCGCGTTCTGTCCGCGCACGCACCGAGGCACACTACTGGGACAACATAAGCGCAAGAGTCCAAAAATGCATCATGGCTTGCGTTCTGCGCAGCCTTTCTGGCCGCTCGCAAATTTCTTGGGTCCCCAATTCTAAAACTGTCTAGTGTTTCACCACAGTTGGGATGTGCGCCTTCGACATGTACTTTGACATACAGGGTGTGGTCGATCGTGCTCGCGCGGTTATCTCTTGAAGGGGAGCTTTGTACGTCTCGTGCTTTCAGCATAGTTTGCGTTGAAGTTATAGACCACATGAAGGTCACTTCGCTCGCTGCAGCGGCCGCGTTTGCGAAAGGAGTGATCTGCTAGCTTGAAGAGACAAAGTAGGGGTTAGTTGAAGTGACAACCGTGACAGGTATACCTGCGTGTTATTTTCGTGAGTTCTTCTATGTGTCTCAGCAGCGCGCTGCAAGTGTCGAGCTGTGACAGTTGTCAGTTCCCACTTGCCTTGCGTGTTTTTCCTGCGTCCTTTGTGTTTTAGCAGTGCGCACTAGCCGCTTGCCGTTCTTTCTGTGCCATTCCAATTTCTTGCTATCGCATTCATTGCTTCGCCCTTGAGGCAAAACTGTGAGTTTTTTCTTGTCTCGCACCCTCTCCCTTGCCTTGTATATGTGCACTTTTTATCGAAATAAAACTATTTGGAAGTCAGCACTATTTGCCTGTTTGTCGCATCCCTTTACAAACCTTCTGTGTGCTGTTAACATTTTGCAACAGAATTTTACGCCGTGACTGCGAATCTAATACGTGACTTCGCACACAGCAACTGAAAACCACGTTGCCGCCAATGCTGCTCATCGTTTAAAACTGCATTGCAGATATTGCGACGGAAATTGAGTACGTTCACATCCATGCCATGCAAATATTTCTCCAAACAACAGTCATTCAATATAAAGTACATTGTTTACCGGGAAAATGTACAACGCCGGAGTTTCAAGAGCAAGAATTTTTTGTACACACCTCCGGCTAGCAAATCACCATATGTTGACCTATATATAGGCGGTGACTCTACCTTTTAAATGCCGTGACTTCCAACAATAGCGAGTTCCAGAAACTTTTATCGAAACAGTGCAGACACAGGCAGGGCCACATAGCAGGAAGGTCCCGCCGGTGGAACTTTTTTGCCATTCAGTGCCTGCTCCGAGGGTGGGGCTTGTGTGGGTATGGCACTCTCAGTGATGTCACACTGTTTGCAAGCGAAAGCCGCAGAGGAAGGGAGAGACGGAGAAAGATATAAGCAGCTCCGAACGTCATGTCCGGGGAGGGAAGACAAGCAGCGGACAACATCGAGATGGTGGCGCGGCGGCGACTCCGAGGCTAGACCCTGCGTCGAAGACGGCGGATACGGACGAACATGGAATATTAGGGTAAACATTCGACGAACTTTGACACCATGCGCAACCCAGTTGACTTTGTTATGGAAACCGCCATTTTATAGAGAACATGCATGTGATCGAAACAGTCGTATCCTTGTGTTCTATGGCACGTGTCCTTGTAATCGAACTTGCATTCGATGAATGGCGTATGATGAGCGGCTGAGAAATTCGGCGACCCTTAGTTCACACTAATTTCTTGTTGTACAATCTGCAGTTAAATCTGAATTCATTGTAGTACTTGCGCGAGAACAAACGGGGACGAAGAAAGGAAGTACTACAATGAATTCGTTCCAACTAGGCCGGCTAGCAGTTTTAAATCTGAATAGACGATCTGTACGGAATGCCACTCGCGTTCCATAGTTAGGCTCAATAAATGAGCAATCACTTTTCACGTACCCTCTCCATGTCTCTGCCCCTCCCCTGACGTCGACACAAACCCGTGAGAATCTAGGTCACCTCGGCTCATAAACGTGTGACCCATTTGATGTCACTCGGGTCGCCTCAGCGTTTCGTAACAGGCGTCGTTATCAGGCAGCGTTCTGCACGTGAGATCGCTGCTTGCGTCGTTGCCGCTGTCGACCCGGCTATCAGTTAAAAGTCTGTGTGTACTGGACGGAGCGGAGGCACTGGTAATTTGGTCCGCTCAGCCAAAATGCACTCTAGCCTCGATTTATAAGACCATGGTCTTCGAAATATCATTGGCTTTTTAAGTGCAATGCACTTATAGATCGAAGGCGAACGGCGGTATGGTCTCGCAGTTCCAAGCGAAAGAGCCGCCAAGCTTCGCCACTAGGCCGAGAGAGGGCGCCACCATCACATCATTGGAAACTTTCTGTGGGTTTCGCCGCTAGGAGCGCTCCCACGCAGCAGCCAATTCCGGTATTTCCGGTATTTGTATAGGAAGAGCGTTGACTCACAGTGGAGAAAAAAGAACTAGGGGACTCACCAGTAAGTATGCGGTTGGCACTGTAAGCGATATCGCAATTAAGCGCGTGGAGATAGGTTTGCACGAAGCTTACCCTACGAGGTGGACACTCGAGGAAGGTTGTCAACAAACACGGGTTTATTAACCCAAGATGCAGCACAGTGTGACAATCACGGGCTTGCAGGCCGTATAGGGAAACTCCGCAAGACCGGTCGAGTATACGATCGCCAGCGGCGCTACGACTATCACACAAAGGGCAGCAGTCGAGCGCACGGACGAGAGCATCGCATCAACCTGTCATGCAGGCCTTAGTGGCCTCAGAGTATCTGACGCGGCGACAGTGATGCCAACCTAAGTGAACGTTCTATCCCTAGATTGACCCCTGAAAATACCGTCACACTTCACGCCGAAGTTCATCTAAAGCCCCTCGCAGCCACCGTAACATCGCTTCGTGCGTGCGATTCTTGCGAACTTCGTGTTCCGCAGCGTGGTTGGGGTGCGTTGGATCAGATAAAAATATTTAACTCGACGGTGCGGACAAAATCTGGGACATGTAGCTGTCCCCACAGGGACGGCGCGGGACTCGGGACGCTGTATGAAAAGTCGGAACAATCCCGCGACACCAGGGACGGTTGGTAACCCTACTGCACTATTTCGCCTACGCAACTTGTTTAGCGACGCTACAGTTCCCGAAAGAACTGCGCGTACGTAAGCTCAGGTGTGTGGCCGTCGCGCAAGTGGTGTAAATATGGCGGACGGGGCGCAGAAGCGGTGTCTCCCTGTGGTATGGCGATGACGTGGCCGGCGTCACTGCCCCGCCCACTCTGGGGCGCCGTGCTTTTCTCGCTTCATCTGCGCACCTCCGCGCGGGCAAATGACTTGGGCGCACGATTTTTCCGCTGCAGTGCTTTAGATGATGACGAGAATTTTTATTTTGTGTTGTAGACGTCGAGAGAACTTTATGAAGCGGTTCATTGCTCTCATTTCACGTTTAATTCACAACGCTGAACAAGCAGATGATACGGCAGGGTGTGTAACGCGCGGCCCGCGGAGCTTTTGCCAGAGGCCCGACCCGCACATAACTGCCTTTCCTCGTGCTTTATTTTATTTTATTAAAGGTATGTTCACGAGCTACACAGACGTGTATGGACTCAAGCATTTTTTTTTCACGAAGTACCCCACACGGTCATGTGAAACATAACTGTAAACTCTGTATTTCAGAATCGGCGTTCACATTTGTGTCGTTGTGGAGATCAGTGTCGGTGTGTTTATGACGGCAAACCCCTTTCAGAAATGACCCATATATGAGATATGGGAGAGGTGTTTTCTGAAATGACAACGCTTGTCGACATTTTGTTACCCTTTCCATTTCAATCTCCTTCACCGCTGTTCCGGCCCTAGAAGGAAACTAAATTTGAGACTGCGGCCCGCTAGCTGAGGTGAGTTTGAGACCCCTGCAATACAGAGTACTGATTTTTGCGGCCCCTTCTTGCTAGGTTGGCGCGCTTGCGTCCTGCCAAAAGTGTATAGCTTACACGAATCGAAACCGAAGGCCACCAGGTTGGAACAACCCTGCATGTGCCGCTCGCAGATTATTCACATATTTGCGATTGTAATAGTACCTTGAAGATGGAAAGATAACGCAGATTTTTCTGCAATCCGGTAAAAGATTGCTATAAACTACAAGACTGGCGCCTCGATACGAGTTTATTCAAAACAGTGCATTCACTGCAGAACATTAAAACATTACACATGACTTAAACCTCTTGGCTTTGTTTTCAGTAGCACGTTGGTTCCGCCCTTTTAGCAGAAAATGAACACGTGTAATGCAATAAAACCTCGCAAGCGATCTTGTTAGAGCACCTCAATGTTCCTCGCAGCCAATCGGTGGCACCCTGGCTGCTCGACGCAAAAAATTCTTTACTACTTCTGTGCGCGGGCTCGCAGTGCTATATGCACTACCAAGGTTGAGGCTTGGGCAAGTTGCTTCATTGTGCAAAGAAGGAAAAACAGCGCAGAATTTGGGATGAGCGCAAAGGAAGACAGACGACGACAGCGCCTGTCTTCTGTCTTCCTTTGTGTTCGTCCGAAATTCAGCGCTGTTTTCCCTCCTTTGTAAGTGCACTAGTTAGCGTGTCCTCAAGGGCCTGAATTAGGCTGTATAGACGGTTTGAGCGGCGAAGAAGCCCGCATGTATCACTGCTTACAAGCTTCTGCTGGCAATTGGTGCGGTATGCCTTCTCGTGCCACAAGTCAGGCATTATTGCAAGCGTCGCAATGAGTTAAAAAATTGCGCGTCCTGGCTGCGTATCTCGCGATGCAGTAAACCAGGCGGGCAGCATTGTGTTGCTCTACATAGTCCACATGTTCAACAGCAGCAACCTCTGCTGTTTCGGCAGGTAGTGGAGTCCAAAGGTGCTTCTTCGCTTTTAGGGAGAATATGGTCTTTGGAAAACAGGGCCTCCAAAAGTCAGGGGACACATCTCCTCCCTTGAGGCTCTTTGCCAAGCTGCAAAAGCTTGTCAAAGACGCGTCCAAACCTCAACTTTTATATACATAGTGGTTACACATGTACGAACGCACACGTGGAATGGAAAGAAACGCGAACAGCGCGGCGTGCTGTTTTCATCATGGTCTGATCTTGGTGGCAATAAAGATATGCTAGAATGGTTATTTATTGTATCATGGATGATTCTAGTGGCTTTATATTACCGTCCACGCTAAGACCGCTTGAAACCAAATGCGTAACAGCAGATAATGTAGATGCCGCTCTGTCCGCGTTTCTTTCCATTCCCACTCAACGTACCTTGGAAGGTACGTACGTTCGTACCATTTCGCAAATCGCAGAATTGTCTAGCAGTGGCTTCTCGACGCTTCGTATGGCACGCACCCACATTTAAATTTCATCTTTGCTGGCAGCTGCACTAAAGAGAGACACTCAAATTTCTCCGCAGGACTTGTAGCCGCCATCGCAACCTGGCACAAAGCACCAGCTTTGCGTTTTTTTTTCCGCTCAACGACATTCTTTAAAGTCCTTCAGGGAACGTGTCATCCGCTCCCTACGAAACAGAAGCAACACTTGCTCACAGACGGCCAATACCCACGTCACCCTGAAGTCACAGGAAAATTTTTCCAGTGACTCTACAGCGCCCCCCACTCATGCGCCAAATTTTCTTCCAGTGGCAAGAACGCACAGCGGGGACTCGCTATGCAACCATGGCGGCACCGCAGTCGTCACACCTTCCCATTCTAGCCACCCTACTCATGTGTGCTAGCGATGGCCGGTGTTGCCTCATGTTGGCTCACTGTCGCCTAGCTAGTCTTGGCTGAGTTTCCCCTCCATGGTACAGGTAGGGTGGCTAGAATGGGGAGGTGTGACGACTGGCCTCCGAAAGCTGGCCCAAAGGCGCGTTCCTGCCGCGCGATGGCGCTGCTGACGGGGGCGCCGAGGCTGTAAAGGGTGATATGGGTATGGGATGGACAGGCTTTGAAGTGAGGGAAGCTCAGAGCAAAATGAGATTCGAAGAGAGGCCGGGGAAAATGAAGAAGAGTAGATGGGCAGAAAAGGTTTGCAGGCATTTGTATAGAAAAAGCGTTGACACGCAGTGGAGAAAAAGAACTAGGAGGCTCACCAGTAAATATACGGCTAGCAGTGCGGGCGATATGGCAACAAGGAGCATTAAGCGGACGGTTAGAGAGGCGCAGAGGACTTATTGGATGACAGCGATGGAAAAGAAGCCGGCTCTGAGTAACTACCGAAAGGGAAAAAAACGAAATAAGGAGGGAAAGATGATAATTCAAGGGGAAGCGCTTTACTGTTTGAAGCAAGGTCTATACTTCGTATTCACGTGACGTCACGGCAGAGCAGGCTGGCGGATGCAGCAGCGGAAAGGGCACGACCTGCGTTGGCCACTATGGTAGCGCCATATTTTTGGGGGGACGGTGCCAACGAGAACAAACGGTGTTTCTGTAGCTCCGCGGCTGGTGATCTCTGCCTTTTCATTACTTTAAAAGAGTCGCAGTAAAGCACCATTGCTTTGCAACCATGAATGCGGGCCCCTCAGTAAGGTTGAGTTCGTACGCGCAGGATTTAGAGGCGAATGCGAAGAACCGCTACTTTAAGAAAGTGGAGCTTTGCGGTGGCGTCGATCCACTTTTGCTTACTTCGAAAGAAACGTCGTTCGATCTCGCGCTCGTGCGTAAAGTAGAACTTTCGGACATCAAGGATTACCTTGTGCACACGACGAGTTTAATCACCCACGAACAACTGAAGGCCAAAAAATCTCGAGTCGCATAATTACCTGACCAGCGGATTCGTGCAAAGAGCCCCAGCTGCGAAGACACGGCGATCAAAACATCGCGCGCACCAAGGTAAGACAATCTTTGACGAGGCTGACTGTATTTTTGGATCGCATTGTAACGCTAACGGGTAGTGTGACAGTGGTGTGATTAATGTTGGAAGTTTGCTTCGCTGCGCAGCGAGAGCTCGTGAAACATTCACAAGTGTCTGCGCGAGGTCCTACATATTTTCGCTTCTGTACCGTTACACTACGACGCTACGCGAAAATTCCAGGAGTGCCTTTTTGCACAGCACAGTGTCAAGTAACACAGTTCTCTTCGGAGCTTTGGGAGAAGAAAAACGATACTAAAATAATTGCTTGTACACGTCATTTCCCATAACGCTGCTGCTTTAGAAACAGTGACAGTGTAACTGCACTTTCCAGCGATTACCTTGCTGCGGCATCTTTTTTCTTTTTGGTTTGCGAATACTCGTCACCTGCCTAAGTGCATTGCGTTCTACAAATTGTCGCTGCCAGCGAGGTAGCGGATGTTGCATGTGTCCGCGCAAGTGTGCCTATAATGGACTACATGCATGAAAGATGCTTGCTTGCGTTTTGCTTCTGTACTGTTGCGGTAATACCTACATTAGTTTCACTCATTGTTGATGCTGCAATTTGCCTTGCTTTGTGTGCGTTTAGGTGGCCTGTGTTTTCTGCGTGCGTAAAGCCAGCAGTTAAATAAACGACTTCATCCTTTTGCAGGTTAACCACTCTCAGGCGATTTCACCTCAGCCACTAGAGCCATGGCTTCTAGTCAAGCAGGATGGCATGATTAAAGCTGCGCATTGCACCTGTATGGCCGGTCTTGGTGAAGCCTGCTCGCACATTGGGACACTGCACTTCTATTTAGAAGCAGCTTGTGTTGTGTTGCAGTGTTATCCCTACCTTCAGTGCTGCACATGTCTGGTCTTTTGGGAGATTCTTGCTTTGACATGCGTGGCTTGGCATGTAATTTACATTACAAAAAACATGGTTGCTTAAGGCAAATGTAAGGGGCAAGATGAACTTTATTCCCAGCAGTTTTGTTTCTGTTGGGGCAAACAGTGGATTTTTAGGAAGATTCCTGCTTCAACATAATGGGCACAGCACGTGCGTTATGTGCATGAGAAAACATATGGTCAATTAACGCAAGAAGGGATTCTAAGGACTTAAAAAAGCGCTTTTGAAAGACAAATTCAGGTAGAAAAATGAACTTTATTTCCTGCTTTTGTCCTTACTGCATCAGTGTCTGAAACTTCGTTCAGAGTTCCTACAAGTTTCAGATTCAGAAATTACGGTCATTGAAGACCCCCGTCAATGCTTCTTCAATGGATCAGAATGGCATACTGTGCGGCACTTCGGCCCATGTGTTTAGATTTAGGTGCACGTTAAGGAACCCTAGGTGGTAGAAATTTCTGGAGCTCTCCACTATGGCGTCCTTCATAATCATATCGTAGTTTTGGCATGAAAGTCCCCTGCAATTATATCCACAACACCACAGAGAGCTTCACTGCAAGACCAAAAAAATTATGTTCAAAATGACCAGCTTTGCTGAGACTTTCTTGTACTGTGGATGTCCACGTGTACTACTGTTTTGCTTTTTAAGGTGAAATTCATAGGTGTCTCATCAAACAGTAGCCTTGAAAAAACGAGGGAAAAGCAACTCGCATGACCCCTCAGGCGTGACTAAACTGGTTCGAGCTGGAATCGAACCAAGGCATTCTGCATGGCATTCAAGTGTTCTCCCACATAATCATGCGAATGCTTGAAACTGCTTCTGAAAAAAAAGGCCTTTAGGCATCATGTTGGGCAAAAAGCGACATTAAGACATAATATTGCGTTAAATCTCGCCAGGCATCTCCATCTGGGAGTTGCACAAGTGAGTGGTGTAAAGCTTCCTAACAATTACACTGGGATTAATTAGCCATTTCTATCAATATGTGACGTAGCTGCACGTACTGCCTTACAGATGTGCAGTGGTACATCCCTAAATATTTCAATGCCTTTGAAAAAAACCATATAAAATATAAATTTAATGCAAAACATATGCAATTCTTTGTTACGACTCATTTGTCTGACATGACTGCAGCCAGGCTTTCGCTGTTTTGTGTTAGAAGAGTAACACCTGCTGAATTTGTAAGCACACATGGTTGAGGCTCCGCCTACATAAGTGGACATTGATGTATTCCGCAACTTAACACTGGCAAGAGTCGTATGAACTTTATTTTCATGGAACATTTGCTTGATAGGAAGAGCACTTAAACAAAAAAAAACTACGTTCAGGATATTCTGATTCGTGGTCGTCACATAAGTAAAAATTAGGAGGGCAAGGCAAACTGGCGGGCAGGGAAGCAGTACGAACACTATGTCGAGGATTGAAAAAAATAAGCAGAGGAAAGAAACTGGGATCAAGCTTTGGTGTAGCTCACTCTCCCACAGAATGAAGGACCTAGTCAGGTCACCTAATGTGACGGACAGATGGAGCTACGGAATAATAAGAGATGGGAAACTATCTCTCAATGCCAAGAGAGACTAGGAAAGCGGAGGGTTAGATGTAGTGACAAAATTACAAAAAATTTCACCAGTCCACACATGATAGGGCACAGTGTAGATCATTGAAATGATGATCAGTTAACTGGCATAACGGATTTGCTTAAATTTGTCAGTGCAGCACACACCGCAACAACTTTGTCTAGTTGTGTAACGGTGTCTCCGTCTTGCACTGCTAAGAGATCAATTGGGATAGTGCTTGAGAGTATCTTGTACTTCCGCCTCAGCAAGCCTATAACTCGTTCCACGTGGATCCGGACATTTGCAATCTTCCTAGTTTTTTCAACTTCCCAGGCTGACAGCTGAGGTTTGCTCCTTGTGAACGCAGGAATCTCGAGGCGTGCGCGATGGATACCTACAGCATCACCGATAGTAAATCCTCTATCTGCAAGGACTGTGTCGCCTGGGAGGAGGTTGTTATACTCTGTTATTAGTTTGTCACTTGCCCGGCCTCCCCAACCTTTGGAAATAAAAGTAATAGCTCCCTGAGGTGCTATGCCAATAAAATATTTTGCCGTGTTGTGGTGCTTGTATCGCGACCACGTCTGTGACCTTGGAAGCATTGACGAAGGGCGCTGAATGAATATCTCGAAACAGTCTATTATGACAGCTACACTTGTCCCAAAGGCTCTTCTGAAAGCCATTGGCATGGTCTGCTGCAGTTGTTCACGACTAGGCCAGTCTACAAGCTTACTTAAATGAACATGCATGGTCCTGATCCACCGGTCGATTATCCGAGTCACTGTGGCTTGACTGATCTGAAAAATGAAGCCAATCATGTTTATAAAGCAAACAGGACCCCCTTGCCCCTAAATGCTAACCCTTGAGAGCATTGCAACATAGATGAGATGCAAATGTAAGTAAGTGCTCGCAACAGTACTGAGTGAAGCCAATCCACTTACTTTAAATCTATACGCCAGGTCCTGCAAGGCCACTCCCAATCGCAGCCTCATTAGTGTCAGTACAAATTCTTGGAATTTCGCAAGAGCATTGTTTGGGCTGTGTGGCACACTACTTTTGACAAGTGTGAACAGTGAAATCAGAACTGTGAAGCTTGGTAGGCCCGTGTAAAATTGCACACGGGTGTTGTCATGCTCAAAGAAGCTTTCGACAGCCGAAGTGTGTCCAGAGAGCCCTTCACCTCCTGTAACTCGGTGCGTAGGACCTGGTTATCAGCTTCAAAACTCTTCAGAACACTGCCTGTGATGTCAGTTTGAGTTTCAGCATCCTTTAGCACTGAAAGAAATGTATAGGCAATACATTACTACGCATTTGCCAGTCAGGTGCAGAGTGCTTGAGATATTTGTCACATTACTTACATGAAGTGGTATTTACTGAAGCTTCAGCTGTCGAAGTGGTGGCTTGAACACCAGCTTCAGAAAACTTTACATCTGTGAAAAAATGCAGGAATGTGACTCTTAGAATCCCTTGTGTTAAACACTTCCGGTTTGCTCCAACTGAACGAATGCAGTACTCACAATATGGGGCATCCACTACAACTCCAACGGGAGAACCCATTTCAGCTGAGGCCCTGCCTTCCTCGGGTGATTGCACAGATGGTGGGTCTGCAATGAGGTGTTGTCAATCATTGAAGTTAAGTTCCTAAATTAAAGTACTCGGGCCGTTTGAACTGTGTAAACACAAATCACTCACAATAAACGTCAGCAACAATATCATCAGCATCTTGAGCTACGGTTGAAGCTGGTACTTGTTGCAGCGTGGATTGACCTGCATTGAAGTGTTGTCATTGCTATTTCACAACCACCAATTTTGTGCTCACATAATGGGCCTACTACTCCAGAGAGAGGGAAGCACCAAATAGTTTACGCTGTAGGACTGTTGGATATATGACGCTGTTTACTGCAAGCAATAGGGTAGAGGATGAGCAAATAGTGAGTGTTTCGTCGGGTTCGTGCCAAGAATACGATCGAGCCAAGTGTCAGTCAACAAAGAACAAGGTTGATTTATTTTCCCAGCTATTTATACGTTTGGTAGGCATGCGCAAAACTTGTAAGCATGTTAACAGAACCGGCGCTTGTCTTTATCAAGAACCATACATACGATACATCTTCCTTTCTGTACAATCAATAAAAGTGAAAATATTGCCACAAGTTAAGAACATTGCTCAAAATTGCTTCCATAATACAGGCGCTGTGGCGGTCTTTTTTGGCGTGTCGATCTCCTCAAACATGGACTTGCTTCATTTGAAATCCCCGGTGCACGCTCGGTCGAAGACGCCTGTTGGCCTACACTGCCGTCGTTGTCGCGTTCGTCGTCGCTTTCATCTTCGGTGGATGACTCCCTTCTGAACGGTTCGGCTGTCGCAAGAAGGTGCTGCCGGTTTCGACGCAGCATTTTGCCGTCTTCTGTCTCCACTCGGTAGGATCTTGGTTTCTCCGCTCGCATCACTCTGGCTTTGGTCTCCCATCGATCTCCGCGCACACGCACTACTTGCCCTTGCTGCAATGGAGCCAGGGGTCGTCTTGGTTGTTCCGCCTGACGATGCTTCCGCACAGGCGTGCTGGGAACCTCCGCGAAATCCGGCAATGGCGTTCGCAGCCGTCGGCCAAACAGCAGTTCACCTGGCGATCGGCCGTCTTCCAGGGGACAGGACCTGTAACCGAGCAATCCAAGCCAGAAGTCGTCTCTACCCTCGGTTGTTTTTTTGAGGACTCTTTTAACCACCTGGACTCCTTTTTCGGCCAAACTATTTGAGCGTGGAAACCGCGGGCTAGTAGTGACATGCTCGAAATCGTATCTTTTTGAAAATAGCAGGAACTCACGACTGGAGAATTGCGGTCCGTTGTCAGTGCACACTTGCACAGGGTATGCCGTATCTTGCAAATATTGCGCTTAGCTTATCAATGACACCGGCTGCTGACGTGTCCTGCAGTTGCTCTACCTCTGGAAAATTAGAATAAGGCATCATACGCGCAAAGATATGACTTGCCCGCATACTGGAAGATGTCTACACCTACCCTAGACCATGCGTGCGCAGGTACTGGGCGAATAAGAAGCGGTTCGCTATGTTGCTTGTATGCCTGCTTCTGGCACACTGAGCATTTTTTTACCAGATTTTCAATATCTGTGTTCATACCAGGCCAGAAAACCAAACGGCGCGCGCGTTCCTTGTTCTTATTCACTCCCATATGGCCATCATGGATTCTTTGCAACATTTCTTGGCGCATACTGGTTGGCACCACGACTTTGCACCCTTTTAGTAGCACACCGCTCACAGTCGACAGTTCACTTTCGAATTGCTTAAACTGCCCCTGCACAGGTTGGTTATTCTGGAGGCAAGTGACGACTCTTTGCAAGTGGCTGTCATTTCGAGTTTCTTTTGATAGGCGTTCTAACGTAGCACCGCTTACAAGTGACGACACAACACTTACGGCGTGAACTTCAACGTCTTCGTCTGCTTCATCCTTTTTCGGTTTTCCGACAGTAGCACGTGACAGCAGGTCAGGCAACACGAACTGCTTTCCTAGAACAAAATGCAGTTTGAAATTGTATTTTAGCAAACGTAAAAAGAAACGTTGCAGTCTTGGTGGCATGTCAGCGATTGCCTTTTTCGCAATATTGATCAGGGGGCGGTGGTCTGTTTCGAGGATTACCGTGCGCCCATACACGAAATGGTGAAATTTCTCGCACCCATACACCACAGCCAGTGCCTCCTTCTCAATCTGGGAATAACGCTTCTGGGTGTCAGAGTACTCGTGAAGCATACGCGACAGGTTTCCAAGCATCCCCGTAACGCTGTAGCAACGCTGAGCCGATGCCGTTTTGGGATGCATCTGAAGAGATTTTAGTGTCACGCATTGGGTCGAAGATAGCCAGAACAGGCTGGCTACTTAAAGTGGCACAGATATGGTTCCATTCTCTGACATGGTTATCCGTCCGTTCAAAAATACGGTCTTTCCTGATCAGGTCTCGAAGCAACTTAGTTTTTTCTGCAAGTGCTGGTACAAACTTTGCGAAATAGTTGATGACACCTAGCATTCGGTGAACTCCCGTCTTGTCGTTCGGCGGCGGCATATGTAAAACTGATTCGACGGCATCAGGACTTGGCCGTATACCTTTTTCGGAAATTACATCGCCGAGAAAAGAAATTTCCGTGACACCAATTTTGCATATTGGAGCATTGAATGTTAATCCCGCCTTACGCGCGGACTGGAGGACTGCTCTTAGCCTTTGGTCGTGCTCTTTTCTTGAAGAGCCCCACACTAGGATGTCGTCGACATACACACTTACGCCAGGAATCCCATCAAAGATTTCGTTCATGTATCTTTGAAACACTTCGGATGCTGAGGAGATGCCGAAAGGAAGCCTGAGGAAGCGATAACGGCCAAACGGGGTCGCAAACGTACATATTCTGGACGTTTCTTCGTGCAACGGTATTTGATGAAATCCGGATTTGGCGTCTAGTCGTGAAAAGTACCGCGCTCCCGCCAGCTCGGCTTCTATATCATCGCGACGAGGCATCTGTAGGTGCTCCCGCTTCAGGTTTTCATTGATTTTTCTAGGATCCATGCATATCCGTAGTTGACCGTCCTTCTTGACGATAACTAATGGACTTACCCAGTCCATCGGGTCTTCAACCTTGGCAACGATGCCGGCCTTGAGCATCCGGTCGAGTTCTGCTCGCAGCGGTTTCAGCAGGGCCAGGGGTACTCGTCTAGCCATCTGGACAGTAGGTGCGGCGTCTTGTCGCAACATCATCTTGTGCGGCCGCTGAAGGCATCCGGTGCCGGTGAAGACGTCCTTGTATTCCTGCATTAACTCTGGAGGTCCCGTTGTTATTGCATTGACTGACCTGACGAAGAGTCCCAGGCGTTCGCTCGCTTCAAGACCAATAATGGCGCGTCCTTTCTTTACCAGGAAGAAGTCGACTTCAATCGCCGCCTTGCCAACGGTGACCTTCAGGTTGGCTACTCCAAAATGCTTGATGGTTCCTCCCCCATATGAGCGTAGCACTGAGCTGCTTTCTCTTATTTGCGCTGCCGGCTGTAGTGTGCGGTACACACTATGCGGCAAAAGGTTGGCTTAGGCACCGGTATCCACTTTGAGCTTCATGCGCTTCCCGCCCACTTGTGCTTCCACTACCCAGTCACGATGGCTTGCAACGGCATCCACGGATACGTCCAGAATCGTGAAGTCTTCATCAGTCCTGACCTCGTCCACTTGTCTCTTGCTCTTGCATCGCACAGCAAAGTGGTTCTTGCCTCCGCACCGCCTACAGTTGCGTCCAAACGCGGGGCAATTTCTCGAGCCATGCTGCCGGCCACACCTACTGCATTCAAATACTGCGGACGCACCAGTTTCCTTTGGCCGGGTCTGGACTCGGTCAATTTGGCGCTGCTCCCGTGCCCAAACTTGATTTTGTGCCTCTGACAACTCGGCGGCTTTGCATACCTGCTCAGCTTTCACAAGTGTCAAGTCCTTGTCCCGTAGTAGCTTCTGGCGCAGTTTGTCGTCGCTCGTTCCAAATACAATTTGGTCGCGGATCATGGAACTTTCCATTACGCCGAAGTTGCATGATTTGGCCAGGTGCCTAAGGTCCCTTGCGAATGGTTCAAAGGGCTCACCTTCTGCTTGCACTCGTCGTCGAAATAAGTACCGCTCATGTACTTCATTCACCTGCGCCGCGCAATACTCGTCAAACTTCTTAATAACGGTCGCATAGTCCTGTCTTTGAGCGTCTTCAGTGAAAGTAAAGTTGTAGATTTCCAGTACATCGTCGCCTCCCAAACTGAGCAGCAGGGCCGTCTTCGTGCTCTCATCCCGAGGCTTTTCTGTTGATGCCAAGGCTGTTAGGAAAAGCTCAAATTTCTGCTTAAAAAGCTTGCATTGTTTGGCAATGTCGCCACTTAGACGTAATGGCTCCGGGGGCTTTAAGAATTCCATCACGGTTGCATGTGGGTGAGCCGCACTTCTGACACCACGTTTCGTTGGGTTCGTGGCAAGAATACGATCGAGCCAAGTGTCAGTCAACAAAGAACAAGGTTGATTTATTTTCCCAGCTATTTATACGTTTGGTAGGATAGGGAACACATTCACGATAACCTTCTGACGCGTGTTTGTTATTAGTGGGCATGCGCAAAACTTGTAAGCATGTTAACAGAACCGGCGCTTGTCTTTATCAAGAACCATACATACGATACAGTGAGGTTTTGTAATTTTTGTCAGAAAGACCAACCATACAAAAATAAAAGTACACAACTTGCCACTGCCTGCTAGCTCAAAGACCATCGGGAAAAATATAATTCCATTACAAGCACACTGTGATGTAAAATCCAGCCTGTATGAACAGCTTATCTAGGGCACTGACCTGAACCGCTGTTGAGTGCGCAATGAGGCGCATGTGGCTCATAAGCTTCCTTGTTATGTGCTGTAACAGGGCGTGCAAGTGGTGTGCCTGTATAGAATCAAGGTGCTATAAAGATGCTGAATGTCATTAAAGTAAATAGTCCCCATGTATGAATAAGCCATTGTACCCGTGACAGTTCTGCACACAGCGCTGTGTTGCACGTTCAACACATTTGAAAGCTGGAGAACTCTGCGATTGCCCTCTTGGATCTCCTTTGAGGTCGCAGCCCTCTTGCAACGTCGCTGGTGCCTGAAATAAAATGTAAAGCCTTTATGTGAAAATGTCTATGCTGCAATCCTTGGCACTACTTACAGTGATGGTTGGATCTCTGCAATTGTTTGCTATTTTCAACATTGCTGCCCCGAGTTCTCACGACATTGTAAGCTACAACCTGTTTGCTCTCTCCTGACACAACTAATCCCAAAACAACTTGTGTAAAATTGGTGCTCATCACTCGATGATTGCATAACATATGCTGCATAACTCTTGAGTTGTGTCACAAGCAACCTGAATAACAAACAGATAACCTTCAACAAAATAATGCAAGAATACGTGCCAGTCTCTTAGACTTCTGCTGTTTGGAGTGCAACATAAAATGTGGCTGCCATCAACAACACTGTATTCACTAGCACCCACTGAGGTCTCATTGTCTCATTAATATTTTCCTTGCATACACACTATTTACTTGCTTGGCAGTTTCGAAATCTTAAATTTGTTCTGCATTACCAGCACGGGCGGCGCCAGGTTTTTGTGGCTGAGCGGCAGCCATGACAAGTGTGTCGTTTCGAGGAAGGTCAGAAGTAGCACATTCAAACATACCTTGCTTCAGATTTAGCAGTTGAGTTTCTGTCATATCCCAAGTGTAAGCTGGATGCCCAGTCTGGGTTTGTAACGTCCATCAGGTAGGATGGCCTTCCTGCAAGTGTAAACAAGACTGTTTGCAAACACAAATTCGCAGAAAACTGGCAGATTTCTAACGAGCTACTCGCTGCGGTAGCAAGAAGTTCAGTCATTACTTGGAGTCGAGCCACAACTACACGAAAAGCAGCTTTTACGCAAATGAATTAGGCACTGTTCTAAGGGGTCGTGCGCAGATAACTTGAAGCAACGGAATCGACAGCACAAGTGTCGCTCGTTTCCAGAACAATGATAGCCATTTCACAAAAACCAACCTGTCTGGGCATTAGTTAATTTCTGGTGTTTGCCAACATCGAGCACGCTACAGTGGGGGATTCTACAGTAGCTTGGGTTCATTAACCAAACACACGGGCACTTTTGCATTACAAAAACGTGAAAACGCTGCCGCTGTGACCGAAAATCAATACCGCGAACTCCCGCTTAGAAGCGCGAGTACGCGGTGTCAAGTCAGTTTGATTTCAAAGAAAAACAAAAGGTGAATGGGGGAACGTGACAGGGCAGCACCCTTTACTAATGTTGATTGCTCTCCCTCCACCTGCTATCGAAATTTAATGACAAGTGGCCCTAATCTGCCACTCTAAGCGCTACAGTAAACGGAAGGATACGTCCACGAACTGCATGATTACTGCGACGAGTTCGTGACATCTTCACGATACACGGTGACACAGGCGCCAGCACTACGGGGAAAAGCAATGAGCACATAGCAAATTGATTCCGCAGCTCTTGTTTTCGGAGTGCACGCGTGCCTTTTTAAAGCAATGACGCTTACACAGCTATCTTTAAGTTCGCTACCTCAAACAAGCCAACAAACGTTATGCTAACTACAAACGCTACAGCATTACTAGCGTCGACCAACCTATGCAAGCCCAGTCCATGATATTTATGTTGCGCTATATGTAGCATAACGACAAAAAGGCACTCACCAGAAACGAAGTGCTCGCTGCAGACCTTGTAGTGAGTAGCGTTGGTATTAATGTCACCACGGTTGAGGCGACGAAACCATTCCGCCCGACGTTTCGTTGAAACCTCGAGGGTCTGGTTGCACTGCCGACGAACAACAGTCGGAACAGAAAAAAAACTGACTTTCGTCGTGTTTTCACCACAGTCAGCTTTCCGCCTTGACTCGTTGTTGCATCCCAACACAGCACAGTTAACCATATTTGGAATTATTGTTGATGACGCCTGATTACAATGCCCGGTCAGCGCAGCTCTTACGCTTCACAGCAGCACGAAACGAAAGCACTTCCGCAAAAACATGGCGACAGGAAGCGGAAGTCTTACCGCGCCGGTTCGAGCGCTTCTCGTCATGCCGCGCGAGAGCGCAGCGTTGCTTACGCGTGAATACCACCTATAAAGCGAGATTCAGTAACGAGGAAGAACAATGTACATGCTGCGGGGGAACTAAGGAAACGATGGAACATGTACTGATTGAATATGGCGATATTCACCCAGGTATACGTGTGCGCACGAGTCTACATGAAGCCTTGGGTTTTAGGCACAACAATGGAAAGCTGAACACGTCCGCGATAGAAATAAGTAAGACACGGTTAGAGTATTGGTGGCAGAAAAGTAGAGATAAAGTGCAAAAATAAATAATGGGGAAAAATAGCGTCATTCTGCCTTAAGAGGCAGAGAAGAGAGATGGACCGTGAATTTATATTTTTGGTATAATAACATAGATTTCATCAATGTAGATAAGGTATTAGGACAACATGAAACAAGGAAGTTTTTTTTTCTTTTTTTCTTCGAGCCTGTTGGCAGACATGTCACCGCCCCGTTTAAAGGGGACGCTCATAGCATCCATCCATCCATCCATCCGTGGTTTTCTCGCTTCATCTGCTTACCACCGTGGCTGCTTTGGGCGCGCTCTTTCTCCGCTGCAGTGCTTGCGATGCACTTTTGTTTAGTGTTGTACACGTCGAGATAACTTTATGAAGTCTTTCACTGCTCTTATTTCATTTCACGTGTAATTTACAAGCGCCGACCACGCACCCGATATATACGGTGTCAAACACGCGACCCGCGGACCTTCTGCTAGCGGCCTGATTACTTTCCTCGTATATTTTTATTTTATTGATAAGTATGTTCATGAGCTACACACACATGAATGGACTCAAAATTTTTTTTCATGATGGCACGTCATTCGGTCACCATCTCTTGAAACATAACTGTAGCAGAAACTCTATATTTCAAAATCGGCATTCACATTCTGACATTCTACCACATCACGGTGGTAGCATAAAAGTCACAGTTTCGCCCCAAGGGCGAAGCAATGAATGCGACAGCAAGAAAAGCGGCCCGTGAAGGACGCGCTGCGACTACCGTGCGTCCATCACTACCCGGCAGCTACTAGACAGTTTTAATTTCACGTACGTAGGGACTTCTCATACGCAAACGTGAAAAGTACACGTACGTTACGTGCACGACATCTGAAACGCTTTTAGCTACACGCACGCGACGCGCGGTGAGAGCTACCACGTAGCTCTGCTGAGAATCATGAACACTGCGGTAGGTTGTTCGAGCGCCCGCGCGAGCAGACAGCGGAAGGGCAAGGTTCTCGCTGCGCAAATATAAGAAGAAGCGAGAGAGCTGGCCGACGCCTTTAAGCGCGCCCGCGCGCTCCTAGCGCCATCTCGCTGGTAATGAAGAAACGCTTATAAGCGCCTCCGTCTCGGAGGACTGCAAATGGTAAAGGGTGTGCATATAACGCTCGCCGTTAGCTGCCAGAGGGATGTACGCTTTGTGGAGTAGTGCTTAGCGCACCGCGCTGCGAATTGAGAGGTCGCTGGTTCGATTCCGCGCTTCGGAAGCATTTTTCTGATTTATTTTTCTTTGGGATATTGATGTATATATACATACTTATACATATACGCAGCATGACGGCGGCGACGGCGACGGCAAAAATCAGCCGAGACTGTCCATATAATTGCTATCGCAATAAAACAGGTGGCCCATCGAGCGCCGCGAGCGCGTCGCCGTACTGCTCGAGTTGCTCGCGGCCGCCGCTAGGTTCGCGACGAGTTTTTGGGCCGAAAGACGCGCACTGCAAGCTCTCGCTGTGCTGTAAAAACCGGTTTCTCTAGCTAATTTTGTGGCTTTAAAACGTTCTTTGTGTCTTTACTAGCGTGTAGTGGCTGTCTGCCAGCTTCGACCGCAAAAGTAAGAGCGTCAGGCTTTATGAAGCCTAAAATTTTCTAATAGGCCCGGGTAATCCCGATGTGACTGTCACAGGGTGCCGATTGCAAGAGACGCGCGTGTTTTTTTAGATGCGAAGTATCTTACGGCGGAGTTCAATCCGGTGGTGGTGGTAGTGTGTGGCGTGACCACCCTTACTGCGCATGCGCATACCCTCTCCACTCACCTACGCCCCGCTTTCTCTCCCCTCCCCCTCTTCACGTCCCCTCTCCCACTTCCCCCTCTCCACTTTCCCTCTCCCTCTCCACATTCCCTCTCCCCTCCCCCTTTCCACTCTTCCTCTGAAACGCGGGCTAGAGATGCCGAAATTCTCTCCCGCGCAACGCCGCGATGAGCACCAGCGCATGCGCGTTCCCTCCCCCCCTCTCTCCTGTCCTACGCTGCCCCCCTCTCGCACGCCTGCCGACCGCGTACCCCGCTCGCCCTGTGAGAATTAACGGCCAGGCTAGAGGGAAGACAAGACGCGCGTAGCGTTCCTCTTCGCGTTCCACGACGCGAGGTCGGTAGCATGCCCAAAGAACGCCAACGGAACGCGATCGTGCAAGTGCTCCGGCTTCGCATCGCCTCATGGTCCCCTTTAGCGGGAAATGGTGTAATTTTTTTTTTGAAAGCGTGAAAATTTCTACCTGCGAGTGTACAGAGTAAAAAAAAAATCACAGCATATCCACGGAGTGAATGATGATGAGTGGGCGAAGCTGCGGAGGTTCATCGGTAAACCGTGAATCTTCCGTGAATTCTGCCCAGTACATCATCACCGACGTGAGATCGGGCGCGTTTATACTAAAGGTTCGATGAGTTATGACGACTTTCAGCTCACTTTAATTTTACATGTACGCTGTGAATTTTCATTGTTTAGAAAACCATTGCTTTAGAAAACATCTGGCGTCTTTCGTTAAGCAGCTGGCGTCTTTTCGTTTTGCTTTAGAAACATCTGGCGTTCTTTCGTTTTGCTTTTACAAAACATCTGGCGTCTTTCGTTGGTTTATTTCATCAATCAACGGCGTTTTGAACAAAATTTTTATTGTTTAATCACGCACAGGAGAAATCTCACCAGGCACTACCTTGGAGGTAAACAATGGCTGCTAATGGGAATGAGAGACAGAAGAAGTCGGCTTTTAGCTAACACTTACACTTCTACTTCTACTAACGTTTCCTACTGGAACATGCCAATGGCTGCTAATGGGGAATGAGAGACAGAAGAATTCGGCTTTTAGTTAACGCGCACGCTGCGAATTTTTTATTGTTCAACAACGCACAGGAAAAATCTCCCACCGGCACCACCTTGGAGGTCAAAGCGTAAGACTGGTTACGCACTGCGACTACGACTACGAGGGACGAACGGGTGCCGCCTTAAGGAGCTTCGCCCCTAAAAAAGCATTTGGTTTTCATGTGATCGTATGTATGTCGGAGGACTGTAGCCGGCGGTCTTTCCGTGGAATTGCATTTCTCCACAACTGCAGTCGCTTTTCGTCTTTCGGCGCGGATAAAAGACACAGTTTTTCTTTGCACGTTTCGTAGCCAGATTTGCAATGTGGAGCGAAGCATTTTTGTTCCATGGTGGCCGGCGCATCAGCGGCACAGTTCGAGCCACCCTGGTTCCAGCTTACAAAGTGAGCGGAAACACCGCCTTGATCACGACCACCGTGATCTGGCCGTGATCATGACTCGAAGGCTGATTGCGACTTTGGGACGCTGGTTGCGTCGCATAGGGACGCTCCTGCTCTTCGGACGCTTGCACTCACGGACGCCTCCGCATTTATCGAAGATCACCGAGCAGAAAGGAAGAGACGCCGCTGCAACGCTGGTTGCGTTGCATGCTTTCCTTAGTGGCGCCGGAGCGGAAATATCGGCCCAGAGTACCCCTGCTGCCACCTTGCGGAAAAGCGGCGGCAACTCGAGCACCTCCGCATGGCATCCGAGATGGCGGGCGCGCGGCGGGTTTCTCTCCGGCCGTCCCAATCACTCAGTGGTCCCAATCAGTGGTCCCAATCGCCGCGCTCCCCAGCAAAAAAACGAACATCGCGTCGCGCGCCCGGCTACCGCAGATGCGCACTCACCCAATGCCACCTAGAGTCACTGTATATGCTACCTTTAGGTAGCAGAGTTGCGCATAGGTCCGGCTAGCAACCACAGTTATGCGGTGAAGTCGCACTTCGTTTTTGCAGGCGACATGCCTACCGTGTCGCCGATTAACCTGTCTGGCGTGTCGAAGACCGACGATAAACATTGGCTGTCGATGGCTAGTGTTAATTCAGCTCGCTGCGGCGGCGGCGTCGAGAAATAAACAAATTGGCCCAAGCGGCAGCTTCTCCGCAATGCATGGTTGCTAGCGGCGTTGGAAGACAGATGCGCAACTCTGCTACCTAAAGGTAGCATATACAGTAACTCTAATGCCACCTAGACAAGTTTGTCTAGGTGGCGTTGACTCACCGCGGCAGAAAGCAGAGCGCGCGAGATTACAGCGTGCGCATGTTCTTTTTTTTTTCTGCGTACGAGCAAGCATTGCCGCCAGGATCTTCTGAATGCACTGAAGGCAAGTATTTTTTTTCTGTTACTGCATTTATTTTGGTGCAATTTACGGAGAAACGCACGGCAACTGCTCAATTTTCCTGATATAAATTATTGTAAGGAGGTATCAATTCATCTGTGGTAGTGCTACTTTTTTTCATCATGGTCCATTTTGTCTCGGCGCGAAATACCTTGATTTGAGAAATATACAGGGGCGTTCTAGCATTCTTCCTTTCTGGAGGCGTGTATGGGTGAAAACTGGGCTAATTTTCGTCGTTGCATCATATTGCCCAACTATCGTGGCGCATCGTTTTACTATTCGTTCGCGTACGGGTATTTATGAGTTGGTCAACCGAAGCACGGTTACGCTCTAGATAACAGAGTGTCCTGGTGATGTCACTGAAGTAAGATGATAAGTAATTTTGCCGGAATATTGTTGAAGGCTTCGATTAGCCGACTTACATTTACTCCACACGTCGTTCACAGTGAAAGTGCCTGAGTTGTCATCGCCTCCTTTTTCGTCATCCGGATTTTGCCTACGTTTTGGTAGCACAATGGCAATATCAGTATCCTGTTCATTTACTGTGCTCTCGACTGCATCCAAATCAATCAATCGATCATAAATGAACAAAACGCGCATGTAACCAGTCCGTGGTCGTCGCAGAACCGGCGACCTTCAGTCTAGACCACGGTCTAGGCGTATGGCGACCGCCTGCAACCTCCTTTCTGTCTCCTGCGGCGCAACGGGAGGTAGTTGGAAAGGGAAACTGGGGAAGCCTCGTGGGCGAGTGCGAAGCACTGTGCGCTATGCGAGCGCGCCAGACTTGATGGCGCCGGCGACATCGCGAGGAGAGAGCATGAAGATTACTGATGCCGAGCGCCGAGTTTGGTCGGCTCAGTAGGCTTCCCAAGCAACGCTTAGCGGCGCTGCTGCTCTTGACAGGCAGCGCCATCTCTGGCAGAAAAAGAGAAACTGGGGTGTTAGCAGCGCGCGTTTTCCCTTCTCTCCACCGCGTTGCTGCTCGCTTCTGTGCACGTGTAGAGCCCTCGCGGTGCACTTTCGGCGCCTCGCAATGTACCGCTTGCAGTGCGGCTTCAAAAGGATTTTCAAGCTTGACTGGCACTTCCGAAAAGCGAACTTGATAAAATGAGAAAGGCTCGTCAATCACGTTAACGGTGAAGAGCAGACGATCGACTACAACCACGCCCGACTCAAAGCGAAATGCATTTCCCAAGTCGCGATCACACCGTGTAGGACGTATACCTCGAGGTAAGTCTCATTCTGTCATGTTAAAGATGAATAATGGTCCACATGCACTCCGAAATGAAGCCGTACACGCTATCGATGTTCTACGGCGTGGACTACGAATCCTATGATTGTTGTTTTGATATGGCATGCTTACAGTAGCAGCCGTGTACTTTCGTGAACAAACGTTTGCGGCGTGCGAAAAAAAGATTATACGGCCATGGCACTGCTTCCTGAGAAGGTTAGAGTCAAGTCCTCCGTGCCGCTGGAGAATCACCCGCCGATTAAGACGCGAGGCAGCTAGCTGAGCTTTAACCACTGTGAAGCAAAATGAACTGCTCGCCCCATTTTTTCAGCTCTCGCGTCATGCTTGCAGTCTCTTTTTATGATATCGACTTGACAGGCGTATAAAACCTGTTGCGTGAACGCGGCTAGAAAATCGCACAAAGTCAGAAGGTAGTTACTTCAAGGTTGCAATTGCAAAGCATGTATTAAGTGCCAGTTATATTTAGCGGCTTAAATATATATCACCCCAATAAAGTGACAAAAACGAAGCAAACTTGCAGAACGATGTCAAAGCTTGCTGAAAATGCACAGACGTCCGTTCCGGCGGGATAAAGCAGCCTTCCCGACGCGTGAAATGCAGGCGCCGAACTTCTGACAATGTGTGGAGTTCAGTTGAATTCAACCAACCGCGCAACGCTAACGGTATAACGCGAATGTGAACGTTCAACAACGACGGGTAGGTCTCACGAGCATGGGGAATCAAAACACAAAGTTGCTTCACCTACAACCGTAACTGGACTTTAACAATGCGAGAAGACAGCGAGTAATCATTACTGTAGTCGCAGCGCGCATGCGCCCCGTTACTTACCGATTCAGGTAGTCGGAACGAACGAAAGCGATGAACTCCGACAGCCAAAATAGAAGGCGAGACAGCGCTGTCAGCTATCCACGCTTGCCGCCTTTCTTTCCCGTGCGACACGCCCGGGAACCGATACAGTTTAACACGTGAATCGTGTGCCTTGTCTGCACTGTTGTGGCTGGCCACTAAACCGCAATACTTCGGACCAGGCTTGCGCGTCCGCGGGGTCGCTTCTGCCATCGTGGAAATGCGCAGCTTCGCACAGCAAGCCTCTCGGTTCAACGTACCCAGCTGACGGCCTCCCAGTTACCCGCACCGAGAGAAGAACGCGTGCGCACGTGCGCTACCGCTACCGTGAAAGGGGCTGAGTCGGCCGCGCAGAAGGTTCAGAGCTTTCCGACAGAGCCGCAGCGCGGCTGGCGCGGCGCTGTCGTCGCGCCGCAAACTTGAGCTTGGGTTCCCTGTTAGCGTTCCCCTCCAGCGTACGCTCGACCTTATTTCTTTGTAATGCGCTCATACTGCGGCGTTTTCGTGGTTTTTTATCTTGAGTGCTTGTGTCGCTGGCGTTCTGCGTAAAGAAGACAAAATTTTCGCGTGGAAGTGGAAATGAATGTTTGATTCAATAGCAGTGATTTATTAATTGAAGTTGCAGACTACTTACGGCTATATAACTGAAACTCTGTCAGTGCTGACTTTTTTTGTTGTCGTTGTTGAGAAAATGCTGTGAGGTCCTGTGTCTTCTCTTTAATTTCAGGAATATGGCATACTGCAGCGTACCCCTCTGCACCTGTTATATAATGCCTTTAAAGTTTCCGTATAGAAGGAAGTGCCTGCAAGTTGTTAATAAAGGAAATATAAACAAAGTGTTCCTAATGGAAAATTTGAGTGCTGCTGTACGTGTGTTTTCATTTCGCTATATGTTGTTAAACCGAAGGAAAAAATGCACAAAGGAAGCAAGCACCGATACCTGCTTTTTGCGATACTGCTTCCAAACGGACTGCTTCCGTCGCAGGCCTCAAATCTAGCTTACAACAATATCAACATATCTATTGTGGG
This sequence comes from Rhipicephalus sanguineus, assembly GCF_013339695.2. Classification (NCBI taxonomy): domain Eukaryota; kingdom Metazoa; phylum Arthropoda; class Arachnida; order Ixodida; family Ixodidae; genus Rhipicephalus; species Rhipicephalus sanguineus. The sequence goes on from NC_051180.1 coordinate 3,358,208, forward strand.
CTCGGGGCCAGGGGTCGGCCGAAGCCCTCAGAGAACACGTAGGCGACAAGAAAAACGCGTTTAATTTACGAAGGCCCGGCAACGACTGATCCGTATTTAGCGGCAGGGTGAGCACGAGCCCCGGGCGTCATCACGCCCAGCCTCATCATCGTTCTTTTTTTTCCCTTCTCCTTCGCTAGCGCCCTCATACTATACAGCCCGCAAATGTCGAAGTATAGTAAGTTTCTAGCACATGCGGATCTCTTGCAGAGGCATCGCTTTTCTAAGTGCTCTAATAAAGGCGGCGCAAATCTACAGAAAAAAAGCCCATTTGAGAATGATAGGCCCCGGCATTGACTTGGCCTCTCGTACACCTTGACCAGACATCTCCAAATGAGCGCAAGGTTAATAAAAGCGCAAAACCATTTTTTTTCCCTCGCCACATGCAAGCTGCGCCAACAGCGTGGCAGCTTTTCTGATCCTAGAGTTACTGTATATGCTACCTATACTGTAACTCTATCCGTAGAGTTACTGTATATGTAGCGTATACAGTAACTCTACCTATCCGTAGAGTGCCTCGATCCGATCCCAAGTGCGCCGCGGTGCGGAGAAAAGAGCGCGCCACTCCCACCTCGGGAAATACGCTCTCTCCGTGCGATTGGGACGGCCGGAGAAAAAACATGCTTTTCGCCGGAGTCTCGGCTCTGTCGCGAACAATAGATGACGTCACTGCTACGTCACTCACGTGTGACGTAACTTGAAGACTTTTTTTACCTAAGTTAGTTTTGACTTTTCCCCGTGTCGCCACGGAGTGCCTAGTATGTCACGTGCTTTATGAATTTCGTCCCTAGTGTCATCTTCGCTACTCACGGGGCAACGACGGCATGCCGTGGGTAATTGGAATACAATGCCGCACGAAAATCTACAAATACAGGTGCTCGCAGCTATGTCCGTTCTTGCTCACTCCGCTTCGGAATCGCGCAGGTCAACTGTGATCGAGCTGTCACTGACGACGAAAGCCGTCGTTGCGAGGTTTGCAGTATGTTGTTCACCAAGAGGAAAAACATGCTTCGGCATGTCAGGGACGTCCATAAAGTAGGCCCAGAAATCAATAAGCGCATGAAATGCGACGTTTGTGGCGTTGGCCTGTCTTCACTGGAAGAGTATGTGGAGCACCATATCGCAACGCACGAATTCGCCGCCGAGTACGTGCAGCGCACGTTCCTCAACGATAAAGGTGAGTGACCCATGCATGCTGTTATCAGTTGATAGTTGTTAGGAAAAGCAATGTTAGTACATTATTATAGTCTTTTGTGGTGCGGCTGTACAGCACATGATCGCTTGCACGTGTATTAACTGAGCCAGCTAGGTAATTTTCATGTGTTTGTCACGTGGAAAATAAAAGAACGCACAGAAGGGCTAATTGCCGCTCGCGATCCCACTGGAAGTACTGCGGCTTGCGTTGCTTATTGTTTTTCTCTCTAAGCTCACATGCCTTTCTGGTGTTGGGCAGGACGCACGTGCTCTTGTGAGTGGTATCGTCAATTCCATGGCGTAATTCTGGCAAATGTTTGAAAGCATTGATTGAGGCTTGATTGAGCGCTTGTGGTGCGCCATACTTCACCGGTGATTTTGCGTCAAGGCAACGAGGAAATAACGTTTTTAACACGAAAGTGTTTCATGCCGGGGTCGGTCCACCAAGACTTTAGTGACGTATTTCCGTCACGAAAATGACACCGAAAAAATATACGCAATCAGAAGGCAAAGAAAAAAGGTACCGTCAACGGGCATCGAACCCACGACCGTTCGGCCCGCAACAACAGATGCCAAGCACGCTATCCACTGCGCCACGGTCACAGACTCTGGAGCCTTTACGAACGCGCCTTTTATATCTACCACTCTCCCGGTCGGCTGGGTGGTGTCGCCCTCTGGGAGGGGTAAGGTAAAGTAATTCGTCATTGCTGTGGCCTCCGCGACACCTGCAACGCGTTACACGTCCGTCCCATTCGGCGCGTTTTCAATAGAACTTGAATTTTGTCAATGCCTTAACACACCGCGAGGTGGCGACCTTTGCCCAAGCGTCTAGAGTTACTGTATATGCTACCTTTAGATAGCAGAGTTGCGCATCTGTTTTCCAGAGCCGCTAGCAACCATGCATTGCGGAGGAGCTGACGCTCGGGCCAATTTTTGTATTTCTCGACGCCGCCGCTGCAGCGAATTGAATTAACACTCGTCATCGACAGCCAATGTTTATCGCCGGCCTTCGACATGCCAAAGATGTTTATCAGCGACACTGTAGGCATGTCGCCTGCAAAAACGGAGTGCGACTTCACCGCATAGCTGTGGTTGCTAGCCGGACCTATGCGCAACTCTGCTACCTAAAGGTAGCATATACAGTGACTCTACAAGCGTCGTAAAAGCGTCGGCCTCGCTCAGCATCACGCTAATACAAACAAAAAATAGCTCTGCGACGCGCGCCTGCCTCATCTGGCTGTAACCCCGCGTTCCCCGTTGTCGCGCTCGCCCCGGGAAAAATCGCGGCTGGGCTACCGGGGCGACACGACGCGCTTTGCGTTTCCCTCTAGTCCGGCCGTGGGTGTTCAATCACATTTTAACAGGCCGCGGGATGGCGAACAAGCTCTGCGTCCAATATGCGACGCCGTTCTGGCTATCACACCTCGTTCTCTGATTACGCTTTCACCGTTAACTACTACAACTACCACAAGGGTTTTGTTTAATCATTTAACATAAACGTTAGTCGTCGACATGGAGATGTACCACCAATCATCAAAGTGGGTGCATACACGTTAAACGGCGCCATTAGCTGCCAGACATCAATATACATTGTGCAAACTCTCTTATATCAATGCACAGTAAGCATTCAGTTACTTCTGTAAGGGCACGCTTTACTTTCGTGTTATTCCGATTCCTATGATGGAGGGATCAACCGTGTTTTTATGAAGTATTCGTGCGGGGAACAATAGACAGGCTTAAGCAGCCAAGCAAAGGAAAAATGCGCTTGTCTCTTTAACGCAATGTAATATTAATCGGTCATTTGAGTCAAATATTTAATAAGCTCGAGCGCAGTTCGAATTATAGTATGGTGCACTTAATCTCTTTTTAACCAATTTGTGGGTCCAGCTGTACCTTCTGCATGTTAACTGGAGATATAATAGCGTTATATTTGAAGAAGTAAAAAATTCTGCGAAGAACTTATCACATACCTGTCTCCACTACTTAAAAAAAATGCAGAGCAAATATATCCGATGGACTTATGATGTATTGAAACAGGTGAGCACACCAGACCGGGACAGTGAAAACGACACACAGAGTGCTGCTTCCAACTAACATTTATTGCAGCTGAAACACACCATATATGTAATTCCTTCGCTCATCACGCGGTAACATCGAGTGCTTCAGAACATGAGCATGAAAGAAACTTTTCCTTTGTTCCTCAAGCTTTTTTACTCGCCGAAGATTACAGGAGTTAACATGCCCATGGAAACAGGGCAACTAAGAGAAAAAAAATGCTTAAAAGGGCCCTGCGACACTTTTGCAACTGCCTTTTTTAAGACTGGAATGCGTGTAGTATTATAAGCCCAGATGAACTCAAAAAGAATGATGGAGATTGTTACACTAAAAGCGAAGTTATTAGTCCTCAAAGCTCGAAACTCGAGCATACGACGACAAGATACGTTCCATCTCGCATTTCACTCTCCCGCTGACGTCAGTGTCTCTTACAGAGGCAAACCAGAAGACTCGCCTCGCGGTGGCTGTTGTGCAGCACTCGTAGCATCATTTTTTAATTGTTTTCAAGTTAGTATTTAAAAGTACAACTCCTTTTGTATTCGATGAAGTTAAGGAATGCTTTTTAATTTTTCATGCACAATTGTGCGGCCTATCTGGAACCTTATGAATATTACATAAGACTTATTACGTTGAACCAATCAAAACGCACAGACAGTGTCGTCACTTCCGATCATGAATATAGCCACTGTGTGTCGCTCTATTTCGATAACAGTATGGTTTCTCCGTTGAAATAAAACTATAACTGCTTTGTTTTTGGTGTTGCCACTCGCGCAACGATATCTGTGCAATCCACAGTTCGACAGGAAGTGGTGAAAACTACCCGCTTAATTTGTATCGTAGGGTCCCTTTAATACCATACCAGAGAAGTTGCTGACCGAGCTCATGGATGCGCTATTAACAGAATAATTCCGGCAGATCCCATGCGCTGTAGGAATTGATGTAATGCGAAGCAGCCAGCAAAGGGATGTATACATCGCCTTGTATATCTTTGGGCAAATGAAGTCATCCATGTCATGGCATTTAGTTTCTTTGTCATGCACGCATGAGTGTACAATCTGTTAATACCATTCTAGCCAAACGTATACTCTAGTACGTACAATGCATGACCTGTCATTATGTTCGTCACGCACTTATGTCATGACATCCATATCACTATTTTCACGTTAACGCCTGTAGTTTATGTTCGTCATACAATCGCGTCCTGCAATACTAATTTTGGTGTGTCAAACTAGGGAGACGGCCGCGAGGAAATTCATACGGATTTCTCAGAAAGAAAGCCTCTTAGTTGCCAAAAAATTTGTCTTGGTCCGAGTTGGAACTCGGGACCAATGCCTTTCCAGAGCGGTCACTCTATCATATGCGCTAACTAGGAAGCTAGCAGATGGCAGCGTGAAAATGAATTCATTGACAACTCGATGCTCAGGGACACAAAGTAAAGCACGGACCAGGATCAATTTTTTTGGCAACTAAGAGGCTTTCTTTCTGAAAAATCCGCGTAGATTTCCTTGTGGCTTTGTGCTAAAAATGGGTGGTTGTCTGTTTTCCTTTTCTTGAACCCCCTCCCGCCACCTTGCAGGATTCCGCAAAACTCATTTCCATTACTTTGGTTTAATTTTTCTCTGTAATACTGTGTTTTATTTGTATTACAGAATTCAGTGAATGGAAAGCTCAGGAAGAGGCCAACGAAAACTGTTGGTTTGTAAGTCGCACGGCTCCCAAAAAATTAGCCAGTTGTTAAACAAGGACCCACTACAACTGTAATAGATCAGGAGTGGCTAGACCAAAAGAAGGTCATGGTAAACGTCGAGAGAAAAGTCAGGGGACCTGCAAGTCCGATAAGATATGTCTTTCATTTCTTACTGTGACGAAGCAGGAGAACACTCAGAGTCCAGCAGCTGAAGATATCGCCATAAATGTTAGGTACCAAAGGAAGCACTACGGCCATCAAGCAGAAATTCAGCACTTGAAAATGACTGACGAAGTAAAGGCCAACATAGCGGAGCACCTGGAGCGCGGTGTGCCCATGAAAACCGTATTGAAAAATATAAGAACATCTGTTGCTAGCAAGCTAAGCCCAGTACATTTGGCAGAGCGCGTAACTCTGCATAACATCAAGCGGCAGTTTCACATTGCTGCTCCTGAACAGTGTCACCCTAATGATGCTGTTAGCGTAGATATGTGGGTGCAAGCAATGCGAGACAAAGATGAAACGCTTGTCCGCCTGTATAAGGCACAGGGTGCAGTGGACCCAAATGGTACTTTTGGTGCAACAGATTTTGCCCTTCCTTTGATGACAGAGCCACAAAAAGAGCTGTTAGAAGAATTGGGCACGGGCACTGTGTGTCTTGACTCAACACATGGAACTACAGGGTACCAGTTTGAGCTGACCACTCTTCTAGTGCTAGATGAAGTGGGATCAGGTATACCTATAACCTATTTCATCTGCAACAGGATTAATGAGGAAAACTTGGCAGCTTTTTTCAGGTCTCTTGAGTGTGCCATCAACAAAAAAGTGGCTGCTAAGACATTTATGTCTGATGACGCCGCACAATTTTACAAGGCATGGTCGTCAGTTATGGTTGTCCCTCAGCAGAAACTTCTCTGCGCCTGGCATGTGGATAGGAATTGGCAGAAGAAGATACATGAGTATGAAGAAAAACAACTGAGGCCAGACGTGTACCACAACGTGCGACTCCTTTTAGAGTTCCTTGACACTGAGGAAGGAAAACTGAGGGATTTTCTGAAGTACTTCAAGGACAACTATGCAGTTAGACCTCAGGAGTGGGCCTACTGCTTTAGGACGAGGGTAGGTATCAACACCAACATGCACCTTGAGAGCATGCACAGGACGTTGAAGCACAACATGCTGGAGGGAAAGAAGAATAAGCGTGTTGATAAACTAATTTCTGCCCTCATGGACTTGACATATCATTTTTTTGATGAAGAGGGCAATCCAGATGACCAAAGGAGCAAAGGGCAAGAAGTTGAGTGCAATTGAAAGGTACCACAGATCTGGCACTGAAATGGCAGGTTGTGCCAAATTAAACGAAGACGGCACGTGGACTGTGCCATCTCAGTCTACTCAAGGGCGCTCTTATACAGTGACAAAAGTCGGGGATGCTGCTTGCTGTCCCTTGAGATGCAATGAATGTGCAGTGTGTGTGCATACTTACATGTGAACTTTGCTATGCGCACCTGATACTTCACAGTGTGCAAGCACATTCACTGTGTGGTCATTGCTAACGCATTGTCAAGCAGTGACAATAACGACTATGAGAGCCTACCTGAAACCGTAACTGAAACGAGTCGGGCATTGCACATAGTGCAAAGCATTGCAAAGCTGGAGGCGGCCACAACAGTGCTGTGCCAAAAGTCATGGATCGATCTCGGCCGCGGCGGTCACATTTCGATGGAGGCGAAATGGTAGAAGCCCGTGTACGTACGATGTCAGTGCACGTTAAAGAACACCAGATGGTCAAAATTTGCGGAGCCCTCCACTACAGCGTGCCTCATCATATCGTGGTTTTGGCACGGAAAACCCCCAAAATTATTATTATTACCAATGATGACCACATGCCTCAACAAATATGAAAAGTACTATGCGTTGATGTTGGCACTGGACTGAGGTTCCCACTAAATATAAAATTTAGGTCACTCGTATGTCTCATCTGCTCTATCTGACACAACTGCTGCTGTGATTAATAATTGACTGGAATGCAAAGTGTTCGTTTGGTGAATGTGCTGACCTGCCAATTTCTCACTTATGATTTCTCATTTCAGATATTGTATTACTGATTGGAGAGGTGTTAAATGACATTGATTTCACAAAGCTATGGAGTACCCAAACCAGCATTTTAATAAAGCCTTATTGTCAAAGCTTAACCTGGTTGTGTCTTCCTGTGTTGATAATACATACTTGTGCACGCGGTTTCTGCACTACATTCATTACAGTGACGCAATGCAGTTTCATTTCAAGCCACGAGGACAGAGTCAGAATTGATTTAGATCTGTTTCTTTCTTTCTGAATGCTTAGATTATTATTATTATTATTATTATTATTATTATTATTATTATTATTATTATTATTATTATTATTATTATTATTATTGCAGCGGTATTTGCACACGTTTTGTGGCTTTATTACAGAGGAGAGCTCGATCAACATCGACATCGCCTGCAATGGCGGATTGTTTATTTGCAGCGTTTGCGCGATGTAAATTGTTCTTTCGCTAGTTTCTTGTACGCGGTAATGTTAACATTAACGCTCGCTATCGAGTTTAGGGTATGTCTTCTCACACGTGAAGGTGTGGTGCCTTTTTCACCCGTGGATATTCGTACTCGACTCCGCTCGCCCACCACAGCAGGTGAGGTCATTGGTAAGATACACGTTACGAAGCAACTTCCAATTCAACATTGTGCTTTGTATGAGTGTCACGCTCTGCGCTTTCGATAGGTATCGAGCTCTTTGATCGTTCACTTGCGCTAGATGTGGTGTCGAGCCAGTCGAGCTCTGAAAATTCATTTCCGATGATCGGGACACGATCGTGAACGTGCGGGCACCACACAAAATATAAGCTAAAGCTGTGCAGCAAATTCAGATGTTCGAGGTATTGCCGCGAACAAATATTGCTTTGCTAATGGGCGTCGATGACTGCCCCCCCCCCCTATTTTTTGTACATACATGTAAACCGTGATTTAAATTTGACAGCTTTGCTTTGAAGGCGCTTTTAGTGCTATAATGGAAGCGATAGCTTCCTTTTGATGACCTCTACGCTGTCAGTGCATCAGGACATTGCATTATTGATAAGACAGAATTGTTCACGTCCAACACCCCTCGCAACGTAAAGCTTTTGAAAATTCTTGCGCTACACTTGCTCGTTTTCACGAAAGGGGGTGTTTTTGGAAGAGTTCAAGCACCATTGACCTAAAGACGCTGATTTCTTGTTATCAGTGCTAGAGCTACTGCCTACGCTACCGAAAGGTAGAATATGCAGTAATTCTAATCAGTGCCTGCCAGCAGCGCACCAGTTGAAGGTGTGTTCTGTATAACTTCGTGCAAAAAAAAGAGAAAAATCAGAACTAAATGCACAGTAGAACTTGCTACAACCGAGCTGCAAGTCGGGTTGAACTTTCGATTCAAGTGCGAGCTTTCATTCGACTACATTAACCCTTTCAGACGCGATCTATGAAGAACTGCCTGTAATTCGTCAGGGACTCGACGTTGCAACAAAAATATTGTCATGTATGTGCTTTATAGTAACTAATCTTGATTAAACTGCAATTGCATTGAACCTGAATTCGTTCATGTTCTGCTTTTTGCAAAAATAGAATCAAATCTAAGGCTAGAAATATAGTGCTAAATTTTCTTTTTTGGTTATGATCATTTTGAGCAAAGATAAATTATACTTTTTAGGTGACTTGGAGAAACCGGAACATCGAACATGGTAGTGCCTTCTGCTAATTGACTATATTCAACAGCACACTGCAAAATGAAGTTGAAAACAGATCTATTACACAGGAGGTTCAATTTATCCACTCTTAAATGTATCTTGTTCTTTCTTAGCCACTAGTCAACACGACTAGCAAAAACATGTGATGTAGACAGTTGTATACAAAGCGTCTCAAACAGTCGTAGAAAGAATGGTGTGCTAAAAGCTGCAGCAAGACAGAGTACGACATTGCGAAGCTGCAGTCGTAAGTGCCGCCGCTTTAGGTTTACAGGTTGATCCATCCACGGCTTGGATGTAGACCATACTTAGAAACTAACTCGGATGATACCGTTGTCACATGGTGCACTGCTGATCGCAATTAAGCCCAATCGGGATCAAATTTCTCAACAGTGATTGACTCGTTTCTGCAACTTGCATACAGTAAATAATCACAGTAGAGAAATTCTACCCAGTCAGGTCCTATCGTGATCAAAATTGACAGTATGACACCCATAATACATTGTTGTAACTTCGTCTTCACCAACCTAGCAGATGATCGTTTATCATCATCGTGATTGCTCCTCACGAGCTGCGGCTCGCTCGAGGGCACGAAGCCATCTTTTCATCTTTTCTTCATGTTCCATTAAAGTGTTCGTTCGGACGTGCCGTCTATTCTTCTAAACGACAGTCTGGTAGCCGGCGGACCTTGAGGTCCACCACATGGTGCCGAAACCCAGCGGGATCTTCCGAACAACGCCTCATCGATTCAAGGTGTCGCGTTGCGACCCCTGAGCCTTTGGCGAAGAGTTCCCGGCTGCCGTCTGACCCATGGAACGGCTACTCCGACGACGCAAGTGCTTGCGCTCGCAACTGGATGGCATCGTCCAAGAAGCGGAAGGCCTCCTACGAGAAGCAGAGCTGTCATCATCACAGGTCAGCGTTTCAATTGACCGAATCAACGCGATCTACGCACAGATAACGAAGATTGATGAAAGCCTAATAGACGAGACGCCTGACGAGCTGATCGAGGCAGAGATTACAGACGCGAGCAAATATGGCGACAAGATTGTCACATTAACGGCAAAGCTTCGCTTTTCGATTCTGGACAACCAGGCGTCTCAAGCCTCGCGCCCGACGACGAGCCAAGCTTTGACGACGACGAGCCAAGCTTCCGTCAGTTTCAGGTCGAGACTGCCGCAACTAGAACTGCAGAAATTCGACGACAACCGACAAAAATGGCATCGATTTTGCATGCAGTTCTCGACGGCAGTGCACAACAACGACGACCTCAGCGCTGCCGAGAAATTCAACTACTTGAGCACGCTTGTCACTTGAACTGCCGCTGCAGCCATTTGCGGACTCCAGGCAACGGGGGAGTGCTATGAAGACGTGATAGATATCCTCAAGAAACGCTTCGGGGACGAGAGGATTATCGTTCAGGAACATATTCGAAGCCTCTTAGATCTCAGGCCAGTCTTGTCGTCTTCTAGCACCACCGAACTTCGAGACCTCTACGACAAAGTACAAGTACATGTGAGGAGTCTCAAAGCGCTCGGAACAAGCCCCAATACATACTGCTCCATGCTACGGGACATTCTCTTGCGAGTCATACCATCCGACTTGGTACTCAGGTATCATGAACTTCACAAGCCGGCGACAACTGCGGTATCAACGATGCAAGCGCAAAGGTACCCACAGGACAGAACGACCGAAATCGAGAAAGAGCTGCAAGATCTGAACTTCCTCGAACATCAGCTTCATTGCAGAGAAACTCTGGCGGCGTGTGCGTCCCCAAGAAGACCTGAAATCCGTAATCCAACTGGAGAGATGCCGCGACGAGTTGGGCACCGTACCATGTCCTCAGCAACGTCTCTGCAAAGTGTGCTGGGGAAGCCTGATACATGTCTATTTTGTAAGTCGACGAAGCATCGTGCCGAAGTCTGCGACGACGAAACGAATTTGGCAGTCAAGAAGCTAGATTCTCGCCAAGGCCGGGCGATGCTTTCGTTGTCTCAAGCAAGGTCACATGGCAAGAGACTGCAGGGGACGACAAAAATGCAACAGATGCTCTCGAGCACATGTAACATCCATGTGTGACCCGGACTTCCGGAAGAAGGCAAACGACTCTTCTGCGACAGCAGTCAATCTCCTCTCGGAACAAGCGAGCCCTGTTATATTATTACAGTCCTTGACAGCCAAGATAGGAGGCACGATGTCTTCAAGGTACTACAGGGTACTCTTCGACGGAGGGAGTCAGCGGAGCTTCATCACCATCGAAGCATCTCGCCAACTTGGCTGCCAGCTGTTGCAAGAAGAAACGGTGACAGTTGGAGTTTTCGGAGGTCACAAGACGCAGAAAACAATGAGAAGAGTCCGTGTCAGCATTTTCGAAGAAGCCAAGAAGGAACCGATTATAATCGACGCTTTAGAAGTAGAGAACATATGTAGCAAGCACATCCCGATTCCAGGCGAACAAGTTATAAAGAAAATGGAAGAAATTGGAATGGATACACGAGCACTTTGTCTAGAGGGAGACAACGGAAATTCCGTTGCGCTACTAATAGGCTCCGACTACTACTGGAATTTTGTGACTGGCGACGTGAAAACCGTGTGCAACAAATGGAAGAAACTAAAAGCTGTGCAGACTAAACTAGGATGGACTGTGCAAGGGCCAATTCCTTTCCCAAGCAACAGCACTCACTGTTCCACAGTCATTGTACTTCGGACATGCGTAGAAGAGGACTGTTCTGACGCTCTCACAGATATTTGGGATCCGGAAAGTTTACTCGGTGGAGATGATGAAGAAACTGCGTTGGACAACGAAATGAGGCTACAACAGTTCACTATAAATCAGACGAAAGAGGACGGCTGCTATAGGCCTGACTGGCTGCCCAGGCGGCGCTGCGAAAACGGTGCTAAAAAGCGCCCCCTACGACAAGTTCTTTGGTTTCGAGTAGTCAGACAGGCGGCCGCATGCAGCACTAAGCTCAGATGCGCAATGGAGCCGCCGCTGTCGGTTGTGCTGCGCTTTGGATCTCGGCCAGTTTTTGGCGTGGCTGAGTTCTTCAGGCCAAGCAATCTGCGTAAACGCAAGAAGCTCGTCAACGTCAAGTATGTTTACGACGTGCAGGAGATTGAAGGAACCATTTCGGCGCGCTGCAACTCGCAAGTGCAGCGAATCTCATACGACGTTGAACTCGAGTTAAATTTTACGAGGAATGCTCGCGCGATTAACGACAGTGCATAAACGAAAAGACTGCTGTTAATAAAGCCGACATGATTTGCATTACACGACGAAACGGAATCAAGAAAGGTGCAGGACGAAGGCTAGCCGTCGGCGGCCCGAATGAGCGCATTCGCGTCGTGTGCCGTTTTCTGCCGCATTCAGTCGCAAACACACTTTTTCTCCATGCACGGTCGTAATTTTCAACATTTGCTTCTAGGGAATTCGTCAAATTCTGTCAGCGTGCGGTGGCGGTCGAGAAGCGACGGCGCGCAATGTTTACAGCAGGCCGCTAGAAGCAGCCGGCTGTAAGCTGCCGGAAAAATCGTAGGCACATACGCAGGGTGACTCATGGCATCGTTTTTCTCGTTTCGCACGAAATGCCGGCTGCATATCCTCGTGATCGCCGTCGGCAGCCGCGGCGTGCCGTCTGGACTGCACACAGGGAATATATACATATATAAACGAGTGCACGCGCGTACGAAAAGTAATCAGCACGTTACGCTGCAAACCACGTTTTGCTCGCGTACTCACTTCACGCGTCGGACGGCACGTATCCAGCGGTTCCGTCGCTCCACTTCGTACGGATTTCAGGGGAACCAGTAAAACCGCACATTAGGATCCTTACCCCCATGTTCGAGGCAATTAACCACGCAACAATAACGGCGGCGACCGCGCTTCGGGACCGCGCGCTGCTCAGAGCCGTCGCCCAGACCACCTGCTTTCGGCACGGTTTGTTGAAGCAGGGATCGCTCGTCAAACATGTCAGACTCTGCAGGCATAGCGGACAAGTTCCTGCGTACGTTTTAAGCACTTTTTGAGCCTGAAAACTAGGCGCAAAATTAAGTAAAACGCTTAAAGCAACTGAGAACTGCGTAACTCGCCGGTCGGCGTCCATCTTTGACTACCCAAGCAACTCCGGCGCACGCCACCAGGCTCCGCCACAGTACTCAAAACTCCAGCGCGTCAGCCCTATAATTGTCGACGCCTTAGAAGTTTGATGCGAAGGTTTGACAACGACCGCCGTCACTTGGAAAATAAGAACAAGATCATTCGTATGTGACAGATTCCACGCCTACAGGACACCTCGAGCATTGAACAAGAAAGGCCTTCGTCGGGAACCGGGTGGCCAAAATCCACAAGCCAACGGAGCCTTCGCGCGGCGCTTCCACCGAGGCGAAGAAAATCCGACAGACTTACAGACAAGAGACATATCAGCAGAGAAGAAGAATGTGGTGGCATGAACCAAAAAGGATGTGGGATTCTTCAAGGTGGCCAGAAGACGTCGGTCAAGACGCACGAGTAGGACAACCAGAATGTGCCGCCACGACGTTTTCTCATGCTGTCAGCACGAAAACACCATTGAAACGAAAAATTGACGCGGAGTGGTTCAGTTCTCGTATGAATGTTCTACGATTCACCTCGTGCTTAATGAGATGCAAGAGAAAGCTGACAAGAGAGCCGACTTCATCACAGAGGCTTTTGATTGAACTTCAAGAGACTGAATTATCCCCGCTACATCTCAGACTAAGGACACCTCGTCGACAACCTGACGTGCCTTCAAGAAAGAGGGCCTATTCATATGATGACCCAGGTTAAGTTCATCTCGACAAGGGCAGACAAGTGTGTAAATAGTCTGCTCCTGTTCTGTTCGTCTGCCGGGCGAAGCCATAGTCAACCGCCCTGTTCAAATGCTCCACCCCCTGGAAGTCGAGTGACGCCATCTGTTGGGCGCGGCAAGATGGTGTAACTTCGTCTTCACCAACCTAGCAGATGAACGTTTATCATCATCGTGATTGCTCCTAACGAGCTGCGGCTCGCTCGAGGGCACGAAGCCATCTTTTCATCTTTTCTTCATGTTCCATTAAAGTGTTCGTTCGCACGTGCCGTCTATTCTTCTAAACGACAGTCTGGTAGCCGGCGGACCTTGAGGTCCACCACATAGATATTTATCTGGGAGGCCAACTTTTGGATATACAGGTCTTACTAGAAAAGAATAACTAGATACATTGTTCGATGGCAGCCGATTACCATGTTGGCTCGCGCACTTTTTCAAGCACATTCAAGACGTGGCATGAAACTCTTGCTAAACTCTTCTCACTCAGTTTCTACCAATCAGCTTATTTGCCATGTGATATACAAATAAATGCGGTCACCTACAGTGCACACTATGGGCTCACTTTCTTCAGCTCAGTTTTCGTGACGTACAGCCTGACACTTAGAAACACCATGTGGCTCGCTTGTCTGCAGTTCATCCGCCTTGGTGCAGTTGGCCTGCCTTGCAAACTCATAAACGGCATTGTGTGTTGCTGCCATGTCTTCCGCTGCTTTCTCTCAGTAGCATGAACTATCCGCACCCGTTTTGTGTGCACTACAACGGAGATGCCTCAACTTCAGCCGATGTTAACCCCCACTGCCTTTCAAGGAACTATGTCAACAATGCCAGCACTATGTGCTGCTGGGCCTCATAACATAAGCTTGCTCAGTGGCACAAACTGTCCATATACTTTTGCCCCACAATGCAACTGTGCCATTCTCAGTTGGCCGTGTTGGGAAGCACTCCAGATCTACAAATACTATGATGTGCTGTTGGCTGCTAGAAAATGACTCATTTATAACAGCGGAGTTTTGCAGAACGTAGAAAGGGTTATGAATGTAAAAATGGCCATCCACTGCCGTTTGTTGCACAAAGCTGCGATAAAATTCATATGGATTCCTCATAAAGAACAGCATTTTAGTTGGCGAAAAATTTGCATGGTCCACAGTTTGAACCCGAGAACGACTTTTTTTCGGGGTAGTCGCTCTACCATTTAAGCTAACCAGTATGCTAGTAATCAAAGTGCGAGGGCGAATTCAATTTGAAGCGCATGGACACTGAATATGACAAATGAGTTCTGTGGAAAGCACAGTAGGTATAAGTATTTTATAGCCAGCTGCAAGTAATGTTTTTTAGCAACAACTTGTAGGTTTGGGCGAGTCGGTTCATGATGCGATAACTAGAAGCAGCGCGAAAAAAAGACGACAAAAAATAGGAACACACACAACAGGACATGTTTTTTCTTTCAAGTTTGATTTTCATAAATACATATTAAAGCAGAATCTGCTGCGAAAAGCTGCTGCATGTTTCCACAGGACCCATTTGCCACATTCTCTGTGCTTTGACTTTTCAACTAATTGGCCCTTACACGGCCCATTGCTAGCCTACTGGCTATCTCAGTTGTAGAGAAACAGCCCTGGAAAGGTGTTGGTTCCAGGCTTGAGCCCAAGAACAGTACAAATTTTTTGTCTTCCTTTCTGAGAAATCAGTATGGATTTCCTGGTAGCCTTGTGCAAAACAGGTGGATGGCCATTTCAATTCAAATTAACTTGTTCTCTACACAGATGATGTATGCGAACACAACTGTGATGCCTTGAATCATGTCTGGATGAGCTGGGCTTGGAGCATGTAGCCAAATGTGATGGTAGGAGCTCCAAGTGAATGTTCTCAAATGTTCATTGTTACAGCGCTCCCAGAACGAGGAAACAGCTGGGACACAGCACTGTGTGCCTTGGCTTCTTTCCTCGCGCTGTAACATAATGAAGCAGTACCAACTAGCCCAGTTCATTGCGCTCTAAAATGTGTTTAGCTACTTGTGATGCCGTTCAGACCTATCTGCTTGGCACATTCACAGGTAGCAATAGAACAGAGGGCTGCCGAGATAGCAAAGCCATTAATGCAAGGCCTGCGCGTGCACATCTGAGCTTGCAGAGATAGTGTCCTGCATAGAAGGTCACTTGCTTGATGAATGTGCAATAAATGCAATTTTTTGGGCAATAAAGGTGTGATGACATATGCAATTTCTACATTTATTTGCTGCAATACAGAAACGTTGTCGATTTGTTCGAGTAGTGATTAGCATTTATGAAAGGTAATTAATGCAAGGTAATGCTATATATTACTTTCAATTGAAAGACCCTGCGGCACAATCTTAATTATACAAAAGTAATATACAGCTAGCAGAGTCAACGTGCGGCGCACAACTCATCTCAAGTTTCAAGGAGGCTATCAGTGCTATCTGGGTAACAGTTGGGAGCATTCGCAACCAGCCGGACAACACATGGGTGGCCCTGAAAAGGGCCTTTTCATGGCAGGCAGCATTTTCCAAGGTTCAGTAAGGTTGAAAGTCGGGTGAATTGGTGACAGAACATCTGAACATGTAAAGCAGCGCACAGAAAGAGACACAAGAGGATTAATATGATTCAACAGGACAACTGTTGCACTTGCCACTAGTTTATTTTAAAAAATATGTATATACATACCCACAAGTGCACCACATGCAAGAATGACTTTTGCTCATAACGTTGCTTAAAAAAATTTGAATGTTGTGCACTTGTGCATATGTGTATTACCCCCTCCTTTTTTTCCTTCAAAATAAGCTAATTGAAAGTGCAGTGGTTGGCCTGTTGAAATGTACTCCTCCTTTCATGTCCTGTTTTTGTGCGCTGCTTCACACATTAAGATGATCTAAAGCAATCTTGGTTCATGGTGGGAAGGTAGGCGAAGGAATTTGCTGCACTCGCAGGACTTATGGCCTTTTGTGTTGCAGTGGCTGCACTTCAGCACCCTGTAGCAGATACCGTGCTCGCTGTGTCCATGTGACTTCACTCCAGGTCTGAAGTCACGGGCAAGAGAACTGACAATGATTTTGGCCAGCTGATCGATCCCTTGGCCTCTATGCACATGGTACCCATCAATTGCGAAGAGCGCACGTCGTGGTTCTTTCGAGGAATTGAGAAACCGATGCTGTAGGAACAAAAAAATTAGTGCAATTAGGAAAAATGTGATGCATTGAGACAAGAAAGAACTTGCAGATCAACTGAAGTCACTAAACAAAAAGAAAAGGAAGTGAACAACATGGGACCACAGCCCACAGTTTCATAAGATAATGGAAAAATTTGGCAACATAACATGTTGCTAGTATGCTGCAATGCGAAAGTTGTTCACTGCTAGATGGGGCTCAGCCAGAACTTTGGAAATCAATACACGCTCCTTTGAATGTTTGCATTGCCCCTGATATGTGGCTTGCACCAGTGTCACAGCTTGAAATTGCATAGCCATCCACCCCGTGTGTCGGAACGAAACGAAAATAAAATAAAGATATTTTTGGCCGGAACGAACATAACTAAAACGTTATCTATGATTTCGTTCCAGAGTGAAACCGAAATATTTTTATCAGTTTTCAGTTCCCGGGAAAACTTGGTGATCTGGAACAACTGAGGTCATGCAACGTGAGCAATAATACATATGTCAGGGTATAGTGTTATCTCATGCAATAATTCCAAAGTAAAGATGGTCACACTTTATGAAAAATGAAAGGAGTGGCAACCAGAGCTGTTTATATTAACGCAAGTGGACTTTTGTGTGCCAGTCACACTCCAGTGTGGAGAGGGCATTCTCGGTGCTGAAGTTTGTTTTATCAGAACAGCGGTCTCGCACCCTCGATGACGGGCTGCTTCTGAGAAAATGCTCCCTCCCTTGACACAAAACATAGAACCTGCTCAGAAAATTCGTAACTAACTTTTGAAAAAGAAAGTTAAATACAGTAACTTGGAAGGGTGCTAGTTTTGGGTTTTTTTGCGGCTGGCCCAGAAACCCCTCAGGGACGAGACCAAGACAGACCAGCAACCATCTTTACTCTGCCGAGCCTCGGTCGCAACTGCCCGCTGCCAGTGGCTGCTGAGCGCGAGCTGCGAGCGCACCATCGCTTATCATTCTCTTCTACGGCCAGCACGCTTGCAGCCACCGCTTCTATACTGCCCCCTCCCCTCCGGTGAAACTGGGGAGGAGGGTGCAGTAGCCATTATCCTTGGCCACAGCGGACAGCACGTGGAGTGCACGACCACACGTCGGCATGGTTCGTCCACCACGTAACCAAGGTCCCGATGTTGTCCGTGGCAACTGGGGGCTCCTCATCTATTTTCGGGTTAGCAGTCGTCGTGGCAGCAGCCGCCTTGCTGCCACTGTTTGTGGTTGCCTGCTCTTTCCTGTTGCTGACCTCTGGTTCTTCCTTCCGATAAGTGTATAGAAGCGTATAGATAAGTATAAAAGCAGCGGCTGCAGGCGCGCCGGCCGTAGAAGAAGAAAACGAACGATGGCGCGCTCACAGTTGTGGCCGAGGCTCAGCGGAGTAAAGATTGTTGCTGGTCTGTCTTGGTCTCCTCCTCGACGGGTTTCTGGGCCAGTCACAGCCACGACACCCCACATAGCTCGCGCTAGTCTGTAGGAATTCGTCGTACAGTTACTTGCGCTCCTCTGAAGAATGCGGGAAGAACGTGTTTTACCCGTCCCACGTTGTTAAGACGAGCGCAAGTTTACCAGAAATCCTACGTTTTCATCGTTTCTTTACCTTGAAATTTTCGCATAAAAATAAGAACCGGAACGGAACTTTTTTGGTGGAACGAAACTAAAACCGAAACGAAAAACATTTCGTTCCGACACCCTGCATCCACCATTACGATGAATCACTACTGAATGCTGACCAACCGCCACTGAAGCGATCGTGAGAGCACTAGAATATGTACCGTATTTACTCGAATCTAGGCCGCTCTCTATTGTAGGCCGACACTCGAAATTTGCAAGGCCAGAAAAAAAACTTAATCATGGTACTTGAATCTAAGCCAACCCCCCCCCCCCCACTTTCGCACATTGTATTTCATAAAAAAACATCAGCTTAGATTCGAGTAAATACGGTACATGCATTTCAGATTCAATTAATGGTTGCCTGCACATTTGTATAATGCCCCAACTGCTTTGACACTAATGCAAGGAAGCAGCAGCCAACGAAAATAAATATGAATATTTCAGCCTGCCATACATGGAGAACACGTGCAAGCATCCAATGTTCATATGTGAAAGACAACAGTGTTAGAGGAGAGAGCCTGGTGCAGATAATAGAAGAATTCTGACACAGCAAGCCCCATCATGCAAGTCTGTGATGTACACTTCACTACATAGTCAAAAGTTTGATGAAAACTTGTCAGATGAGCAAGGTACCAGATTAACATATTAGCACGCGCCCATAGGTCGGCAAAAAATGTGGAGCTCACTCAGACTCACTCACAAAACGTATCTTGCCCTTAGGGCTCACTCGGACTCAGACTCACCAAACTTTTCCTCAACCGGACTCACTCGGACTAGACTCACCAAAATATAATTCACTGGGACTCACTCAGACTCAGACTCACGGCTCGATCTGAGTCTGAGTGAGTCTGAGTGAGTCGACTCATGAGTCTGTACGCCTATAATTAGGTTTTTCTACCGTAGTGTCAATGCTCTTTAACACCAATATCTCGCATAATCGGTGCTCTACTTTGCACATTTTGATCTCGCACCTTCAAATACGAGTTATCAGAGTTTGCAATTCAGCAAGGACATTTTTATTAAAAGATATGACTCACACGAGATATTTTTATAAATAACTTCTGTGAAAGAACTTGCGGGGGGGGGGGGGGGGGGGTCAAGGCACCTCCTTCGCCTCTCCCTGCACAACTCATGCCTCTGATCAATAAATATCGAGCTGACGTATGAACGGTAGCGCGTGGAACTATGTGTGAGTAGACGTGAGCCGACATAAGGCTCATAGTAATGCTGAAGTTGAGGTGATAGGAGCCATAGGTCGGCAAAAAATGTGGAGCTCACTCATACTCACTCATGAAATATTTCCTGCCCTAAGGGCTCACTCGGACTCCGACTCACTATAATTTTCCTCAACTGGACTCACTCGGACTCAGACTCACAAAAACATTACTCACTCGCACTCACTCAGACTCGGACTCACGTCTCGATCTGAGTCTGAGTGAGTCTGAATGAGTCTACTCATGAGTGAGTTTGCCGACCTATGCACGCGCCTCAAATTTTTAAAAGTACATAAAATTGATGCTTCGGGACCACTATGCAAATACGGCACCCATACTCAATAATGCTCTAATTTCAGATTTTTTCAATCTGCGTCTATAATGTACTCGAAATTTCCCAAATTTTCCAGAGGTTTGCCACACATTAGGTTAACCATTGTGCTAAATATGATTGTCGAGGATGTTGTCAAACGCAAACCATAAATGCATATGATAAGAAACGTCTCTAAAAATAAAATACTTTGAAATTCAGTTTAAAAAAAAGGCCATCTTCAATTTTCTTTAAACTCCCCAAAATTAAAGCCAAGCACGTGCTCTAACTTAATCTCTAAAAACATGTTGCATTATTTTTGTTAGATAGGAGTTACAAAGCCGCCAAAGTGTTCAAGTTGACGACAAGTTCACACACAACCACTTAAAGGGGTGGTGCCATCAAATTTGTGGCTTGTGCGTTCTTTGTTGCAAACATTTCTTATTGACCTAGGAAGCATGATACACACTCCCAAATTCATGCATTCTCTCTAAATGATTTCATATCGCCTTATTCGTATGAACGACTTTCGGCTTCGGTTTCTGGGCGCCAAGTTGGACACCGACATCACCGTGTAGGAAGATAGAACAAGTGCACCCACAAAGTTGTGACACATGCAGTGCTGCATTGTCTGCTCTCGCACACAGATGCAAGCAAGCAACCGTCCGGATGC
This sequence comes from Rhipicephalus sanguineus, assembly GCF_013339695.2. Classification (NCBI taxonomy): domain Eukaryota; kingdom Metazoa; phylum Arthropoda; class Arachnida; order Ixodida; family Ixodidae; genus Rhipicephalus; species Rhipicephalus sanguineus. Next base: position 3,378,745 of record NC_051180.1, read on the forward strand.
CTTCAAAACTCGCTAAAATTCTCTAATAGAAAATCTTAGTGTGTATGGAATTCAGGTATACGCAGAGTTCTTTGCGGGGTACCGGGTTACCGGGTGATGGTATCGACATCATCTTACACTTTGTGCAAGTACAAAAAGGGCATTTCTTTGTTTTCGCTGAGGGACCGTGGTGGAAAAATGTTCGTGGCGATGGTCACCGATTCAGCGAAGACACCTTATTACTGAATTCGCGAGTATCTAGTGTCATCTCGTCAAGTTCAAGATGTCGCCCCTCGAAGCCGAGAAGGCAAAAACATCTCAGGAGAAGCTCTTTAATGTGTCCTGTAGGCCATGTGCGAAAGAAGCTGAAGCAGATGGCGTAATCCACAACCTTGTTCGTGCTCCAGTGTACATTGGAATCAGCACGCAACAGTGGAATCAATCGCTACGGGACCTCACACACAAATAGTACTGCAAGGCTATGAAAACAATACCAACAGGACGACTTCATGTGATATACCTGAAAGGAGCTTATGACAAGGACATGGTGAAAATCTGCAACGCTACGTGAGTGAGCGTCATTATCGACGAGTCCCCAGATATATCTGCAGTGCCTACCATCAACACACTCCAGTGCTACTACAGTAAAAAAAAAATCATGACGCAGGTTGTTTCGGTCAACGTCGACAGAGTGAATGCTTCGAACAGCTACACAGTGACCAGTGCAGCCAGCAAGGCTCTCAGACTGTAGGTCAGATGTGGAAGTACATGGCTATAGCCAGACTCGATGGACTACATGCACAAAATGGGCAGAGAAATCTGCAAAACAGAAGCAATGCACATGTTGATGTGAAAGATTCAGCACATCCAATGCATGCGAGTGTTGACCATGCAATTTATTCACCATGCGTGTCTAATGTTTGGTCCCAATAGTTAAATACAACTTTAGAAGCATGCGGCACTTCCTCCTCAAAGGCGGATGTGCACAAGCACCAATGAGTGGATACTCCAGGCTGACGTCTTGAGCCGGATAGCCAATGACCCTGCCTTCGAAGAGCATCACTGGGTGCGAGCGGGACTATTTTTTTTTAATCGCGGAGGCGATCGGCTGCTGCACTTCAGTCATCAAGGCGGGGCATATACGAACTGCTTAAATTTTTATCAGAGTATAGTGATCAAGTTTGTAGCATTATTTAAACGCGCTGACAAGCTGTACCTAAAGTACACAGCAATTTGTGCTTTTAACGGCCTCTTTGGGCCTGATGAAAAGAAGCCAGTCTCTGTGGTCCCGAATAGATGGCAAAGCTTCCACAAAGCACTTGTTGTCATGTCATAGAAATGTGGAACTCATTAATGGAACTTGCTCAAAGCCCACATGACTGAAGCAAAGTAAAGCTATTCAATTGATACTTTCTGAAAAATTCGACAGATCCCACCTGCCGTGGGAATCGACGTGATGCGAAGCATGCGCAGGATGGTCACTATGGCGTAATTTTTCACATTGAGCGAAACGTTACGGAATGACGCTAGAGAAATGTGGAAGTGGTATACGCACACTCATTTGTTCAATAGTGGCATATGTATTATATAACCCGTTGTTTACAGTTGCGTAACGATGCCAACAGCAACATGGGTGTTACCAACACCAGACGCGGTAAGCTTATATTCTTCAATACTGGATAGCACGAATCCGAACAGGACAAAGAAAGAACACAGATGCACAGGGCAGGCGTTACTCGCAACTAAGCTTCATTCAGGATAGTTCCCCTAGATATATACATAGCCGAGTGCCACGCGCAGGCGCACTGCACGTACGTTACAGTCACAGTTACAGTTGTTATGCTTATACTTTTTCGTTGTGACGGAGAACGCACACACGTTTCACGAACCCGCGTGTATGTGTAAAGGGGTTCTTGACAGTTTTGAACAAGGTCACCATCACAGTGATCAGTGAGCACCAGCAGCTGGACCGGACTTGTTAATCGGATCCGTTCCCGATCGCGGCTATGAGGAATCTAAGTGTAGTGAAGTGCGAGATATTGTGAAGCTGGTGGAAATCCTGGATGCCTCTTACGATGAAATGATCTATGGTGCCTTCTGTCGTAGACGTGGCAGCGAGGTCTTTTGATGCCCTGTCCACATCCAGGCCGTCTTTCACACAGTATAAGCACCAATCATTGTTGGGTCTTGATAAATCAATGTTGAAGTCACCGGTAATGATGAGAGGCCTAGTTCTCTCAGCAGATTTATTGTAGAAAGCATTGACCCAGGTTTTTGCGTAATCCACATGGTCCACGTTGCGGACCACTTGGACGAGTGGATGGTAGTTGAGCGTCTTCCACGGGTGTTCTGTCTTCAGCTTCCTCACTTTCCTTGCGTCCGCCGCAGTGGTGTAGCGGTTACGGTGCTCGGCTGCTGACACGAAGGTCGCAGGTTCGATCCCGGTCGCGGAGGTCGCATTTCGATGGAGGCAAAATGCTAGATGACCGTGTATTGTGCGATCTCGGTACACGTTAAAGAACGCCCAATGGTCAAAATTTCCGGAGCCCTTCGCTATGGCGTCTCTCATAATCATATCGTAGTTCTGGGACATAAAAGCCCAATAATTAATAATATTATCACTTTCCTTGCGTGTCAATGTGTGTGTTCGCGGTTACTGTGTTGGTTGAGACTTTGTATCACCTGTGGCACATACCCGCATAACATGAACTCTGGTGTACGGGTATGTGCCACACGTGACTGAGAGAAAGGGTTTCATGACGTACGCGACAGGTATTTTGCGTTATTCATGTCATGACCAGTGAATTGTGTTCGTCATACACTGATCCCCTGCTACGCCAATCTTGGCATATTACAAGTTATGGAGACGACCAGGAGAGCGCCGAGACGTAGGCGGCTAGATAGATAGATAGATACGTAGATAGAAACGGGCAAAGTGCATGAGGTTCGCTAAGAAATGCTTCGCATTGAAAAACCAGTTTGTGTGAAGGCAATCCTGATAAGGCACACACTGGATCCACTTTTAGACGTCGAGGAAGTGCTTGAAAGTGGAAAACTTCTGACGCCTAGTTTGATCACTTTATAAACAGCAAGCCACCGCGGATGGTCGGCGAGCTTTCGCAATGTCTGGTAAAACCCGTTTTGTCTACGTAACCCAACAGCAGCACCACATTAGTGAAAAGATGTTGCGAGATGTGCAGTACCATTCCACAGAATGGTACTGCATTGTTAAACGGAACGTCTCAAACAAAGGTGAAAACCAGTTAACGTTATGGAAATTGCAAGCAGTCTTGAATCCATTGCAAGAGACTCTTGTCTGCTGAGCCAGTCATTTCATAACAACTGACCTACCATCATTTTAGAGACTAAAAACATGAATTCACTTCACAAGCGCAACCAGTACTTGCTGGAAGCAATGCACACTAACCAGCTGCTGAACTCACTGAGTATTGGCATGACTCTGCTGCTCAATACCCGAGGCCAGCAAATGCTGCAATGACATTGCTGTGCCTATAGTCGGGTACAACTTTAGAAGACAGGAAAGGCCCCGCCCAGATGACCGAAGTGCAGCAGCCAATTGCCTCCGCGACTAAAGAAATAGTCCCGCTAGGGATGCTAGGCATGTTCTCCGTCGGCGGGGTCACCGGCCGTCCGGCTCATGACGTCACCTGAAGTGCGCACCTATTGGTGGAGGCTCGTATGCATCCGCCTTTGAGGGGAAAATGCCGCTGCCTTCTAAAGTTTACCCGACTATAGCTAATGAAAGCTGTGATGTTGAGAGGGTTCTTTCAGCTTAAGTACAGAGTCATCCACTTCCACCTTGAACACCGCACCCTGCGGACAGCGCTCCGCGGAGCGCCTCTCTTGGTTGCTTGGGTAACTAGCGCGCATGCGCAGTGACAGCTGTAGGCGGAGCCTTCGCCACGTCGTCTTCTAAAGCGCGGCGGCTCCGCCAAATCGTACTTGCTTTGCGGTGAAGCCAACTTCGCTCTTGCTATGCGCATGCAAATCCAGAATCCGGCACGGTTCAGAGGAAGCGCAGCGACTGCGCCTTGTTCCGTCCAGCTTTTGCTGCTAGTGTTTTCTTTCATTTCTGGATGCGATCACACAGCCAATAAACCTCGGTCCGTGCATGAGTAAACTTTCACAGCCGCGCCTGAACTCCTACAACTAAGCAACTCAGCTCGTTTGAGCCCAGTAGCCAGAATGTTCCCGCTGCTCAGGCGAATGTTTTTGATCAGCTTAAAAACTAGGCGCCGCAAAATTGGCGATAAATGCATGGTAAGGTCTGACACAACAGCTTTAAATGTGCGAAAGTTTGGATTCGTTACTCACCTGAAAACAAAAGGATGTGAGCAATTTGCCAATTTAAGAGAAGTTACATTACATTCAGGTGTTACCAGCACCGCTGCCTTCATGCGCTAGCGAATTTAACTCGCCAATACGCCGCCCTAATTTACTACTCATTTGCAACCATGCTTATTCGTACCTACGTAAGGGAATGCCAGCAGCACTAAAGAAAACAGAAGAAACTGAGCCAGGAGAAAAGAGACAGGAATAGGTAGGATGCTGGACTAACAAGTGACTTTAATTCGATGAAGACGCGAACAACAAACCGAAATGAGCATGCGCAGCAGCAACCGTGAATCACTAACAGGCAACCTATCACCTATCACTGTCAAGAAATCGGACCTCCTTGTCATTCAAAAACGCAGATGGCGCACTCACACACTTATCAGGACCAAGTTTGTGAATCTGAAACGCTTCAATAATTTCACGTTCTTTCTGTGTTTTAGCCCTCCCAGTCACCGAAACGTTGCTGAATAGAGGGGCGCAACCGCACACTTTACAGTGAATCGGTAGATTTCCACCCGTGCCCGTAGGAAGTAAATTTGCGTGCTCGCGCATTCTGTCATTCACACACCTACCCGATTGCCCAATATATTCTTTGCCACAGGTCAGGGGACTTTCTTTAGTGCTGCTGGCATTTCCTTACGAAGAACTATGTACCAACTTGCCCAACAAGCCACCCTAATAATTATTCGTACCATTCATGCAGAAAAATTGAGAAGCATTCTAATCGAGTTTTCAGATGAACTCATCACGCAATCAGTGCAGCAAAGAAGCGCCGCTGACAAATGATTACTTCTGTAAGCAGGCGCTGAATAAAGCTTGACTCCCTTTTTATTACTAGGTGGCCCAAAGCCCCACGTATCGCTTTATATATTTTTTGGCTCAAAACTTTAGCACGAAGCGGAAAGTTTTCTGTGAGCCTTCAATTCGCAGCGCAAACTTATATTTTTTTAATGTCGACTTTGTGTCGCCAAACTTTCAGCTGATGAAAACAATCGTGTGAGTAGCGGGAATATTCTAACTGTACGGCACAAAGCATCTGAGTAGCTTAGTTGCGGGAGTGCCAGCCCGGCTTGGCGATCTTACTCATGCACGGGCCAAGGTTTATATTACTTGTAAGATCGCATGCAGCAAAAGAAAACAGTAGGAGAAAAAAATCCGGCAGATCCCACGCACTGTGGGAATCGATGTAATGCGAAGCAGCCAGCAAAGAGCTGCATACATCGCTTTGTTTATCTTTGAGCCAAATGAAATCATTCATGCCATGGCATCTAGTTCACCATATATCGCTTGTTTGCCATGCACGCGTGCATGTACAATGTGGTATATACCATGCCAATGAAACGTATATTCTCGTATTACACTGCATGACCGGTCAGTTATGTTCTTCACGCACTCCTGTCATGCCATACCAATTTTGGTATATCTACACGGGCGGAAGCGCACCATAGCAGTGTCATGTAAATCATACCGTACATGACATGCATAACATAATTCGCATGTTAGGACCTGTCATTTACGTTCGTCTACAGTCACATTGCACAATACCAATTTTGGTGTACATCGAACGAGCGAAATGGCCGCGAGTCAACCATGAGCGTGGCATGTAAATCATGCCACACATGACATGCATGTCATGGTTATCATGTTACCACCTGTCATTTATGTTCGTCATACATTCGCGTCACGCAATGCCAATTTTGGTGTATATCAAGCTAGCGAAACGGCCGCGATCGGGCAATGAGCATGGCATGTAAATCATGACGTAAATGATACATACGCATATTATAATTTTCAAGTTACCACCTGTCATATATGTTGGTCATACAGTCACGTTGCGCAATACCAATTTTGGTGTATACACCAGAGCACGCCTGTCTCGCACCCAGGCTGCTGGCGAGCCGAGCGGATACTCTCGCACCCAGACTCCGGGCTGACAGGGGCTGCCAAGGCGCGCGCGGGCTGCACCAAGTAAACAGGGCAAGCTGCAGTTCTCAGGCTTTAAAGCGCGAAAAAGTACCCGTTCACGCCGCTTCAGCGTATAAGAGCTCGTCTGGGCACTACTGCGTCGTCTTTGGATGCCAAAACAAGCTGCGCAACAAGAGGATATTAGCGTTGTCTGCGACGATTACGACGTGCCACGGAAAGTGCCGGTGCGGTGTTTTCAGCTTCGCCGCGACTGGATAACTGTGATTCAAGCAAGAAAACTAGGAGCCGAGTGAAAATGCGCGAGTAAGTACACTAACAGCGTGTATTCTGCAGTGTGATGCCCACCTATTTCATTTTGCGAACCTAATTTGCGTGACACGCAGCTGGGTTGAATGCAGGCGTGAGCTTTGTGTGGGGGTGCGCTTCACACCTTTGAGCGTTTCCTTTGACGAAAATCTAGGGCAAGGTAGTGCTTCAAGCACAAGCAATCAGCATGCTTTGCCACTTTCAACGTAGTATTAAGCTTTAGTGCTTTTGATGGCATCCACGCCTTCGAGATTTCGTCTTCAAAAGGTAATAAATGGCACGGTGCTCCTCAACAGCTGGCCAGAATTTCGTGCTTTCATTTCAGTGTTTGATGTCCCCAAATTTATTTGGACACGAGGCATCCAGCTGCACATAATACATATATTGGCACGTAAGTAAACAGTACTCGCGCCAGTGTCCTTTACGTCGCAGGCGTAGCTAACCGGCTTAACTAAGAGTAGCACAGTTTCGCTTGTAAAGCACCATCGTTACACGAATAAAATAGCGCAGGTAGCTTCTAAAAGGGATCGCTGAACGATACTTCAGGTTATACTCTCTGATAGCACGCTTTTGTGAGCAAGACGCATTATTGTAAGAGCGCCCGTGAAACAAAAATTATGTTCCGCGAAACTACGAGCTCTAATTATTACGCGATGCATGATGAAATGATGAGCTTTCACAAAACTTTGTGCACAACTTGTAATATGGGGCAACAAAACATCGTTTCACTCTTTCGCGAGCTGCACTGCAATTACGATTCACGCGTACTACAGCGAGAACGTTTTTTTTACAAATGTAACAGCGTACGTATCTGACGAGGTTGCTTCCGCAGCCCACTCAGCACGTACTGTATACATTGTGGACTTGCATGAGGAAGATGATCTTGATGTTCCAATAAAATCATCGAAAATGTCCAGGCTAGAAAAGACGCGAAACACGCTCTCCGACGGGCTGAGTTTCGGAAGTTTCACGTTTGCTCTGTGTAGCGTCTGCTGGCGTGGCAGCCCGCGCGTGTTGTTTCGTCGCGTGTGCGATAGATGGCGCGACGCGCGATGCAAATATGGCGATGCGCATGGAATTCGCTGTGTTCTGGTCTATATCAAGTGAGCGAAACGGCCGCGAATGCACCATGAGCGTGGCATGTAAATCTTGACATGCATGTCATGGTTTTCATGTTACCACCTGTTATTCATGTTCTTGATACAGTCACATCGCGCAATACCAATTTTGGTGCATATCAATCTAGCGAAACGGCCGCGAATGCACCATGAGCGTGGCATGTATATCATGACATGCATGACATGCATATCATGGTTTTTATGTTACCACCTGTTATTCACGTTCTTCATACAGTCACATCGCGCAATACCAATTTTGGTGTATATCAACCTAGCGAAACGGCCGCGAGTGCGTCATGAGCGTGGCATGTAAATTATGTCGTGCATGACACGCGTGTCATGATTTTCATGTTACCTCCTCTAATTTACGTTCGTCATACAGTCGCGTCGTGCAATACCAATTTTGGTGTATATCAAGCCAGCGAAACGGCCACGAATGCACCATGAGCGGGACATGTATATCATGACATACATGACATGCATGTCATGGTTTTTATGTTACCACCTGTTATTCATGTTCTTCATACAGTCACAACGCGCAACACCAATTTTGGTATATATCCACCTAGCGAAACGGCCGCGAGTGCGTCATGAGCGTGGCATGTAAATTATGTCGTGCATGACACGCGTGTCATGATTTTCATGTTCTCTAATTTACGTTCGTCATACAGTCGCGTCGCGCAATACCAATTTTGGTGTATATCAAGCCAGCGAAACGGCCGCGAATGCACCATGAGCGGGGCATGTAAATCATGACATACATGACATGCATGTCATGGTTTTCATGTTACCACCTGTTATTCATCTTCTTCATACAGTCACATGGTGAAATACCAATTCTGGTGTATATCAACCGAGCGAAACGGCCGCGAGCGCGTCATGAGCGTGGCATGTAAATCATGACGTGCATGACACGCGTGTCATGATTTTCATGTTACCACGTGTCAGTTATGTTCGTCATGTCGAAATGTCTCGTCATACCAGTTTTCGTATATATCCATTCATTTAAACGGCCGCGAGCGCCCCGAGATCATGTCATGTAAATCATGCCGCACATGACATGCGTGGCATGATTTGCACGTTAGGACCTGTCAATATGTTCGCCATGAACTCTTGTCACGTCATACCAGTTTTGGTATATATGAAACTAACGGAAAGGCCGCAAGAGCCCCAAGGCCGTGGAATGTAAATCATGCTGTTCATGACATGCATGTCATGATTTTCATGTTATGACCTGTCAGTTATGTTCGTAATACGGTCATGTTATTCCATACCAATTTTGGTATACATCCGATTAACGAAACGGCCAGGAGAGCACAAAGTCGTAGGCGGCTAGATAGATAGATAGATAGATAGATAGATAGATAGATAGATAGATAGATAGATAGATAGATAGATAGATAGATAGATAGATAGATAGATAGATAGATAGATAGATAGATACGCTCAAACTCGCAGAAGTTCGCTAAGAAATGCTTCGCATTTAAAAGCAGTGCGGAACGAGGCGCAGTCGCTGCGCTTCTCGATTTCCATGCGCATTGCAAGAGCGCACGCAGTTACCTTCATCGCAACGCAAGCGCGATTCGACGGAGCCGCCGCACTTTAGCAGACGACGCGGCGAAGGCACCACCTACAGTTGTCACTGCGCTTGCGCGCCCCAGCCGCCCGCGAGAGGCGCTCCGCGGAGCGCTGGCTTATAGGGGCCTTACGCTGGCTGCATGGTGCGGTGCTCAAGGTGGAAGTGGACGCCTCTGTACATCCAAAGGTCAGACAGCTCTCGGATGAAGACCAACATGCTGCACATGCAGATAGCAATGTACGTTAACAAGGACGCGTAAAAAATCGGTGATCAGCTTTTTGTGAATTAAATGTGTCTTTTCCTAGATGTTATCAAGGCTCTTTACTGTCCATTTGACTTATCAATTTGTGTAAATGTATTTCATGTAACATTTCTAAACTAACCCCCCCTCAAAAAAAAAACATGCATTTCAATGATGGTTCCACGAAAAACGTGATTTCTCTCAAATTATCAGCTTGAACAATAGCTTGAATGAGTTGAGCGCATACGAGGACACGGACAGAAGGAAGAGACGTACACACACTGGCGCTACTAACAACAATGGTTTATTTCATTCTCCTGCCGATTCATATACCAGTTTTGCGCACGACAGTCACGTGAACACTCTTTCATAAAAAACAACAATTTGATAACAACCAGGGAATTCACCTCACGAGAAGATAAACAGGGTGCACAGGCAATGACAAGCAAATTTAATAATTCATGCGCAGAAAGTGTAATTCTTTAGCACTCAGGGACATTGAGGGATTGCTAACACAAGCGTCTCCAAGATAATCGATTTGTTCGGCTTCAATGATCAGCCTAGTAATTTCGGACCGGTTCCTGCTGACGACAACGGTTCCCTGAAAGTTCGGTTTGCACGCACAACCATGGCAGTGTTGCGCCAGGAAGCCGTCAGGTGGGAAGTTGCCCACTTTATTACAGTGCTCTCCAAGCCGGACATTTAGGCAGCGGCCAGTCTGCCCAATGTAAGCACGGCCACAAGACAGAGGAATGCGGTATACAACGTTAGTCACACACTGCACAAAAGGTTTTCTGTGCTTAATGGAGCATTCAGACTGAGATGTCTTATCTGGATTAGTTTTCTTGCACAACTTACTGAGTTTAAACGGGGCGGAAAAGACAACACGGGTGTTAAGTCTGGCGGCTATTTTTTTGAGATTGTGCGATACTTGATGGATATACGGAACCACTGCCACGTCTGTTCCTTCTGTCCGTGTCCTCGTATGCGCTCAACTCATTCAAGTATGACCAACCAACAAGCCCGCATCGCCACCCTCGTGAACAATAGCACCCAATTTTTGCCCTCTAATTTGAAAAAAATATAAAACACAAAAACAAACCACCGTAGTTATGCAATTTGTGTTAGAATGCTTTGGCTTCCTGTGCGACACAATTTGTACAACATGGCACAACTTCAAAGCGCTAAAAAACAGGGACAAACGAAAAAGAGTGGACAGGACGAGCGCTAACTTCAAACTGAAATTTATTACACGAAAGACTGGAAAAAGGTAAACCCTAATACATGGCGCACATGCGTGCACACTTGCGCAGACTGCTCAGAAAAGTCCAAGAAAAAGAAAAACACCACAAAATCACTTTGGTATGACGCCAGATTTCTGCAGTAGATTAAATTCGCATTCCAACAATGCGAATGCGAATTTAATCTACTGCAGAAATCTGGCGTCATACCAAAGTGATTTTGTGGTGTTTTTCTTTTTCTTGGACTTTTCTGAGCAGTCTGCGCAAGTGTGCACGCATGTGCGCCATGTATTAGGGTTTACCTTTTTCCAGTCTTTCGTGTAATAAATTTCAGTTTGAAGTTAGCGTTCGTCCTGTCCACTCTTTTTCGTTTGTCCCTGTTTTTTAGCGCTTTGAAGTTGTGCCATGATGTCTTACAAACTCGCCCAAGCTTCCGTGCTTCTAAAGTTTACGCAAAATCTACAAATTCGCTCTCGGAGTACCCGTTCGAACATCCACCGACAGGCTCATGAAGACAGGCACATTCAACACCTTAAATGAACTCATTGAAGCTCACTTAACCTCACAATATACCCGTCTCTCCAACACACAAACCGGAAGATGCATACTCGAAACTCTCAGTATAAGGCCAACTCCAACCACTAAAACTAAACACACTATTCCTCACCAAATACACATGAATCTACACATCCCGCCGCTCCCTAAAAACATGCACCCTGTGCACCACGAGCAACGGCGACGACAGCGTGCAAAAACTCTTGCAAAGCGATTTTCTACTTCTAAAGAAGTGCTTTACGTCGATGCTGCCGAATACAGTACCGGTCCCTTTTTTGCCCTCTCAGTAGTCAACTCTGAAGGCCAGATAGCTACTGCTGCCTCCATTTGTGCTTCATCCTCAGAGGAGGCGGAGGAGGCAGCTATTGCTCTAGCACTTACCATTCCAAATTATTCGCTTATCATCAGTGACTCTAAAACTGCCATCTACAATTTTGGAGCGGGTAGGGTGTCCAAAACAGCCCTCTCCCTCCTCCTGGCCCATCCGCCGCAACAAGATACCGCTTTAATATGGACTCCCGCGCATGCGGGCCTTGCCGGTAACGAAGCGGCTCACGCCAGCGCCCGAGGATTTACGGTCCGGGCGCAGGCATTAGAAGAGTCAAGCTCCGTTTCCACAACGGCTCCGTTTGCTGCGCGGGATTGCCTTCTAACATTTCACGACATCTGCAGCCACTACCGCCTCGGCCGTTTAACCTTTCCGCCGCTAATAGCTCAATCCCCGCGCAGGCGCGAAGTGCTGTGGCGACAACTGCAGACTCGCACCTTTCCCTCTCCTCACCTTCTTCACCTCATGTACCCCTGTCTCTACCCGTCCTCTTTTTGTAAATATTGCTCCGCAACGAAGGCCAATCTCAGTCATATCATGTGGGGCTGCCCTAAGCACCCCCCTCCCCCGTCCCTCCGAAACATATTAAATAATGAGGAGCAGTGGGAGGCTGCCTTGCGCAGCTCGAAACCCGACGTCCAGGAGGCAATCCTGGGTTGGGCAGAGAAGGTTGTGGAGGACTACCGTGTGTAGCAACCTCCCCCTATCTCTATCCCTTTGCCCCTTTCCTTTCAAAAGGAGAAATAAAGTTTTTACCTACCTACCTACAAACCTCACCTCTCACCACCAGACACGCATAGATGAGACTCTGGCTAAGAACACGTGCAAGGTTGTAACCAAGCTGATCATTGCGCATCATAGCAAGAATAAGGCCGTCGTCATCACCATGACCAAAAAATAATGACCCACCGATCAAGACAACAAATGTGTGTGTACCTTTCATCACATTTACCACCAATCATAACAAGAAACGAGTTCATACATTTGTTCATATTTTTGTTTTATGTGCTGGACAGCTTCACTGGTAACCTGCCTTCACAAAATGGAATGGCTCGAAATGTTTATCACAATTTTACGCACCAATTCAGTCATACACACAACACATATTGTGAACAGTGGTAGTAAACGAGCAAGCCAGCAAACGAGCAAGGCCCTATCTATAAGAAAACAACATTGTGCTTATAAAGCCCCTGTTGCTGTGGTTCGTGTTTGTGCACTCATCATGTATACCCACTGCGCATAAGCGCCACGGCTTGACACAGGTTGCCAGTTCCCTTAGTCGCAGTGAAGGCAAAGCCGCCTTTCAGCAATCACTCCTTTTGCCTTATAAAAAGCATAGAATAAAGTGGGGATGCCTAATAATATAGATTGTAATATCAAGCACGAAATATGGTGCATGTAAAGAACAGAAGACTGTACAGCAATCCGAATGGCTCCATTGCACAGTATGAAGGCCTGTCCACCAGGCTGCACAACAAACCGGTTTTTGCAACATTGAAACACATTTTAAAAATGCAAATCCTATTGAAATTGCAAAAAGTGTGCTAGATTCTATCACTATAATTTACGGTCCTTCCATTTCCACTAGGATATGATAGCACGTTCTAGCCAGTTGTTTAAGCTGTTGCATTAATGTAGACGGAACTTTCAATGGCAAACTTGTAAGGCATATTGAGAAACACCCAATGGCTCTCTATTGATGAATAAAAGGCTTTTATGGCGCGTTCACACTGAGACATTCGGCGGCGAGAGCGCGCGGAACCCGCTTCGGCGGCAGCGAGATCCGCCGGAAAAGCCCATTCCGCGTCGATCGGTCCTGGACCGATTTTTGCGGCAGCTGCCGCCGGATTCCCTCACAGCGAACCAATTGGAACGCGAGTCGAACATTCGAAAAATGGCGGCGCGCTTGTGATATCGGAGTCGTCGAAGCCCGCAGCAACAGCGAAGTCTTTCGTAATCATCCTGTAGCTCTCGACAACTACCAAGTGTTGTCGCGATTAGCATCTTTGCAATACATCATCACGATCTCGCAAAACGGGTAGCATTACCTCGGCTCGACCAAGCTTCTGGCGTCTTGCAAATCAGGACGAACCAACCACAACTGCTTGCGTCGTTTCTTTTGTTCGGCGAATGCATGTTTATCCTCGTCCGACATCGCCATAAAGTTGCTTTGCAGCAGGCCCAGCGGTTCGACGACCCTGCTCCTGTTTATGTACACAACGCCGAGCGCGTCGATGCCAGCGTTCCTTCGCGCGAAGGGACGATGACAACTAGACGCCCTAGTTTCGGCGGTGCGGTTGCCAAGTGGTGTGAACAATGTGGAATTTCGGCGGCGCGCGAATTCCGGTCGCTGTGGCGGGCGGATTCCCCAGTGTGAATGAGCCATTACAGGGCTCTAAAATTGCCAAAGCTCCAAACGAGTGTGACTATGGTGTTGAGGCAAGCTTTGCGATTGGGCTAGTTGCTAATCCATCTTCAACAAAAAGCGTAAGAGTGGACAACAGACAAAGAAGGGAACAAAGACAACCATTCCATTCTTTGTCTATTGTATACTGGTGCACTGTTTGTTGACGATGAACTTCGTTTGAGGTTTCTAGTCTCACCAATATAAGTTGTATCACAGTTCATGCGTGCAATTTCGTAGATTACCCCTGGTAACTTTGAGGTCTTTAACATGTGTGAGCTGTCATGTTACCTAGTTTTTCAGCATGTGGGAAATTCTCACACAATAGACCGATCCCACCAGACCATCTGCGCATGCGCGAGTTTCCGACAGTGGCACTGTCGCCATCTTAGTTGTAGTTCTCGGAGCGCTGCTGGTGCGGCTGCTTGCTGCGTGTTTCACGTATATTGGCGTTTTGCACCAATCCTCGACACGCAAGACGATTGAACGCGGTGGAAAACTGTGTCCGCACCTCCAACGTATGTTATTTTATTTCAGGTTAACTGCATCCTAGCGCTAAAAGAAAAAAAGAACAGTTGATAGTGCTTACGTGTGCCGAGGTGGTCTCGTCGGGTTGATGAGCTTGCCTCGTTTTGCTGAATAAATATTAGTAATAAAAAAAGAAAAATCATGTTCCCATCATCATGAGAGCAAATATCTTCTCCAGTGAAAGCAAGCACGCAAGCGACACAAGCTACAGTATCCGGAAAATAACTTGCCCAAACTGCGAAAAAAGCCGAAGGGGACCAAAAAAAAAGAAGCTTATTGCGCTTTTTTTTTTTTTTTTGTCGAAACGACACTTTCCATGTAGACTGTGTTGTCAACGCAGGACTTCAATCACAGTAATAAGTTAAACGTGAATGAAGATAAAACGGTCGCTGTGAAGCAGGTTAGAGGCGCGTCCGCTGAACAGTGACTGGCCGCTCATGCCGTTTGGCAAAGGTTAACATCACGAAAATCTCGTGAATGGCATAATATTTCCTGCTGTATAAGGGATGGATGAGCCAGTAAGAGATTTTGGCGGCACACGCAATGCGGCGGACAAGCAGTAGCTCGCTCCGGCTGGCGGCGGCGGCCTCAGCCGGTGGCTCGGCGCCGGTATCGTCGCTAGGCCTACCGCTTCGAAACGGCGGTGTACGGTTAATAGCCTACGCCCATAAAGAAGTCCAGCTATGCTACCGCTGTTACCCGCTTTACGATGCGTTCACAATAATATCGCATATTGAAAGGAACAGGGAAATCCCGGCGGCGGAGTTGGCTGCGATACCGGCACGGCTGAGTTTTCGCCGTGCGCTCCACGGCGCGAGCTGTACACAGCATGCAGTTATAATCTTGGCTTGTATCACAGGTCTCGTTCATGGTAGACGCTTGACAGTCGTCATCGCATTCTGTGAGAGGTCGGTTTAGGTCTTCCTATATATTAAAGCGATATCTGTTGAGCCCAGAAAGGACGTTGTATCCAACCTGTCGCCGCTGGAGGCGATCGGCCCGGCAAGGGGATCCAGCTCGCGTTATATGAACTTTTGCTGTCGCTGATCGGTCCATCGTTCCCGCAGCAAGGTTGTTATGACGCAATAGGGCACTGCTAAACCACGATGCATCATGCACAGGGAGTTCACAAACACGCTGAACAAGAAAGTGCGCGGTAGTTGCCTCTCTGTCCGACTTCGTTGACTGTCGCACACATTCCTGTCGGAGCTTGAAATCCTTTGAGAACACGCAAAATCCGAGTCATTTTGCTTCAGGCTCCTGTTGTAGCATTCCAGTACACAGCACGTCAACCCAACTATCGTAATTCCTCCAAATAAGGCCGCTAAAGCTCGTTAATGCAGCTCGCCAATGCACCAGCTGTAGGCAGCTGAACGTACCGAGTACTACAAGTACCGGCATGCACTGCGGCAGCGGTGGCGTAGTGAAACTCGCGGTGAGATCGGTCTATTAGTGTAAAAAAATCTTGCAAGTGACTCGCTTATTCCCTGCACCATGGGATGCCCACATACTTTTGCTGCTACCGTTTGTCCTCCCAAAGAATCAAAGTGCTCCTTAGAAAAATAGTTACCAGGAGGTTACCCGCAAAATGCGTGAACTGTGACACATCCTACAGTAGTGGAACGAAAAGTTCAAACAAACAACAAAACACCATAAAAAGTGCATTGAGAAAGGCAAGAAATGCTCAAACACTGGTGGATAATTATTCATTACTAACCAAGTGATTAATTTGGACACCACTGCTGTAATCGCAATGACGAAGCACATATCTTCACTTGCTCTTGCAATCATTATACATCTGATCTCACATGTGGTATGTGTGCAACTTACTTTATCTGTACATGTGTTGACCTACCCAGGATATACACCAGCACCCACTGGCACCTAGGCCATAAATAATCACCCTCTTCGCATTCTTTATTGTGAACAAGGGGCCCATAGGGGTTCAGAAACGTTAATTTTAATTGCTGCCTTTCCAAAAGGTACTTCACATACATGAACCCATTTCGTCGACAGGTTTTCATTCGTCCACTGAAACAGATCGAGATGGAGATTGTGGGCTTTCATTTATTCAAGGGTAACGAAAGTTACTTAACGATGTCATAGTGAGTTGGTTGTCACTGAGAAGATGCGGACACTGGCGGTTTTCTGAATTTGCTATCACCACATACTGATGTTTCAGTCAAACATTTCTTTTCCCATGCCCTGAAAACACTGTCTACTCTATTGGTGGCCTTCGGTGAGAAAGGCTAGGATTCTTGTGTCACTACCACTGCCATTGTTGATGAACCATTCCACGGCCATTGGAATGGTTTATCAACATTCTCTCTATACATACGAGCCAGCTCAGGTGACAGCATATGCAAGCCATGTATTCTAAAATGCCTCTACTAAAAATGGCACCACCTTGCTTCAATCCGCTAAATCTAAATACTGAAAAGCATCCTCAGTGTCCATGTATGTCACCGTGTTAAAGAAAGGGCATTAAATTTAAAGTCCTTGTTTTCCACTGTGTGTATAATGGCCACATGCAAGATCACTAGAAGGTGTGCACGTTTTACGTTTTCACTGTATTTGCTTAACGTGCTTTGCCACCTTCATTTCGGTATTTTCCCAGTATCTCAACATCGTGTGAACGCCTTGTCAATAACAACAGTCAGGTATTTCAGGTGAACGCATATACACGGGAGAAAATTGCTAGGAGCACTTACAGCTAAGTTTTAAAATTCGTTAGAATGCGGTGCGGACAGTACGCATCTACATACCGGTTTAATCGGGTCTGTTAGCAGTGCAGGTTTACCGTGCAGCAATACGGATATTCCATACCGTCGTGGTCGGCATGTCAGTATTTTAACTCACAAGACCTCTACCGCATCACTTTACCGCAAGCAATGAGCGACTAGCGCGGCTAAAAAGTTCTTAAAAAAAGTTGCGTGCCGACTACGACGGTACGGCATTTCCCTCAGCAGCGCGCTCCAATATGTCAGCGTAAACTTACCTGGGCGTTCAAGATTCGAACACACAGCAGGCGTTTCAGCGTAGCCGTTAGCTTGCGGTTCAGCAAGCGCGTTTTCTGGATCTGGCGCTCCGCATCGGCGTCTTCAGAGCTGTAGCAACGTGGCAGCACTTTGAAGACGTATGCACCATGGGGGCCACATCGTGCTGCAATTGCAGAACTAACTTCTAAAATGTAAAGAAAATACAACCTTCAGTGAGTGATGCCAAGCATCTAACAATTTCAGAATACGTACCCTTATATTGTCGCGTATATCCTGAGGGTCCGCGTTGGCACTGCAAACGTCGCTACCACCAACGTACAAAACGACAAAGTCTACGCGCTGAAAGTGCATCGCAGAGACGGCCTCAGCCATTCGCACAGCGTCAAAACCACCAAAACTAAATGTGCAGGTCTCGACGGATGTTTTCAAGTCAAGGCGACTCCTGCACATGAATTTAACCTGGCTGTCGCCTATCACCACACCGCGCAAAGAAGGCATAACTCAAACAAGGCTGGCGACTGCGGTGAGGGTACCGAGGAGAACATAGGCACATAGGCAAGTAAAGGCTGGGGACAAGGCCGAGAAATCGTCGGATCGTTCCCTGGCTACAGTAGTACCTGTCTACGGGCAGGGAGTACCTCCCTAAGTGCACGTCATATCCGGTTTCAAGCCAAACCGGAAAGAGCAAGACTCCGGCGATACGCTTTCGAGAAAAACCCGCCGTGCGCTCGCCATCTCGGGGGCCATGACCTCCGTGACACGCGCGGCGCATTGGCGAAGCGGCGCGTCGGGCCACCTGTTATTCTATCACCGTGGTCCACATGGTCAATAACAACCTCTGCTGTTTCAGCATGTAGTGTCGTCCAAAGGTACTTCTTCATATTCAGGGAGGAGTTGGTCTTGGAAAGCAGGGCCTCCAAAAGTCAGGGGACACATCTCTCCCCTTAAGGCTCTTTGCCAAGCTGTGAAAGCTTGGCAAAGAAGCCTCCAAATCTCAGCTTTTATATATGCTTATACACGTACGAATGTGCACCTTGCAAGGTACATACACGTTCGTGCCTTTAGAAAACCACAGAACTGTCTTGCAGTGCCTTGTCGGCCGTCGGTATGGTACGAGCCCACTTTTAAAATTCATCTTTGCAGGCAGCTTCACAGAAGAGAGGCACTCAAATTTCTCCGCGGTACTTGTAGCCATCGTCGCAACCTGGCACAAAACACCACCTTTGTGTTTTTTTCTCTCCGTGGCATTCTTGAAAGCGTTTCAGGGAACGACATCCGCTGACATAACCTGCTTTAAAGAATCAGGAAACGCAAAAAAAAAAAACTGGCCGTACTACACTGACCACGAGAGCTAACTTGCATTGCTCCGTGACCTACGTGACACAAGCAACACTTGCTCACGAACTGCAGACATGCTGCAGATACCCACGGCGCCCCCGACTGATGCGCCGAATTTCCCCCCAGTGGCAAGAACGCGCAGCGGGGCCTCGCTAGGCAATGATGGCGGCACCGCGGTCGTTACACCTCCCCAGTCTAGTCACCCTAGTACAGGACAATGTTTGGCTGTGTGGCTGGAGTTGACATTCACTGGTTAATGGAATGGTGGCTTGTGCTTGCTCATGTTGGCTAGCAATGGCCCAGTGTAGATTTATGTTGGCTCTTTGACGGCTAGTTAATGTTGGCTAGCTGTCGCCTAGCCCTTGACAACATTTGGCTGTGTTCGCTATAGTGATTGCTAATGTTGGCCAGCATTGGCTAATGTCGGCTAACTGTTGGCTACTATTGTGCAATTCTGGCTGCAGTCGCGCATCCGCTGTTATAATAATGCAATAAATATGACATGTATTTTCTACTACTTTGCTACTTATAGTCTTGCGTTGCTCGAACCAGCGGGAATGGGGCGACGAACGCTGCTCGAGATACGCACGTCGGAGTACTGTAGCGTGCACCTATCCTCGATCGAATGTGAGTCCCGACGTTACAACGGGCCGTAAGCTGCGCGCTTGAGACGTTACACAGTGCGGTCGAGTCGACGTGCTCTTGTCGCGCTCACAATTCGTAATGCTTGTTTCAAAGCCAAACAAGGCTCCTAGTTAACTTATTTGCCTGAACTTTCTTCCTTATAATTTACCTGACTGGGACGCGTGCTTGCCAGCTTCGGAAATTTGAATGAGCTGGCAAGGAAGCGCCTTCTACATTTCTGAGAGCTCCGTCGTTTATGAATTGCCCTGTTTTTCCTATGCAGATACGCGATGACGGATCATTTAACAAAGCGTGTGGTTTTTGCCATCTGTGCCGGGCACAACAGACGCGTGGGAAAACGCTTGCTCGGAGCCGAAAGAGGCGCCTGCCGGCGGGAGGGTGTGCATCATGTAAAAATAATGGCAACCGACTGCATCCTTTATTCTTCGTGCGCCTTCTACCTTGCGTTATACGGCCATTGACACAACAGCCGCCATTATAAGTGCCTGTGAAAACTAATGTGTTGGGACAGGACTTTTCCATTGCGAGCACATGTTAGCAATAGCACGCTTTTAGTCAGTAGTACGCCGCCAACCTTTACTCGGCTCTATTTGGTGGCTAACACAATGAGAAGAACGCTATTTTTGCTACCATGCGTTGTCGCGGATACTATTGTACTGCTACACGGTACCACTGGTATCGATACCGCTGATACTCCCAGTACCACCACCAGTATCAGTGGTAGCGCAGGCTACCACCGGTGCCTGTGCACGTTTCATTCAAACCAGTGTACAGTTTCCATGTGGGCTAAGGCGATACTATCTGCCGTATCGACCTCACAAAAACTATCAAACAGGGACGCGAACCTAAGTACACTGTAAAAAATTCACCGTACATTCACAGGTATAGAGGGAGTACTGCAAGAGTAGAGCGACTTTTATACTCGCCCCAGAGTTCTTTAACGCCGTGAGGGAGTAGTGGAGAGTTAGCCGCGGAACTCACTCTGTTCTTGAAGGCAGAGTGAAAGAGACCGCGAACTCTCTGCTACTCAGATAGAGTTCCCAATCCACGGAACTCCCGCCCCTACGTAGCGTGAACAGGGTCGGGAACTGCCTCCCAAGCAGACGGAGTACAAACTAGCGCGAGCTTCTGGCCAACGCCGCACAGCGATATATAACTATCTCGTAACCATGATACTCCGAGCGTAGGCGCCACAGATGTCACTTTAATGTGCAATTTAATAGGATAGTTTTCAGTAATAACAAAAGAAAGTGTTTGTGATCTTCATCCTTTGGTTGCTGAAACGCCAACAGAGGCAGCTTCGAAGCCTCGAACATGGGCAGCTTCTAACACATGCCAACTTAGTTTACGACACAACCTAATTGCCACTGGAATAAGGTAGACACTAAAGCATTACTGCAATAAATAAAAAGAGCCGTAAAAAGAAAGAAACGTTTGGCAGGAGAAATCGAACTTGCCATCCTCAGATTCTCAGCCGAAGTTTCTACCACTATACGCCACGCTCCAGCGCAACACTTTTGCCATAAAAAGACTAGTGAAAACAGAGCTCACCGCTCGGCTTCATCATTACGGGTTGCACACTGAAGACAGATGCGATCTTCCTTCCCAAATAAAATTCGCGTCTTCATAACACACAAACAGCTGCCGACCACGAATGACATTGAATGCCGTGTTATTGAATAACGTGTATTTTCTCGCGCAATCGACGATACACAAGTACAGCGGCCGTGTGAGTGTACTGATTTGCATCCCAATCGATAGGTGCAACTATATACATAACGGACTGCCAAACACCAAATTGAACATGCAAGAAAGTTTGTCATCATGTTAGTTCAACAAGGCGCACTAATTGACAAGTCTGTGTGAGCGAAATGCCGGCGAGTGCACCCGGCGGCTTTCGGTGGCTGCCGGGGTGCGTTTGCTGAAAGCGCGTCGTAAGATGCCCATCGCTTCTTGTACGAACACCGTACGCAAGAAAAAATGGTTCATTCAGGTTAACCTATTCTGAAGCTCTACTGTACACTCATTCTTACACGTCCGAATTGCGTATCTTTGAACCCAGAAGCGCCGACAGCCTGTACAAACGGACTCGGCAGATGCGCTAGGCCTACCTTCGCTGGGAGTCGTACGGGTCATATGGAGTGCGACCGATCTCGGCGCAAGTGGCTGACGAAGGTTGAAGAATGCGCATTTTAGCGTCGAAAGCTTTTCACTCTTACATTAAAGTGCAACCGAGGTAAGCGGAAGTGCGAGAATCGCATGAGATGCGTTTGCATTGTGGTTATGTTGACCGGCGTTGCATTTCTGGCGTACATGCTGCGCCCGCCGCGGCACCGCATGCCCGATCGGACGCCAGATCGTAACGTCGTAAAGTATTCATCATCCAGCCCTGGTAAAAGATCGTCGCAAGTGTATTTGTAAGCGCGTGGCTACAATTCTCAGACTTGGTCATGAGCGGCTGTACTGTATTGAGCCGATATGATGGAGTCCCCAGCTTATATTTGGAATTTACAAATGAAAACATTGTTAAATATTATGCTGTTTCATAGTAACAGGTCGATGTACCAACAGTATCCCAATAGATCATTAGGTACTTACACGTGTTCCGTCTATATTTGCTGTTTAAATGCGCATAGCAGAGCTGTTGCCACTGGCACTGGAAGGGGGGCAAAACATCATGGATATATATACCGGTTACGGGGCGTGTGGTTGTGTGCAGCGCCAGTAGTGCATATGTTCGGTGTTGCTGCGTGTGTATGAATGAGTGTGCGGATGTGAGTTCTGTGTATGTGTGAGGTAAGCTTCAGGCACTCCGGTAAGGTTCACTCTTACATTGTAGAAAACGTATGACGGTTTTCCTTTTTCCCCCTATTTTTTTAGACGTGAGTCCTAGCAGTAAGAGTGATTCTACTCTTGGAGGGAGTTCATGCACTCTAGCCTAACCAGCATTGTGAAACTCTGCGAGGGAGTAGCGTAATTCCAGCCGAGGGTTTATGTACTCCATTTCAAAAGCGTGACTTTACTCTGGCGAGGGAGCTTGTTCACTCTGGTTCAGCCAGAGTACCAGAACTCTGTCGAGAGAGTGTGCCTACTCGGTGCAGCAGAGAGTTCCCAGCACTCCTGAAAAGGGAGTGAAATATTGGACAAGCGTTCACTCTCGCAAAGAGAGTTGCTCTCTCTTGCCGCTGTGAGTGTAGTTTTTACGGTGAAAGCACTGGCAGCTGATGCTGCCAAGCTTTTACCGTAAAAAAATTGTGACCCGTATTTCAAGTTTACGGCATGCATGCCGTCTATGTAATGATATCGTGCAGAAAAAATCCAGCCACTGCTTTTCACTCCGCAGTACTTTTCCAGCAGAAATAAACCACAGCCCGTAAAACCTACGTTGCACCAACTTTGTGTTACCTAGTGTTTAAGCCGTTAAATATACGGTGGTTACACGGTATATTCATCGTTATTCATCGTTACACGGTGGTGTGTAAATTCGTCGTTACACAGTGGTGTGTAAAACCTCAGCAGCAACGTTTTCTCGTGTGGAAGCAGGCTGTAAAAGATGGAGTGCACTGTGAAACATGCATACCAACATTTTCTGACTTTCTAACCTCTAGGCTGTAATATATGACGTGGCCTGTGCAATGAGCACAACGACATTTTGCTGGTCTTCTAGACTTGCAGTGCAAAATGAAGACTAACATCCCTTTTACGTACAGGTAATTGTCTACCCATACTACTGGAACGGAAGCCTTGCAGATTTGTCAACTTAGATGAATTGTAATGTACACAAAGGATATTCTCGATCTTCAATGCCCAGCTATTTCATGGTGAGAAATTCATTTGAGCTAATTTACACAGCGGCAGCGCTGCTGTTTTTCTACTATGCAGGTACCTATGGCACTCAGACTAAGCCTAAAAACTGCATGCATGGATTGGGACAATGCTGTAAAATGTGAAATGTAAATATGCTGTGCAGGAATACAGTCCGATGGAAATGGGCAATACTGCTATTTAATATAGTTCTCTACACACCTGGATTCTGCATTTGGCATATGTCCATTCCAGGCAAAAGAAATAACTTTATCATAATCTCTTTGTAACAGTTTGATCCATCTTGTACTTTTTAAGTCTTCAAAAATCTGCAAAAAAAAGAAACAAAAGAGCGTAAGACAATACAATATTCTGCTCTTCGTGGAGAGACTATACAACAGTACCTACGATGTGACTTTAGGCTATGGAGGTTTAAATTACAGTACTCAGGCTGTTAGCATATAATGGGCGGCCACAGCAGAATACAGCACTGAAAGAAGAGTGATTTTCGGTTATAAAGAGACAGTTGTCTGAGTACCTCAGTCTGTGCTTTACTTCTATCATCAGCCTAAACATGTCCGCTCTGAAACACGGCATGTCGAACTTTCCTTCTATTAACCGTGACGTAGTAGCTGCACCAGCCTCAGCGCCCTAGACTTAATAATTTCAGCTTCCCATGCCATTTTTGTCACCACTACAACACTTGCTATTGCTTCGAATCCAGACCTTCATCGAAAGTAACGGTCTGTTTATTTTTTTACACCTAATGTACTGCCCATTCATGTATTTTTCTTGGTTTCAGCAACCATATCATTATTAGCATTGATTTCATAGTTTATTCGGTTCTCTTCCGGCCCTTTCATGTTAATCTTTCATTTATTCTCAACCCCATCTATTATCGTGTCCTATATAGGTGAGTATTGGTAACATATGAGTAGTGGTAAGAGTAGTCGTAAGCTTTTGTCCTGACAGATACTGGAAAGCCGTGACTATGAGTACCAGCGTAGTGTATTTCGCGCAATTCTTAGCTTCTTAATTATTTCACTCTTACTGCCTGAGTTAATGGTAACTGCATGGCCAAAGCAAATGTATTTATTTATCAGTTCTATTCTTCCACGTCTTATGGGTAACTGATGTTCTGTTCCTTACTAGTTGAACATTAGGTTTTCTTCCAACTCCTTGTTAGGCCCACCCTAGTGCTTCACTTTTAGGAGCGAAGCTCCTTAAAGCATCACCTGGTCGCCTGTCGCTCCGTCCGGCGTTCCCCCGCCGTCGCGTCTCCCGTATCATTCAATAGATGGCACTGTCCCATAGAGATGCATGCAAACTGCAGTTGGGTGACGATATACTAGATGGCAATGTCCCATAGAGATAGAAAAATAAAAAATAAAATAAAAATAAATAAATAAAAAATAATAAAAAATAAAAAGAATAAAAAAGGAAAGATTATTTTGTAGAGCCAGGTGGCACACTTGTCACCACCCCGTTATAAAGGGGACGCTCATAGCATCCATCCATGTGCAATATGGCGGTTGGGTGAATGCACGCTAGATGGCGTTATAGGTGCCCCTGCTCTCAGATTGGCTGCTGCGCCCGTTATCTCTCCTCCTTGATCGTCGCCGTACGTGGAGGATTGCGTTTGTCGGATTGTGCTGCTTGGCGGACCATGGACGACGAGGAGCGCCGGGTGCGGAAGGCTGCTGCGTCTCGTGCTCGTCGGCAGGATCCCGAAGTGCGAGCTCGAGAGGCTGCCGCCAAGCGCTCTTGGCGGCGGCTTCGCGGGCGCGCACCGCCTCGAGATCCGCCTGGCGCCGCGCTCGCTTGGCGGCAGCCTCTCGATACCGAGAGGCTCGCTTGCTTGGAGCTCGCTTGGCGGCAGCCAGACTGATCCCGAGACGGTGCGAGCCAAGGACGCCGCTGCGAAACGGGCTCAACGAGAAGCGGATCCCGAGACCATGATTGCTTGAGGAGTTTCGCCCAAGCTCTTCATTATTCACCCGTGGATATGATGTAATTTTTTTTTGTTTCTCCGTCATCGTCTGAAGTTGTCTCGTGATTCAAATAATAAAACGTTATCATTACAAAATTTCAAATCTCTAAAAAATTCACTATCAATGTTTATTTAAAAATACTCTCCAATTCCATTTCTCTGATGCCTCCTGTAAGCATATAATGAATACCATTGCATAGGTAGTCATTCTATACCTGACACTTTTGCTAATTGCAATTTTAGCACTTTTTCCAGGGGAACTTAGCTTGTGGCACAGTCAGAATAGATATTTGACAGATGCCTCATCTGCAGTCTAGTTGCAAAACGATGAGCCCCTATTTACATTGCATGAAGTCCACAATACATTTTGCCTTCTAAACAGGTAACACAGCTGCTCTCAGGTCACTGCACATCAACTATTGTCAACTTCTGATGCGTGTAATGAAATGGAAGTAGGTGGACTGACGCTAACTAGACTACTTAAAATAAAGTTAACAATAACAGGTAAAAAAATTAATGAAGCTAGGAAAGCTATCCAGATGACAAAGTGATCAATGCGCCCATCATTAATCTAACAGTATTAAAGCCACAAGGAGAATGTCCGAGAACAAAATGGCACAGACTTACTTTGTTTATCCCTCAGAAGAACTGACATTTCGGCGAGTTGGATTCCGTTGAACATATCGCGGAATCCACCCAATAGTTTATCCCTCATGGTTTCTATGTTCCTCTAAGCCAACAGGTCCATCTCTTTAACTGGAGGCGTCTTCATAGCAACATTGACCAGCAAAATAGTTTTAGGCTAGGTTCTATTTGCAACATTGCGCATCCTTACAGAACTTCTGGAAAATGCGCAAGTGGTATCTCCAGCAGAAGCTACTCGGGCATAGAGCGAACCATGCTGCCCAAAAATGTGCTTAGATTGTTGGGTTTATTTTTGTGCTCTTATAAAGCTAGACTATAGCCAGAAGTTTTAACAAGTGAAGTTCACTTGCTGTAGTACACTCTAAGAAAAAAGAGAGTCAAAAGAGGGTCATGGAACCGTGACTCTCTTCGGGTGTCCACCTGACCCCTTTTGGAAGGTACAGGCAGAGAAAAAGAGTTCGCATTTGGGAAGGAGTCACTGGACCCTCCTGAAGCGCATTTCGATTGGCGGCGCCGCCGTATACGCCATACATATCGCGCGCTTGCCCTTTGGCGCCATGGTGGCGCGTTGGCTCGACGACAGAGGCGAGGCAACGCGCCACAACGGCGCCGGGGTGGCGCGCCGCTTCTGTTTTCCTCTCTGTCCCTCGTCTATTGGAATGCGTTGCGTGTTGGTCGTGTTGGTTGCGCGGGTTGTGTGTCTGTTCATGCGCGTCTTCGGTGGTGTTGGTGTTGACGCCGGCTCCGTGCACGAAGTGACGCGGTGACGCTTGGAGGACGGAATATTCCTGGAACTGCGGACAGGAACAACGGGCGCCAGTTAACGGTGAGTGTACTGCTTTCGTAGGCACTAATTATACAGCTTTAGCTGGGCGCCTGCAGCAGCTCTGCGGAAGTTATCTGCCAGCCATTTCCAACAGCAGCCTGTGTCCGCAGGGCTGTTGCGGATGCCCAACTAAAGCTGTCAGTTAACGAGTTGCCACCGCTATGCGCGTTGCTGTGCAAGCTCCCTTATAGTGAGCGATGCAAACAATTATCAAGGGTCATTTTTTGCTGATCGCACGTTGTGTCTGCGCTACTGAATGTGCAAGATGTCGTTTTGAGATGCACTTCTAGTTCATAACATTTCCATCGACCTTCAGTGTGTAGCGTGCTTCGGCGCGTGGGAACGTGAAAAAAAAAATGCCTGTGTACAGAACGCTCAGACGCACTATATATAATGGTTTTTGTTGGCTTAAAGACGGTAGTTTGAGGTGCAGATATAGTACGGTGGCTTCCAGGACGTACGCGGTAGTCATTCAAGTCGGACACGCCTCGCCGGTAGGGCGATAAAGCTAGAGACTTTCGACGGCGCCCGTTGTTGCGGCCGCCGCCGTGCACTTTTTTCCTTCGTTTCTGTTTGCTGTTTTCGTGGTTTGCATACACTGCGATGACGTTGGGCGCTATAACAGAATCGAGTGAGTGTACGTGATTGTGGGAGTTATGTGCGCTAATTCTAGCATATGACATGTCTGATCTCGACGTGGACGGCGTACGCACGCGCTGGGTGTCGTTCGGGCCCTAGTACTCGCATCTGTTTATCTGAGAATTTAAGGATGGGTTACGTTTGTAAAACATGCGGTCAATAACCGCTCACGGCATGCCCCTGGCTGCCGGAGGATGTGCTTTGTTGTTTTGTTGTTAGCCTTTATTATGTCTGTGTGAACCACTTATTATATAGGTTTTGCAAACCTTTACTGCAATTTCATTTTCTCATCGTAATATCACGTTCTGCTTTTCAGATACCGTTTTTCATGGTGCTCACGCTGGACAGGAGCGACAACCTAGCAAGCCACAAGTCTGATGCCTCAAGCCGTCACCACTTTTTGATTTATTCTTAATCACAAGGAATAAATATGGAAACATGATGGCGATTTCTGCTGTTTATTTAGCACCATATGACACTGTGCACATCACAGTCACGCATTTTAGTTGGCTATACTCATAGAAGCATGTAAATGAGGAGTACCCAAACTTCTTAATTGGAAATCACAGACCATCTTTTCGCGCTTTCTATATAACTTTGCTGGAAAATATGTGTTGTTTTGACGAGTTTTATTAAAATAATGCTAAAACTGAACTATTTTTTTTTTTTACAGTCGCTGGGCAGAACGGCAAGTATTATTGGACTTGCTTAAAATGAATACTCCACTATTTTCAACAGTAGTCGCGCAAAAGTAGAGCAAGGGTCAAATGAGTAGCTTAAAATACTTGTGGAGTCGCTTGATGCTTCGGTGTGGGTCCCTTGACCCCCGTAGGAGTGTTACCGGCAAGAGTCGTCTGACTCCCTATAAGTGGTAACGTGATCCTCCGGATGAGAGTCTTTCCACTCTTCCTAGAGGGTCAGGGGACTCTCCTAGAGCGAGCCGACCCTGACCCACCAAGAGAGTCACCGTGACTATTTAAAGAGAGTCCTATACGTGGCAAGTCAGAACTCTCCGAAAAGAGTCACGCATACTCTTTTTTTTCTTAGAGTGTAGTAGGATGGACAACTGCTATGGTCCGTTGTATTGACTACTTCTACCTAAGAAAATGCAGTCAGGAATTGTGCTGCTCACCTGAATCCATGATATTTTTGTCAAACTGAAGACTTTTGGGTTCTCTTTCCTTGCTTTTTTTCTTAGCCTTGCTTCCATGGTCTGGATGAATACCAAAAAGTGTCCTGTACCAATGGCGTAGGCAGCAATGTTTTTCGAGGGGGAGGCGCCTCCTTGATCCGACATTGGGTCTGGGCGGATAAGTGGGGTCGAGTGTCATCGTACGCTCTGTTCCAGCCTTGAAGAAGACAAGTCCACTTGTCGAAACGTTGGCTCGAGCACCCACCCCCTGTTTACGGATTTTTTCATCGCAGCTTCCATCTTCCACTTCCTGCCGTTTTTTGGATCTTATGCTCTGTATCCCATGGGAAAAAAATTACGAGGGGGGGGGGGTGCACGGGCCCGGTGTGCCCCCCCTGGCTACGCCACTGCCCTGTACCAAAAGCAGGGAAAAAACAGTGCTAAATATTGCAGTAATGAAGTTGCTCATGAAGTTGTACCCAGATTCGTTGTAATTTCCAAAATACATTCAAGAAGTTATGCAAGTTCTAAATGTTGAAATTTGGTGTCTCAAGGCTATCCATAAATGTTGTTTATACAGATATTGCTCTTTAGAAATCACCCAATGTAGCATTATTGTTAACCACTAATCTGCAGCAAAGTTTCACTGTACTAGTATTGATTTTATGCTGCAGCAGTGCCTTAGTGATTTAAGCATCTGCCTCACATGCGGATGGTGCGAAGTTCGATCCCCAGTGCGGCTGGACGTCCGCAAGTGATGCAACGGGTACAAGCTTCCCTTGGCCTGCTGCTGGCATATCTGCCGTATATCTGGGAACAGTTGGAAAATAGGTCTTATATATCACCTTGTGTTGAGAAACATATCACGAGCCATGGTCCTCTTTGGTCAAAGTTGCCTTTGCACCAAAAAAAAATCTTCGTTATCCGCGGCAGCGTTATACTCTTGCCACGTTGCTGAATAGTTGCACGCACGCTCACTGGCGCCATCTGCCAACTTGAATTTGAGGATGAAAAGACCTTAAGCAGAAGTGCTACAGGATGGTGGGACGTCACATTGAGACGTTAAACCCCCGACACCCCTCAATAAATGCATAATCATTATTATGTAAAAAAAGACGTAAAAAAAGACGTCTCTTTGCTGCAACAGCCTATGAGATATCATTCAGAGCTTGTAGTAGATACTTATAATACACTGATGCACCCCTGGGTATGTGGATTATGCAGCTATTGCTGACCTGAGTTTTGTTTCAGTCCACGCTAAGAATGAGCATCGAGCATGAACTGAAAGTACAGAAGTTGGGTGATTTAACTATGGAACACTGGTTATAACTGGGAGCTTCAAAAAAAAAGGCACTCAAGGCAAAACGTTGGTGTTCAATGGCAAATCAATGCACCCTGAGATTGTTTTGTTACTAAAAATGGAGTTTTTGTAAGCTAGAAAAGACAAACGTGTAGTGGAAGCGTCACCATTACCGGCCATCTCACAGGTGCACTGCAATAATTTTGGGTGTGGATCACAGACAGTGGCCAGACTTCTACCGCCACTTATTTCAAAACTAAAGTCACGGGAAAGTTCCCCTCATAGAAGTAATGAGTTTGAATCAAATAGGAGGAAAACTTTCTTGAACAATTCTCACAGTAAACACGTATTTTACTTTCAGGCAAATGTCCTCATGGTCAGAAAGAGGCACAGGTGATTTTCGCTGACAATAACCATGTGTTGTTACAGCTGCCTTAAAGTGCCAGGACTATAGGTACAGCAGGCTGCTATTGGGAGGTGTTTTCAAGAGAAAATCTGTAGGATGCTTGCAGATGCCACAGCAAGAACAAGACACAATCTTTGCAGATTCCTTGACGCCAGCATTAATGAAACAATGCTTATGTTAGCAGTTTTTTTTTACAAAAAGGAGAGGAAAATGCTCTCCAGAATGATTTAAATACACACCTTTGAACAAATTTCAGAGTAGACTACAATCTTTCAGCATAACAGGCACGAAAGGAAAAATAACTGGTGAATAACATGCAGAATACTGTAGTGAAGTGCTCCAGCCATTCCCAACACGTGGCGATCAACAAGGTGGTACTCCTCTGGGTTCCACAGGTCACCACCTAGGGCTAAGAGCACTGACAATGAAATGGCATTCTTAATAGTTCAAGCAGTTCTATTTTTCATTTCAGCATGTATTGTGCAACTAAATGCCAGAAAAAGCTAGTGCTAATGAATTGTGCGTACTGACACAGCTCCTGTACGATATGCTAATGCAAGTGCAACAAAATGATGCTAAGTGACCTCAAGTATGATCAGTTTTTATTTCAAGAATTTTCGTCACATTTTGGAGCTTTGAAGAAACGCAAAGTATACTCCTCTGCTTAGTGTGCTAACAGAGGAGGTGCACATTTTGCAACTATACAAC
Organism: Rhipicephalus sanguineus; assembly: GCF_013339695.2. Classification (NCBI taxonomy): domain Eukaryota; kingdom Metazoa; phylum Arthropoda; class Arachnida; order Ixodida; family Ixodidae; genus Rhipicephalus; species Rhipicephalus sanguineus. The sequence goes on from NC_051180.1 coordinate 3,409,738, forward strand.
CATCCAATGGTGAACTACAAATGTATTTTGATAATCTAGGTTAAATACTAAACCAATGAATTACTGAAGGTTGAGCGTTGGGCTAGTTGGTGCAGCATAATCCAAGGGTTTCACAGCGAGGACGAGCAAAGAAGAGACACACACAGCGCTGAACTTACAACTGGCTTTTTATTTTCCTGCCACGGCAATATATGGGCGCATTTTCACAGGAAAAAAGGAAGAACAGAGCAGACGAGGTATACAAAATCAGTCAAAGGAACAGCAACCCATTATCGATATCACATGTTTTGAGATAAAAATTCACTTTCCTTGCTCGAAAGAGCAAGCGACGCAACACTGATACACTTTTCACCACGTTTCAAAATTTCCTGGGCTTCTATGATTTCGCGCGCTATCCTATTTTTGTTTCTCGCGAGCACACGTGTGTGATCGAAAAGAGGCCGGCACCCACAACATAAAGCGGGTTGGCAAGCGTACTGGTGTAAACGTTGTTTTTTCAGCCCCCGCCAAGCTTCTTACAATGTGCCGTCAGGTGAATTCTGAAGCAAGACCTCGAAAAATGTGCACCACCAAGCATAAAGATAGGTTCGTCCCGTGTGAAGATAGCGTCGTGTATCGTATTCCGCTATCTTGTCACAGTGAATATGTCGGGCAGACCGGAAGGTGCCTTAATGAACGTCTTAAGGAACACCGGTACAATGTAGACAGGGCTATCAGTGGGCATTTAGGAATTCATTGTCGGGATTGTGGGTGCCGGCCTCTTTTCGATCACACACGTGTGCTCGCGAGAAACAAAAATAGGATAGCGCGCGAAATCATAGAAGCCCAGGAAATTTTGAAACGTGGTGAAAAGTGTATCAGTGTTGCGTCGCTTGCTCTTTCGAGCAAGGAAAGTGAATTTTTATCTCAAAACATGTGATATCGATAATGGGTTGCTGTTCCTTTGACTGATTTTGTATACCTCGTCTGCTCTGTTCTTCCTTCTTTCCTGTGAAAATGCGCCCCATATATTGCCGTGGCAGGAAAATAAAAAGCCAGTTGTAAGTTCAGCGCTGTGTGTGTCTCTTCTTTGCTCGTCCTCGTTGTATGCGCTGTGAAACCTTTGAATTACTGAAATCACAGCTAACAGTTGCTACCATCTAACACGCTCTGCATGACTTCAACAAACATGTAATCCAATCGACACGCATCCAACAGTTAGACGTACGGGCATGCAGTTCGAAAAAGTCACCCTGCGAGCTGTAACATTAAAAAGCGTACATGCAACCTGCAATGCATGTAAAAAAAGAACGTCTTTAATGCCGCAGTTAACAGAATATGTACTAAGAGAGAGACAGCTTTTGACCTTTCTTTCGCTGCAGCCTCGAAAAGCCAACGCGAACCAAGGCAGTTCAGAACTCGAAACCGTAGCGCGGCAAAAGCGCGCACACGTGGGAGCTCAATCCTCCTTAAGCTGCTGAGAGAGAAAAAGCTATTAAACATAACTACACAGCATGAAGTAACGAATATTACAGCACTTCAACGAAGAAAAAAGTGCTTCCCCAACTAGTACCATTTCAGGCTGCATTTCGTGATAGAAACAGCGCGAAATCGAAACTGCAGCGCACCACAAGTGCGCATATGTGGTAACTTCAAACCACCTTACACTGCTTGCACGCAACATGCCGTTGAAAATACCTGCATACCTGCTGAATGTAGCGAATATTGACGGCGTGCTGTGTGTGGCCGGTACAAGTGGTACCGATTCTGGACAAACGCCACCTTATAACTAGAGGCCGGATTTTTAGGAATTAAAAAAGTGCGTTTTAGGCGCCAAAACTAGGCAGGCAAAACAACGTATTAGGCGCCTTTTTTAGGCTCCAACATCGTAAATCTAGACACAATAAATTTTTACATCAATGCAAATAATTTTCAAAACAATGGCTTGCGCGACCTGTATCTACCACAGGCAAGCAAAAAATGCTATTGTTCATGATGGCTCAAAGGCGCCAACAGTTGAACGTAGCTGTGCAAGTATCGTTTTTCCCTCACGGTTCGCAGAATACGGTTTCTCTCATTATCTTATAACATGGTGAGTCAAGTGTCCATTGTCCAATCAACACACTCCTGGGACTCTCTCTTTTCGGCATGACTGAGAAGGGGAGCACACTGCAAGAGCCCATAGCCGGACCGCTAAAAGACCGTAAGGGAGGGATGCCTCGTATTGGCCGGGTCTAATCGCGTAGGTTCAATTTCTCCCTTCTCAGCAAATTACAAAACAAAAGACACGTGCGCATCACATTTTTCTTTCTTTTGCTTTTCACTCTCCTTTCATCTGATGATTCTCCACGGTTTCGCAATTACCAACCGCTCGCGTCATGTCGGCGCGGCGGCGTATGGTGGCCGGCGCGTCCCATTTCACTGCTGCTAGCAGTTATTTTCCGGAAGTTGGCTGAACTAGAGGACTAGGTTAAACCCTATAGACTACCGAACAATCAATGTGTCCCGGTAACATGAGTAACGGTCTCAAACTGCACTCGAAAGCGAAATTTGAGGTTAAATAGTGCTCACATAGGCGCCGATTTTGAAAATAGGCATCTATGGGCACTTATAGGCAGTTAGGCACAAATGTTAAAAATAGGCATTTATAGGCACCATAAAAACACTATAAAAGCCCTTATTAACCTCTAATTCATGCTCATATATCAAAGTGGGGCGATAGGAACGCAAGGAACAACGTAGGCATTTGCCTAAAATCCGGTCTCTACTTATAACTAACTCTCGAAGGTTCACATTCACGCTGTCTTGCATTGGCACAAACAACAAAAATAATCGCGCACTAAGTCAGTGCGTACCCATGCAAGGCGAAGTATACAGCAGTGCATGCGGTGCAAACACAAAGCAAGGCATCTATTCAAGAAAGTCATGCGAGCAAGTGTACAAAATCCAGCCAGTCAAACGAAATGGTTTTCTGATACTTCCAGAGGACACATATCATTCGCATGCGTCACTGCGCGATTAAGTTTTGAGAAAAGAATGCGACGTACCTGCAGCGGCTGCACAAAACGTGGCCCACCAGCTTCCAACTGAGCACCGATTGCAGAGCCTTCAAAAATGGCGAGACGCGAGACTGGTAACGCGCCGAGCCGGCTGTTCCATGCCGTATATGCGCCACTCTGCGCATGCCCGGTTTCTAGCGCGGACCGTAACGCAAGGTGCGCCGGCGCGCCAAGCATTCGTCGCAGCGTCCACGTGCGTGGCGTGCATGAGCTGCGGGAAACGAAAGGCGAGCGTATGGCGCCGCTCCTGGTCTTTACTCTTTCCTTTCTTCTCTCCTAACAGCAAATGCGCATGCGCGTGGCATGGTATACGGTGAGAATACCGTAGTTTACGTTAACGATGGCGACACCACCTTTTTACGCAATATTGCGCGTAAAAATAACGGACGTTTTTTACTGTATAGGCGCATCGAGGCTGTGCGTGAAGGTTTCAGACAGCGAAGTTAACCTGTGATTAATATAGAAATGCCACTTATTGTGCACATTGCATGTTCAGCGAGGTGCTCTGTCATCGGATAATGTGCAAGCTTTTCATGCAGTGCAAGAGTAGCGTTCAAATATTCACGCGAAATTCGAAGCACATACATCGCGAAGCGTAGAAAGGACGCTCGAAATACGGGGAGCATCGTGAGTTCATCGTTTATTGAAGCCACTGAACGTAATTCGTCTGCTTTGTCGGTTACTGCCTTTTCTACATTCCTTATCGGCCCTGCAAGCCATCTGCATAAGGCCCTGCCGCGACTGGAACCCGTCTCGTCCGCTTTGTTCTCGTGTCTGTCCTCATTTTCCCGCATTACGATTGCAACCGGCCGCCGCAATATGATTATCTCGGACTGGCACCTTTCCTTTGCCGCAGGCACTAAGCACTCTGAGGCCGGACTCGCTCTTTTATGTCTCAGTGCTTTCTTCGTGCTATGTATGAGATTGGCACACGCGCGGAGATCGCTTTTAGATAAATATTTGACAACACCGACCGATCTGATACGCTCTGTCCACGCTTGCCCGACTCTCTCGTAAACGTCGAATGCACATGTTCACAGATTGTTCAGCGGACACGGATTACTTTAATTAGAAAATCGCTGATACAAAAAAAAAAAAAAAATCACGCACAATCTCTTCTCGGAGTCGTCCAAGGTACGCGTATAAGCGTTTGGATAGCCGCTCTTTTCTTGTCCTACTGGTGCTCACGGCTGAGGCGAGTATTACGCTGTCACCTCAACCGACAGACCCATGCTAAAGAGTTTGTGAAATGCACTACGGGGATTGCTTTAATGCACTAAAAGAGCATAAATGATGGCTAATGTTGGCTTGCTAAATAGTGAACACTTGCTTTTGTAGGCTAAGTGACGGATAATGTCGGTTAGTATTGGATGACGTTAGTTAAATTGTGGCTACGGGCACTCACTATGGTGAGGGGCTCGTCTTTTTAAGAACTGTGCCATAATGAAGTTGGATCTTCTGCGGTGATCGGTTGACAGACGTTATGGAGATTTTGTTTGGGTTCATACTTCGACTCTTGAAGTGCAGCGCAAGAAATACGGACGAAGAAGGCACATGCGCCCAGGACGAGCTCCGATTTTGATTTGAATTTCTAGTTGAATTCGACAGTTATAAGGCAAAGAAAAAGGACTTGTATCAGGTCTTTAGCGGCCCCTGTTCTCAGTCAGATTTACCTCGCGTCTGTTGACCGTCGTGTGTGTCTCCCTGGTACTGCACGCGCCAGTGCGTGTTCTGCTGTACCTCCGGCAAGCATTCCCAGATGATTTTAAAGCCTTCAGCCAGCACAAGCAAGGTGGCCGATGAGTCTGTTATCTCTAAGGCTATGCCTGACCGCAATGCAAACGCCAAATTAGGCATAGCACTCACAAGGATTCGAACTATAGTATGGAGATCATACGCGAATTCTATCATTTCTTTTCTTTAGAGCGTCTCTGGTGAAATCCAAAATGCGTCGCTGTCCAGCCGTGGCGCTGCAAGCGCGACAACCTTGAATAGGCACTGGCACGAATTTTCGATGGCGAATTTACTCTGCCATACAAATCTCGTGTATGCAGAGACGGTGCTGCGGAAGTGTAAAGCTCAGTAAATGCTGATAAGATATTTTATTTTTACATTGTCGATCTTCACATGGCTCACCTACTGACATCGACACCGTCGTGACGTCAGGCTACAATGACAATTCTCGTCACTTCACACCAGCACGGCCAGTTGTGACGACGTGGGGTACAAAAAACATGGCTGATCCCTCCGTCATAGGAATCGGTATAACACGAAAGTGAAACGTGTCTTCACAGAAGTAGTGCTTATTGTGTAATGATATATGAGAGCTTGTACATTGTATATTCGTGTTTGGCAGCTATAGCACCGTTTGACGTGGATGCACCCATGTTGACAGCATGTCTCCATCGCGACGACTAACGCCCATGATCATGATTAAACCGTTGTGGTAGCTGACGGTGTGGACATATATTTGGACACAGCGAATCGTGAATCCCGCGTAAGAATGATATCAACAAGCTCGTAATAAACACTGGTAACCGGTATGCACTTCTTCAAAGCGTCGTCAATTAAGGAGAGAAACGGCATGGTGTGCGCTTTCTAGTAATGGGTAGCCGACGCCTGTGCTCATGCATACATAACACACACTTCGCTTCAGCAACACGGGAGATAGAGGTTCGTAGCCTGAGCCACAAACGCGTGCGTCCCGCTGTCCTCTGTCTCGCAGGCGCTGCTCGCTCCACCAAGGCACGACATTCACCCGTCGAAATCGCGTCCTTTCTGCAACGCATATTGCAGCAGTTTTGTTAGTCGGTGCTCTCGCAATTGAAGCAGTCGGCGGCGGAGAAATCCCGTTGGTGCACGTGGAAGCTGCACTACTCCGATGAGCCGACGCACGCTAACACGAAGCCAAAGGCAAAGAACGTAACTGCGTGAAGGGTGCCTCGGCGACACCAGCGCGGCCAGTCTACCTCTCTGGTATCGAGACGCTTTAACCAGGACCTCCGATATCGCGTGCAATCTCGGAGCAAGCGCTAGTAAGTGTCGATCGTAAAGCATTACTTTTTTTTCACCTCTCATAGACGGCGGCACCACCCCGCTCCACCCGCCGCGAAAGAGAATGTGTGAAAGATATAAGGCGCATTCGCGCTCTGCCTAGCATCTCCCGAGCTGGCTTAATCGGTAGGGCGTCGGGCGCTTGCCGTCCCGGCCGCAACGTCGTGGGTTCGAATCCCAGCGGGGTATCTTTTTCTTGGTTTTTTCTTTCTCACCCGTTGGAGTCCATTTTATCTACGTCATATCTGTGACGGATGTACTTGGTGAACCCCGGCATAAAACGCTTTCGTGTTAAAACATCGAAAATAGCCACTTGTGCGTCACCAGAAACACCCACGATGGCCGCTTGTGCGTCATCCACGGAGCGGAGCGGCCTGCGGAAACGCCACGATAGCTTGCGCGAGCACGTGACGAGGCGCTCATACCGTGTTGTGAAGTCAGGGTACAGTAGGAACCGAAACTATAGTCGGTTGCAACTTAAGAAGTCCGGAGCGGCTCCGCCTAGACCGCCTAAGCGCGGCAGACGATAGCCTCATGCGACTAAAGAAATAGTCCCGCTCATACACTCGTCAATGTTCACCGAAGGCGGTGTCATTGGCACTGCGGCTCATGACGCCAGTCCGGAGTGCGCGCCCGTTGGTGCATCCGCCTTTCAGGAGAAAATGCCGCGGACTTCTAAAGTTGTGTCCGACTATAGCTTTTAAAAATATACTGTAATTACATTTTCAGGGTGCACTCGCGCTTACCAATACATCTTCTAGGCTCTTGAGGGCTTGGCCTTTCATTTGACTAAAAAAACAAAAAACAAAACAGAAGAAACGACAACTCAATATTTTTCTGTCGGTACCCCTTTGAGGCACAGGGTAGGCCCTATACCTCCCACGTATTTTAAGGCTTCATTAAGACCAATTTTCTCGGAAACTACTATATGTAGAGCGATCGAGTTTGCTTCATATTATTCGTAGGCGTCTCTTCTTGCAAAGAAGCTAGAATTAAAATTGTATTTAAAGTGCTGACATTTCTGGAATTTTTTTAGCAACGCAGATAGTTTTTATTATTTTTTAAGTAAAACTGCAAGAAAAAAGACCATTCCACATACTTTACGTACACCATTCTAGTTCAGTAGCTTCGTATTGATGTTTGGTTTATTCTGGTTAAAAATCAGCCTTCTGTTTTTTCAAGTTCTTTTGATAACGGGGTAATTAAATAAGAAAGTATTGATTTCGAGAGGTTGAGAGTTAGACAAAAAAAATCACAGCATATTCACGGGGTGAATGATGATGAGTGGGGCGAAGCTCCGGAAGGAATCATCGGTAAACCGTGAAACTCTTCCGTGCAATTCGCCCCACAATTAAAAGTGAAACACTTGAGTAAATGTCCATCGCGGGCACGCACATCGGGATTCTGTGTGCGAGCGCGCGCTGCCGCCGCCTTGCGCGCTCGTCCGCTCTGCAGCCTTGTCCATCCGGCGACTCCGAGCGCGCGCCAACAGCGAACGGGTTTTATTACACCGCGCCCCCTAGCGTACGTCGCCGAACGATTGCCTTCCACCAATGACACGTGCCATATGTGACATCATTCCTATTATAACATCTCGCATCTTTCATCATCAACTACAAGTACCGCCATCTAGTTTTATAACATCTCCCACCTTTTCATCAACTGCAAGTACCGCCATCTAGTGAACACTCCAAGAACTAAACTAGAGGTGGCTACCTACTACTACAACTACATACATCGGGGACGACCGACCCACGCCTTAAGGAGCTTCGCCCCTAAAACAAGCATATTTCATGTTTTCTTGAAGATGTACTGAACAAATTAATAGCAACCAGCCATATAGTCGTCAGACGAATCAGCCTTTCGCTTCTTTTCTTCTTTTCTTGGTTTCCTGGCTTGTTTTGTCATATCTTCTGTGTCTTTATTGTCCAAATACGGTCTATGGTGGTTGATCTCACCCAACCATATAGCAGTGTTGCGCCTCGGTGATATGACAAACGGCCTTGAGAAAGTTGACTTGGGCCCATGCAGGCCTTCTTGAAAGCTAGAACGGTTATAAAGGTGGCAGTTATGAGAGTTTTCATTCTAAGGAACACGATCATTGTGTTGTCCATGAGTGCCGCCGCTTCTCCGCATTCTGTGCAGACACAGTTACTCGTAATCTCGGTTTGTAGAAGATCCACATAAATCAAAGCGTGTCCATTGTCACTACAAGTAACATTCTGTCGTTGCGGAGGCGCGGAATGAGGACAAACGCTTACTTGCTGAACGGCTCGCTTAAGTGCTCCCGGTCTCTTTTCTGTTTGTAGCCGAAGCGTGTCGATTTCTAATTATACTGTGCTTTTTAAACAGTCATTTTTTTTAACACACGAATATCTTTTGCCGCCGACACAAAATCAACAAAGGCCCAAATAAACTAGAGATAAATGCACAGAATCCCGTCTCTATGCGGGTCTCACAGACGCAAGGCATGTGGACTGGGTAAATGTCACGCATGTTAAAAAAAAAAAAACTGCACCACGAGCCTTTAAGTAGACGGAATACTTTTTATAAACCTGGTAAACTGAGAGAAACCAGGAGTTTCGATTTTACAAACGTTCATTTGAGGCGGAAAGCTCAGGTTGTGCACGGTCTGAGAAAAGGGGGCTTGGCTGCTCGTCGGTTGGTCTCGAAAACCCGGCCCTTTTGGCTAAATCAAAACGCGCAAAAATGTGTGAGACACTGGATATTGTTAAGGAAGGCCTTATCATTGCAAACAAGCAAAAACCAAATTTCAATTTTTTTTTGACTGTGGGGTTTCGGGCTGCGGCTGGCCCAGAAACCCCTCAGGAACGAGAGCAAGACAGACCAGCAACCATCTTTACTCCACCGAGCCTCGGCCGCAACTGCCAGCGGCTGCTGACCGCGTGACGCGAGCGCACACGTGATCATCGTTCTCTTCTTCTATGAGCACTCGCAGCGGCCGAGAGCTCCCATAAGTTTTACCCTACCCTATGTCCTTAAACGGCAAAACGACATTCCTTTCCTCTGGGAAACAGACAGACAGACGTCAATGCTGGGAGTCCACAAATTATATATTACAGAAGCCACTTTCTCAGACGCGAACAGGAACAGGCGCAGCCATCCCGTGCTTCCCGTGTCGTCTTCTCCTGCTCGGATTCTTGTGGTGTGCTACAGGAACTCTTCTAGTGATAAAGTCGCGAGTATGGAAAAGGTGGCCAGGAGTAGACTGTTGGAGTGATTGCAAGAGCAGGAGTTGTTGAAGCGTCGGTATCTATAGACCTTTCCAGCGGCAACCTCAAACCAGCGAGCGGCAAGCTAATTTTCGCCACCTGGTGATGAGAGTAGCATGCTTCTGGGCAACGCCCCTTTCACTGGGCTGTTGCTGGAGAGAGTTCACCATTCACGTTGTGTAGTGGCTCTTCAATGCGTGCGCTATTTTGGTGTTATTAATTGAACTTCGAAATGTCGTTCAAGAACAGTCTATCAACGGGGCATCATTGCGTTATTCGCGGCTGCAGTTATAACCAAAAGAAGAGGAACGCAGCAAGAAAAGAGCTTTGCGGCACGCACAACGTGTTGCAAGAGGAGTTCGGATGCAACGTGTACTTGCTGCATCGGTTTCCCGCTGACGCCGATTTGAAAAGACAGTGGGTCGCCGCAGTTAATAGAAAAGGTTTTGTACCCTCGACGTCATCACGTGTATCTTCAGCGCATTTTGTGGACGGCAAGCGCAGCGATCTAAACCCCGTGCCGATGCTTCGCCCCGGATACGAGAGAAAGGTAAGCCTTGCTAAAGTACATGACAGTCGAAACGTCTCCTGCTGGATGATGCACAATTACTAATTATAGGTGCTTAAAGGACGACGACGTCTACTGAAACACGACGGTCAACACTCAAAGAAAAATGTGAGACTTCTTAGCAACCGAACCGTTAGTAATGGGCGGTGCTTTTCCAGAGGACAGCCGAGAACGTAGCACCAGGCTCTTCAGTAGGCATTCACCATCTCGGCGCCGGAGAAGCCGACTTTCACAAGGGCGCTTGCCAGGAAAAGGTGGAACTCACTCATTTTTCTTTTCTACGAAAACTGTGCAATTTCTTTTAACGCCATGACTACGAGACTTGACGTTTTCTATTGTACGATTACAGTATGACACCTCCAGCGAAGGGCTGCGCTTGCTCTGTGCTGCCGCATCTGTGAAGGTATGTACACGCGAAGTAGTCCCGAAAGGTCACTTTCGTGCAAGTTGCGAGCGGGCAGCTGCCGAGAATACACGAACGCATGGGCTAGCGAGTAAGTGATCACTTCACAACATCGCACCGCGCTACCTTGTTCACTTCTCATTTGTACTACCGACGTCCAAAGAGACGACGCAGAGGCGGTGATGAAAAAGCTGCCGCTGATTCAACCGTGCTGATGACGAATAACTACTGCATTTACTAGTCTCACCGGCACAGTGCATTCGTCACTGCACTTATGCGAGCACGACGCTGCCCGTGCTTCCGCTGCACAGCGCTTCGATCTATTATTCAGCATCATTGTTAGTAATGTCTGACCTTTAAATTTTGTATGTTGCACTTTCATTGCATAGGCAGAAACTTTATTGGAAATGGGCAAATATATACGAGAATAAACGTGTGTGTGTGTGTGTGTGTGTGTGTAAATATAAATTACCGGAGGAAGCACTTCAAGAAAACTTCATTTATTTTGTGAACATTTCTGTTAGAGCAAGGCCATGGTCATGAAAAATGTCAGGCTCTCACCAAAGCGCTGACGAAATAAAAGTGTTCTTTGACACTGATGTTCTTGAGCAAGACCAACTACAATGCACACACACGCGCACATATTTGAGCTGTGATACCACATCTAAGGCGACAGCTATGCATTGAAAGCATTGTTTTCATATTACTGCAGATGCCTGCAGCAGCTCACGCTGCTTTTTCTGAGGAGCAGGACTCGGCAACTGAGCAGCAAGATTCTCATGGCAGAAGATTCTCAAGATTCTCACGTCATGCACCCCCTCACGTGAAACTACTAGCATTTAAAACACTTGTACGTCCGAAACTTGAGTGCGCATCCCCGATATGGTCCCCCCATCAAGCATATCTCATCAAAGCATTCGAATCAGTCCAAAATCGCGCGGCAAGATTCATTCATTCGTCGTACTCTTATCACACAAGCGTATCACTACTGAAGACGCGATCCGGCTTAGATTCACTGTCATCCCGGCGCCGCATTGATTCACTAATCCTTTTTCACAAGTTCATTACAGCTCGCTTCATCAGACACCGTACATCTTGGCCCCACGTCTTTCCCTTCGTACTGGGCATCACTTACAAATAACCCGTCCACGCAGCCGGACTATTACCTTCTCGGCCTCCTTTTTTTTTGTCGTTCATCGACTGAGTGGAACGGCCTGCCCCGTTCTATCGTTGATATCACCTGCCCATCATCATTTGCTGAAAAGCTTAAGCACTAATTTATTCTTATGTTTATATGTGACTACTAGTTATATGCATATGTTGTTATTTTGTATATTTTATGAATGTATGTAAAATTGTTTATGTATATATTTTTTTGTATTGTTAAGCTGTTTATTCGACGGCACTCGGCGACAATTCGCTATGGCGACAGTCAAGGCCAAAGCACGGGCTCGAAGAGCGAGCGGCGTTTATAAGAGGACGACCCACTAGGAGCCGCTGGAGAACGCAACCGTTAAGCAGTACCAATTGCTTCGCCACAGTATGTATAATTGTGTATATATTATTAGTATGTATATATGTCAATTGTAAACCCACCCCTTATGTAATACCCCCCTTGAGGGGGCCTTTAAGGAAAAAATTCGGCAGATCCCACGTACCGTGGGAGTCGATGTTATGCGAAGCATGTGGTGGGTAGGTGACTGTGGCGTAACTTTTTTACTGAGCGGCACGTTACAAAATGACGCTAAAGATTTGTATAAATTTTATACGCACACATATATATGTTGAAGAGCCGCATATGTGTTATATAACCAGTTGTTTACTGTTGGGTAACGCTGCCACTGGCAACGTGGGTATTACCAACACCAGAAGCGGTAAGCTGATATGTAGTGCTTATACGTGTCCCGAGAACTCACGCACGTTTTACGAACCGGTGTGCATGTGTGCAAGAAGTTCTTGACAGTTCTTGAACAAGGGCGTCATCACCGTGATCAGTGAGCACCAGCAGCTGGTCATGACTTGTTATAGGATCCGGTCGTGATCGTGGTGACGAGGGGTCCATGTGTGGTGAAGTATGTGGTATAGTAGAGCTGTTGGAATTCGTGGATGCCTCGGTCATTTCATCGACAAATTGTCTGTCGACAGAGCCGGCGACATGTCGGAACCTGAAGCCACCCTTCGCGTTGGTGAAATATAGGCCGTCGAGGCTGGTAGGCCTGGATAGTGCTACGTAGACCAACATCAATGGATGGTGTTTGTCGTATTCGTACACTACCTGAGCGTATGTGTCCTACGTAGCCTAGTCTACAAAGCGGCTGTCAATCAATCTGGCATCATCCTCGGTCAGCATGGGGCCATCGCCCAGCCTCGTTAGAAATAAAGAGGCTACTGCGTCGTTCTGGTGGACGAAGTGCACTTTACGGTGCGGTGATGTGGATATCATATGTAACTTTCGTTAATGTATTTCTCCGGGCTCGAGCAATGCTTCAATATAGCTTGCTGAATCATAGAATACAAACGTAATCTTTATTAGACAGCTATAAAAGCGGAGCCAACACTGGAACTATAAACGTCGATCTGATATGACGCCTGTATCGTAGAAGTAGCCATCGTAGGAGTATCATGTAGTGTTCATTCCTTTCTTGTAAAATTAGATAGCCAGCACCACAACCACAATTGACTGTCACCGCTATTACGCCTGCGTAGGCTGTTTTACCAAACCAGTTTATAGACCTGGCGTGGCTCAGTGGTAGAATACCTGATTGCCACGCAGAATGCTTGGGTTCGATTCCTGCTGCGATCTTAATTTTCATTCTTTCCATTCGTTGAGTCAACGCTGCCGATGTTGGTTTTCCTTAACGCTCTAGCATGTAAGTTACCAATGTTCTCGCCGTTCCTAGGTAGATATAAACTGTCAATCACTTGTGGCGCATACCCGACACCGCGGCCCGTGGTAAACGGGTATGTGCCACACGTGACTAGTGGAAAGGGTTTGACGACGTACGCGACGGGATTTTAACGTTATTCATGTCATGACCCGGCAGTCATATTCGTCAAATCCTCTTACCCTCCCATGCAAATTTTGGTCTACACCAAGTTAAGGAGGCGATTATGAGAGCACCCAGACGTAGGCGGCTAGATAGATAGATAGATACGTAGATAGAAACGCTCAAACTGCCAGAGGTTCGCTAAGAAATGCTTCGCATTTAATAAAAGTGAAGTGAAGTGGTGAATGCCAGAAGCAGAATGTAAGTGTAAATGCTGTGGTATATATATTTGCATATAAACCTATGATGCATGTGTGTCACGTCAAAGAGTAACTGTTTCAGGAACAAGAGGAAAATGCAACACTAGCTGCTGCCAACGCCATCATGCGGCTTTGCCATGTTACGTTAACCCCAGATGTACGTATCCGACACCAAATGTGGTGTACTTGTAACTGTGGTACCAAATTTAAAGCGAGAGCAATGCAATCAAAGCATTGTTTTCATGTCACTGCAGGTGCCTGCAGCAGCTCACGCTACTTCTTCTGAGGAGCAGGACACAGGCAGTGACCTACAAGACTTAAATGACACAAGTGGTGAAAGCCGGAAGCAGCATGTAAGTGTAAATGCCGTGGCATGTATATTTGCATATAAACCTATAATGCATGTGTGTCACGTCGAAGAATAACTGTTTCAGGAACAAGAGGAAAATGCAAGACTCTCTGCTGCCAACGCCATCATGCAGCTTTGCCATGTTACGCTAACCCCAGATGTACGTATTCGACACCAAGTGTGGTGTACTCGTAACTGTAGTACCAAATTTAAAGCGAGAGCAATGTAATCAAAGCATTGTTTTCATGTCACTGCAGGTGCCTGCAGCAGCTCACGCTACTTCTTCTGAGGAGCAGGACACAGGCAGTGCCCTGCAAGACTTCAGTGACACAAGTGGCGAACGCCAGAAGCAGCATGTCAGTGTAAATGCTATGGCATGTATATTTGCATGTGTGTCACGTCGATGAATAATTGTTTCAGGAGCAACAGGAAAATGCAACACCGGCTGCTGCCAAAGCCACCATGCAGCATCGTCATGCTACAATGGCCACACCTGTACGTACTAGAGCACTGCACGGGCCCGGGCCCGGCCGGGCCGTCCGAACCGTTTATCGGCGGGCCCGGGCTGGGCTCGGGCGTGAAAGTGCGGGCCCGGGCCGTGCCCGGGCTTGAAGCCGCGGGCCTGAGCCGGGCCCGGGCTTGAAGCCGCGGGCCTGGGCCGGGCCGGACTCGGTAAGTCGGGCCTTCGAGCGCACGCGAACGTTATGCATTGCATGGTCTAAGGTATACTGTGCCAAGCTGAAGTGACACGTGCAAAGAGCTGGCTCTTAGTAAAGCTTAGCAATAAAAATAGAAAAACAGTTGAAGTGCTATTTTTTTCACCAGTATAGATATAGATTGGCACTGTACATTTTCACTAAAGTATCGTCTGCTGGACCAGACTTTGTCAAAGTAACAAGTACATCGTGGTGGGTTTCCTTATAAACACGCCAGATCACGTATATATATATATATATATATATATATATATATATATATATATATATATATATATATATATATATATATATATATATATATATATATATATATATATATAGGCAGGCATGGTGGTGGAGTGGCCGTAGCGTTGCAAGTAGTCAAGTAGATCCTCCGTGAGAAGTCACAACGTTGTTTATTTCAACGTTTGAACCAGTCTGGCCTTCATCAGGAATATATATATATATATATATATATATATATATATATATATATATATATATATATATATATATATATATATATATATTAACAGCACTAACAATGGGCCAGATCACGGTAGTTCCCATGGAAAGAATAAAGATTTCGGTCTTTTATTCTAGGTTGACACATACGGTACATTTCATTTATATTCCTTGGTATTACGTGCCAAAACCACGATATGATTACGAGGCACGTCGTAGTGGCACCGGATCAATTTCGACCACATCGAGTTCTCTAACGTGCACCTAAAGATAAGTATATAGACGGGTGTTCTTGCATTTCGCCCCCATCAAATTGCGGCCGCCGTGGCCGCGGGAATCGCACCCGCGTCCTAGGACTTAACAGCGAAACAGATTAACCGCTGAGCTACCACCGCAGGCAAAGCAACATTTCGTGCATGTACACACCGGATTTTCCGTCCAATCGCCCGCTACAAAGCGCACGGCATCATTAATAATCATCGTCAACAACTAATATCCTCTAGCGGGCCCGGGTTACCCGGGTCGGGTCTGGTCATGAACAAGCGCGCCCTGGATTAGTTTAGTAATGAACGCCCGGGCCCGGGCCGGGCCCGGGCTTGGAACGACGGGCCCGGGCCGGGCTCGGGCTGGGTACGGTCAAGTACGCCCGGGCCCGGGCTTGGAATCACGGGCCGGGGCCGGGCTCGGGCTGGGTTCGGTCGTGTACGCCCGGGCCCGGGCCGGGCCCGCGCCTGGAACCACGGGTGCGGGCTGGGCTCGGGCTTCATAAAGCGGGCCCGGGCCGTAAAATCCGGCCCGTGCAGTGCTCTAGTACGTACTTGGCTCTCTGTTAAATGCGCAACTGTGAGAGCCACACAAGAAAAGTACTTTTTTTTGTGTTTCCACAGATGCCTGAGGAGCCGCTAGCTGATTCTAGGGAGAAGCAGAACTGGCAGGACACAAGTGATAAACACCGGGTAAGTTTAAATGCTTTGGGGCTGGTATTCTTACGTAGAAACTTTTTAGCACTCTGCGAAATCCACAGCAGCGTTTTCATAGAATGGTAGACATGCTGCTGACCACAGTGCACAAAGGCTCTGCATGTAAGCAACAAGGGTCACAAAGCAACTTGAAAACACACGATTATTGTTTAATGTGCCATTATTTGTGCATATTGTATGAATGCCAAAATTCAAATGCAAAGCTGAGCTATTTACCCTTGCAAAAAGTACGCTAGGCCCACTGTAATAAATAGGATGTAGCCCTAAAATGTACAATAAATGAGGACACATGACTTCAATTCAAGTGAATGTCTTTATTGGGCAGGGGCTCATTCCAGTTTCCAACTTTTCTCCCACAATTCATCCAAGCCTACACCCCACATTTTTATTTACAACAGCCTCTGCGGGCTCATCAGTCTGATATATTTTTATTACACCATAATTGTTTCAAAGTAGTCACTGCTTGCACTGGTAAGAGTAAGACATTGAGAAACAAAACAATTTACATAAACCCTGACGCTATTGCTTCACACAATGCACATTTCAGGTTTTCGCTTTGGTCATTCTGTCAAGCAATACAGCCACTCGGGCACACTGTACAGGACGTGTTGCCTATGGTTCATACACTGATTGTGCGAGATTTCATTGCGGTGCCTCCATGTGACTATCCACAGAGCTTAATCTTGCCCTCCTATGTTCTTTTCAAATAAAGTTGACTTTGTACAGCTGTGTGTGCTGGTAAAGGGAAGACACAAGCAATTCAGAGTGGTTCAGCTGTGGTTGCCATTCAGTAAGGACACTTTTTATGAAGTATGCGACTCAGACGAAACATTTCTATTAAGAACGTCCTGTGAAGAAGTTTGCGGCGGGAAGGATAGCACCCCCTCCCCCCCGCCCCCCCCAAACGCATGCCTCCGATAATTAAACAATGAGGTGGTACATAAACGCTAGTGCGTTGAGATATGTGTGAATAGACTTCAATATAAGCGAAAGCCGATATAAGGCTGATAGTAACACTGAGGATGAGTAGATAAGACCATAGGTCGGCATTAAAAGGTGAAACTCACACAAGAATTATATGTTGCGCTTAGGGCTCACTTGGGCGCGGACTTGCCAATATTTTCCTGAACAGGACTGACTCGGACTCAGACTCACTAAAATTTTCCTCAAACGGACTCACTCGGACTCAAACGTACCAAAATATTACTCACCCGGACTCGCTCAGACTCACAGCTTGATCTGAGTCTCAGTGAGTCTGTGTGAATCGACTCACGAGTGAGTTTGCCGACCTATGGCTTGCGCAGATATACATGCCCACGCATGTGTCATCAAGCATGTGTTTGGAGCATGCAGGTTGGAGATTGCATGGTAGAAATACCTGCACTATTGCAAATATATGTGTGTTTAGAATTTGTTACGTAGTTTAGCCTTACCATATACTCAACATAAAGAACCTGCAGGGTTTTGAAGCTTATGTTCTTTTACCTGCATGTGCAAACACTTGACCAGTGGACACAGTGGGAGGCCACTCCCTATGATGACCACACATATGCCCAGTATGTGCCAATTGGATTCAAGGGAAAATCATTTGCTGAGTCTAACTGGAGACGACATTTTATTTTATGCTGGTGTATCCCAGATAGTGTTTCAGATGCTTGTGAAAGTTGTGTCTGCTCTGGCAAAGAAGCCAAGCACCCTAACACGTGCCGACCAGTTACTAATGTGTCTAAAGGCTTCACCTTGGGCTGCTGCATGGACACCATGCACGAATTTTTAAGGTAGTCGTGTCGAGTGTCAGCAACAACGTTGCATACATGCTGAGTTTGCTCAGAAAAATCATGAAGAATGTTGTAATATGGCTGCCCAAATCGTGCATACAGAACAGCATGCTGCAGTCATTCGTGGAAAACAAGCATGATGACACAGCATGCATCCTTGATTGCACAGAAGTGTTTCTGCAGCGTCCAAAAAGCTGATGGCAAGAGCACAAACGGGCAGCAGCTACAAAGCCCACAACACCGTAAAATTTTTTGTAGCAATTGTCCCGAATGGGTTCATCATGTTCGTGTCCAAAGCTTACGGAGGTCGTGCCTCAGACAAATTCATCACAAATTATAGTGGCATCAGTGACTAGCTCGGACATGGTGATGTTGTGATGGCGGACCGAGGCTTCGCACTCACAGATGAAATGCAAATTCAAGGTGTACGATTGAACACACCAGCATTCACTAAAGATATGTGGCTCTTATTCATTATTGTTCTGTGCTGTTGATTAAAGCTAATGTGCTCTGCTGTTTGCAATCAAAGGGTTGACTAAGAACATAACGCTTTAATTCATTACACTTCTGTCATTGGTGCGGCCTACTAAATGGTAGCACAACAAACAAGTGTAATGTTTTATTTGCTTCAGTCTGCGGAAACCTTTTACCAAGACCTTTCCTCAGAAAAAAACCTGTTACACTAAGCACACGTTGATTATTAGTTCAAAAGCATTTTATTCTGAACATGCTGCATACCATGAGTGCCAACTGACTGCTACTTTACCATTTCAGGAAAAACTCAGCTAACCAACAAGGAAGTAACAAGTACAAGACGAATTGCGTCTGTACGCATACATGTTGAGCGCGCAATTAACCGCTTAAAGACATACAGAATATTCAAGCCATCGCTGCCCATACGATAGAAGAAAACCATCAGTACGATGGTATTCGTATGTGCAGGACTTTGCAACTTCAAGTCGGGCCTCATCGAAAAGCCAAGCGTCTAATAAAATATATTTACACCATCCTATGCCTCAACGTACTAATTATTTAAACTTTAGTGTGGTGAAAATGGCGAGTGATATAAATGAACCCTAAGCAAATGCACTGAAACCTCCTAGGCTGCATCATCTGAAAAATTTCCAGTTTTCTACACCTTTGTTCAAGTACACCAGTGCAGAATTGAAAAGATACACAAAGATTCATTTATTTGCACAGTTCAAATCCCACAAATTCTTAGGTACTGTATGGGTACATCTACTTTGCCATCATTAGGCATGTCTGTCATGTGGGGAAGCATTTCGGTAAAATAGAATTTCTTTAATCGTGGCATATTTTTGGAAATAAGTCACGGTTAAAAGGCACCTGAATGAGAACGTCTTTGTCTGCACTCCATACATAAAAAAAGCAAAGTGCTTTTTTTGTGCAAAGCAGCTGAACTTGCACCTGACTATAATAGCCATTTGGCCCATTTTCTACAAGGACCAATGTCCCGTCCTGCCTCTTCCTGACGTCGTACTTGCCATGCTCAATGAGCTCTGTGATATCGCTTACAAATGGGCATTTAATCTCTAATATGGCGTTCTCACTGTCGATCATGCCTTCTGGACTAGCCGAAAGCCACGGCGCGTCTTCGCAGACAAAACTGCCTACTTTTATGACTGAAAAACCAGTTTTCTTGGAAAACTGCACACGAGCCACAGCCTCCATTCGCTTCCCATGTTTTGTGGCTGCATTTCCAGAAAACACTGGGGTCAGCATTCTTGTTGCAACTTTTTCGCCCGCAGTACTTTCTCTTTTCGGCACTTTGGTCACATTGGATGCACTTAGTCGCATTCTACGTGCAAACAGCCACAGCTGTGAACACTGGTCAGAAGTTTCTGAGCTGAGGGAAGCAGCAGCTGCAGTAGACAAAGCAACATATTTGCTGTAGAACTCGCTGCACAACATACAACCATTCAGAGAATTGTCCAAAGAGTGGTCACCGTGCGTTCTGTTCACCACGTCATCTGCTGCAGGGCGGTGTGGTCATGGAGGGGCATTTAGCTTCTCGTATAGGAGTGTGCCTGCATGAAAATATTGTGATGGAATCGTTGTGAAATGCAATGGCATTGTTTAACCAAAAAATATATTGCCATCGAAACCAGAGAGCGTTTCTCGGATTAACAAGCAATACAGAAAGAGGCATGACAAAATTTAAGGCACACAAAATTCGAACAAGTACCAGTTTTAAGGTATGAAGCCAAGTGTCGGAAAACATTTTTTAAAAAGTAATAATCACTAGAGATTATTAGCCTACAATATAAAACACACCTTATAGGCACATGTGACCATTTTAAAGCAAGGCCTAATTTTTGTAATTTTTCATAATTAAAAATGTCAGTAAAAAGGGCCTTACGCCAACGATCCTAACTCAAGGTCCGCTCATGAAAAAGATTCATTTTTTGGAGGGACATGAAAAAAAGCATTGGCCTGTGCGATGAACCAAAACAAATGAGATCTGAGGAATATCAAAAACATAGTGATTAAATAACCAAAAGCAGTATGCACTAGCACTAGGGGCACCTTCGTAAAACAGGCAGCCATATTAAATCTTTTGGACACGATTTACTTATTGAGGTTCATTGCACGCCAACTAACTACATAAGAAAGCGTGCCAAGTTTTAATGAAAAATGTTTATTGTCAAAAAAGTTAGGACTGTTCGCGTACGAAAAAATACCAGAAATTCAAGTTCTGAGAAAATCAACAAAAAAGATTGGAAACAGGGGCAGCGCTTACACAAGCTGATTACCAGCGCTATAATTCTCAGTATTTGTTGCCAGTTCCATCGTGGACCTTACTACTCTGTGCCCTTGCTCGAGCGGCAACTCTGAAATTTTTTTCAAGCTAGTACTGCTGCAGCGGTGCCATGACGGGACGCTTTCGCGGTGCGGTGCTGATCATTGGTGAGGCAAGCTTCTATTGTGTGGAGGCCTGGATCGATCCGAATTTGCTTAAAACTATCAAATGTGCTTCTGTTGTCATTATTGAAATGACACACAGCGTGAAACAAAGCAAATTTGATGGTTTACAGGCTCACGTACGTGCCATTGAGTGTGAACAACACATGGAACGTTCTAGCTTCCAACCAGAAAGCAACGAAGGTGCTGCTGAAGCGTCTCCGCTCAACCGACCTCGCTAAACGACTATGATGCTCCCGTGCTTGAGTGTGTGTGCGTTTTTCTTTTTTGTTACTCTTTTTTCTTCCTTACCATTCTATCCCCCCTTACGCCTTCCCCAGTGCAGGGTAGGAAACGAAAAACTTCTGGTTAACCTCCCTGCCTTTCACTTAACCTTTCTCTCTCTCTCTCTCTCTGTACCATGTTACGTGTTATACCTGGTGAGAAATTTATGACATTTACGAAGAAAAATTATGTGTTGACAATGCTTTTAGAGAATTATTACATGTTCGCACTTGATATCAATGCTAAGTAACCAACAAAATACAATATATAGATCTATGCTTGATTGACAGAAAACTGGCACTTTCAGTTTCGGTTACGTAGGTGATGGGTGGTCTCACATTTTTGCTTGTATCTTTTGAAAAGAATTTGCATAAACAGAAACATTGTGCAGCAATATTTAACATTACCAAAAAACAAAAAATGGCATTTTGAAAAAATAATCGCTTTTTTCACTTGGCCTCATACCTTAAGCAATGTTGAAGTTTGAAATAGTGGGAAATAACTGAGCAGGGAATGCCAGGAGAGCCCACGTTACGGCAAGAGAACATGTCTTCAAGGCAGCAACTTTGATCACAAATGTTGCTCACCAACGTTGAAAGCAGTCTTGCAGAGCCGCAGATTTCCTAAATGTTGCACAAATGTGATTTCCCAACATTCAATTAGTTTTTCAGGAAAACATTGAAAAGTTTTGTCACTCCTCTTGAAAATACTATTCCTAGTACAGAAATTGCAGCCTCACAAGGGTCATTCAAACAAGTCTATCAAAGCTAATGCTGCTGGCACAACAGACACTTTGGGTCAGACAGCAGACAACACATATTCAATAGCCTTTTTGTGCGTGTGAATTTTCTTCCCACTCTAAACACTTTATTCCCACCTAGTAGAACCTGTCCCCCACAATAGTAGTAAAGCACAGGTGCTTTCGAAGCTCTTCATCTAAACACTGCTTTTTTTCTTATTTCTGCATATGTTACAAAAAATTATTAGTTAAACTCGCATGCAATTAAAAGAAGTCATATTATCTTACGCCAAGAAAGTCAATAGCAAGCTCAGTTTATAAGCACATTATTTTTTTCAAATCCCTGATCAGACTAATCTGGCTGAAGTTATTTTCTTGTGCCCGTGTTCATTCAATGCAAAATCTTTTTGAGTTCATTTATGAGTATCACTCATGAATGTCATCTCAACAGCCATTTAGAAGAATCTTTCAATCACGCAAGCCTAAACTTGTTTGGAACAATTTTACAAAATTATGGGAAGTGTAAATTTGAGGGCTTGTTTTCTTTGTTAGACACAATATTAATGAAGGCTAACATACAATGATGCCAAGGAATCATTGACATCATTGTCTGTTAGTTTTCATTACCATGGTGTCTTTACAAAATTATGTAACATAAAACTAGAAAAACAAACAGGTTGTTGATAGGACATGAAGCAACTTCTCAAGAGACAATGAATATTGCATTTCCTAAGCTGTCTCAGGCAGTTTTTTTTTGTTCATCTGTACATTAAGCAACTTGTAATGCACTCTTGCATACAGATGGACATAAAGTGAATGGGTCACTTTTGTAATACAGCAGCACTAGGTTCCCAGCATTGGTGCACATGACAGTGGTGTGCTATCTGAAATACATACCAGGTATAGTGAAAAGGTCAGGATATGGTGATTCGTCATGCAGCTTCTGTATTTCCACTTTTGTCTGTGGCACAAACATTGTCCTTGAGTGCCTTGCAGCCTGGGTGTCCACAGCTCCTCGTTGCATATGAAAGTCTATGTCTTCTAGAGCTGAGGGTTGAACATTTCGCTTCGTGCCTGCGTTCCAGGCTGCCGTTTGGTCGGTGCATGTCTTTGTTGTCAACCCTCTACAAACCGCCATGCCAATTTTCCATAATATGGCTCCCACATGGCTACAAACTTTACCTTCTCCAGCCATACAAGTGCAGCCAGCAGTGATGACCTCGCCATAAATTTTGGCACAAATTCACGCAGCACGGGGCGTGCCACTGAGAGCTTGTGATAGAGAAACTTCTCCTTTGACGTAGCTAAGCTCTTGGTCTATACGGTGGACCAACAGCTTGCCGACCCAACCGCTCTGTAGATAATTGTAGGATTCCAGCGACCTGTAATTTTTCACGACCTGCAGGTCGCATGCTTTGGAATTCAATAGGTAAAATATGTCAGGGCTCTCACAGCAGGCCACTCCCGCATGCCGTCCAGCCATTCATTCACCATGTTAGGGTGCTCATGGCTCCTTCCATCTGGAAAAAAATTAACAGAAGGGTTATTGGTTTCTTCGGATGGGTAACAATTAGCGTGAATATATTATTTTTCACAGAAAGTGGAAAATAATAAAGGCAGGAAGAGCAAAGGCACCTCATGTAATTGCAGGTTTTATTTGCGACCACGTAATTGTAGGTACACGAGTATTTTCACATTTCGCCCTCACGAACATGCGATCGGCGTGATCGATAACTGAACCCGTGTCTACGAGCTCAGCGCGACAGCTTACCTCCTAAGATACAACGACTGCTCACAACGATAAATCATAGCATAATGCTCGCACGAAAACAATGGACGGCGATTTTGCTCGATCCGCATCTATACATTTACGATCCGTCCATCGAGATTGCAGACAGTCGCATGCCTCCCTTAGGCACTGAGCTCAGCTATTGCGATCCGAATTGTAGGAGCCAAACGCAGTTAATCATTTTTGATGGCAACAAAAAACTCTGACCGCGGATCTCGGCCTCATGCGACAGCATATCGCGGCGTGTCAATAGCGATGTTTCTCGATTAGCTTCAATATACCGCTGACTTTTACCACGTTGAAAAAATCACAGCATATCCACGGAGTAAATGATGATGAGTGGGCGAAGCTGCGGAGGTTCATCGGTAAACCGTGAATCTTCCGTGAATTCTGCCCAGTACATCATCACCGACGTGAGATCGGGCACGTTTATGCTAAAGGTTCGATGAGTTAACGACTTGCAGCTCATTTTAATTTTACATGTACGCTGTGAATTTTCATTGTTTAGAAAACCATTGCTTTAAAAACATCTGGCGTTCTTTCGTTTTGC
The DNA here is from genome assembly GCF_013339695.2 of Rhipicephalus sanguineus. Lineage (NCBI taxonomy): Eukaryota > Metazoa > Arthropoda > Arachnida > Ixodida > Ixodidae > Rhipicephalus > Rhipicephalus sanguineus. The sequence goes on from NC_051180.1 coordinate 3,433,836, forward strand.
TTTTAGAAAACATCTGGCGTCTTTCGTTGGTTTATTTCATCAATCAACGGCGTTTTGAACAAAATTTTTATTGTTTAATCACGCACAGGAGAAATCTCACCAGGCATTACCTTGGAGGTAAACAATGGCTGCTAATGGGAATGAGAGACAGAAGAAGTCGGCTTTTAGCTAACACTTACATTTCTACTTCTACTAACGTTTCCTACTGGAACATGCCAATGGCTGCTAATGGGGAATGAGAGACAGAAGAATTCGGCTTTTAGTTAACGCGCACGCTGCGAATTTTTTATTATTCAACAACGCACAGGAAAAATCTCCCACCGACACCACTTTGGAGGTCAAGATCTGGTACTAGCGTTACGACTGGTTACGCACTACTACGACTACGAGGGACGAACGGGTGCCGCCTTAAGGAGCTTCGCCCCTAAAACAGCACAAGCACGATGTCAATAAAGTACAGCTACAGCGAACTGTTGTCACGCAGAAACTGCGAGCGCTCGCCTTCAAGTGCAGCGTAACTGCGCTGCAACATTTACTGCAGCTAGATGAACAATTTTCTGGCAACGGCACGGGTATGCAGCGTTGTAGTAGTAGCATTTGACGAGCAATAAGTGCAGTTTCATCTTACTCGCTGTGATAATTCTCACTATAACGTTGTCGTGAACATTAACGCGGTGACATAAATTAGAAACATGTTGAGTGATCTTACCTCCTAAGTCGACGGGCTCCTTAGACGCACCACCAGCCACCGGAATGTGAAGACGGCCGTACAGCGCGCACAGTTCATACACAAATCGCAAAACACTCGATGCCGACCATCTTGTCAGTGAGGAAAGCTCAGAGAGTCACAAAAGAAGTGAACTAACGTCTCCGCAAAGCTTACACACAACTAAAACAAAAGTTTGATGACACACGATTCGACGAATGTATGCGTCTCGGGGGAAAGACCGAAGAGCAAACAGCCCAAGATGGCGCCGCCGCCAGAGTCGCTAGCGGTGAACTATCTGGCAATATGGCGGCGTCCAAGAGCGCCTCAGTGGAAAGGTGTATAAATACGCAGGATTGAGACGGTCGACGGAAACCGTAACCTCCCCTGCCCTTGATGATCAGGAGGAAGTATTCAGGTGTGCGGTTGAGTACCCTAAACGGGTCATCACGTGGGGGCTGTAGGGGCATCGTGTCGCACAAAACCGTGGATGCAGTTTTGTACGTCATACACACGACGGGATGTTTGCCGTTGTCGGGGGAGGAAGTACGGTACGCATAGCGTTGCACAGACGGCATGCATAGTCGGAAACGTCTGCAGGTACCGTAGGTGAGTCACTGAAGAATTCGACAGAAACTCGAAGACTGGTGCCAAATGTCAGCTCGGCGGCGCTTATGGAGGAGTCACTACAAGATACGAACAATGTTGAGTCAAATTGGCGACCACGGTCAGTCGTAATGGTTAAAGGGACACCATAGCGGCTAATACACAGAGTGACGAGTGGTCGATCTGTCGACTCCACAGTTATGTTTTGATGAGGTGTCGCTTCAGTCGATCTTGTGAACCTGTCAATGCAGGTTAACAAGTGAAGTAGAGATGGTCCCCGCATGGAGGAAGGGGACCCACAAAATCGACGTGTAGGTGGATGAAGCGAGCGTCCGTTGAAGGGGACGTGCCAATAGGGGTCGCAGTGTGGCGATGCACTTTAGACTGTCTGAGGCACGCGTCTGACCAACGACGAACGTCAATACTCCGCCACACGTAAGGAGAAGGGACGAGTCGCGCGAATGTCAGGGTGAGACAAAGAACGTAGGGCATCAAAGACTGCTCGACGGAATGGGAGAAGCATGTTCGGACGAGGACGCCCTGTCGACATATCAAAAAACGAGGGGCACGTCACAGTCAGGCTTCAAGACATCAGCCAAGACGAGAGTTGTGTGGCGCTTGTGCAGCAGCGGGAGCTCCTCGTCATTTCTCTGGGCGGCAGCCATGGCTGTGAAGTCGATGCTCGTTCGGCCGTATTCTGGTCCACTGATAGCGGCGTGAGAAAGCGCATCGGCAACGGCATTGGCTTTTCCACTGACGTGGCGCATGTCGCTTCTGTATTCAGAGATGAAGGTGAGCTGTCAGATTGGTGCGGAGGAAGTGTTGGTGGACGTGAAAGTGGATGTCAGTGGTTCATGATCCGTAAGAACGGGAAAGGTGCGTCCCTCGAGGAAATATTGAAAGTGCTTGAGAGCCAAGTAGATGGTGAGCAGCTCTCAGCCGAAGGTGCTGTAGCGGCGCTTGGGAGGGCCAAGCTTCTTCGAAAAGAAGGCTATGGGCTGCCAAGTGGCAGCAAGGGACTGCTGCTAGACTGCGCCGATAGCAGTGTCAGATGCGTCTACCATGACGGATGCTCGTGCGTCGCATTTAAGGTGGGCGAGGAGCGTTACGCGGCAATGGCTTCTTTAATGTCCCAGATGTGCGCTCAGCCTCATCGTTCCAGCTTAGCCGAGTACTTGGTGTCTTGAGGCCCGTGAGAAGGTTGTTGAGAGGCTGCAGTATATCGGCGCAGCGAGGATTGAAGCAACATTGTGTGAAATGTATTTGCGTTGAGGGTTTAACACGGCGTACTCAGAGAATTCAGCTGTAGTGCGCCGCAGCAGTGACATCGTCTCAACATCTCAACATGCTGCTGGCGCGCGATAAACCACGCGAGCAACGCACGGTTCATGTTCCTACAACGTTCAAACCACGAAAACACACGCGCTGGCAAAGAACGAGCACTGAAAACACCCCAAAGAAATGCTCGCCGAAAGCTTCAGCGTAAAAAATGCTGCGCACATCCACCGAGGATTGAATGCTAGAAGCTACCGTCTATGTTACTGAAATGCTAGACTTCTTCACCAACCGACGTTGATAAGGTGTGTTTGTTTATTCCGGGCATATCAGTTGCACTGTAGAGCACCGTCACGTCGACGGAAATACTAGATGGTGCTCACTTTTTCCAATTTCGCTCAATAGCTAATCAGCGCGCACCAAAGGCGATACTTTCGCGATAGTTTAAGAATACGGCCCCTGGCTGGGGGACTTGTTCTTTTTTATCTATTAGCGTCCATTTTATCCACGTCACATTCGTGACGGCAATACGTCACTAAAGTCTTCGCGGACCCCGGCATAAAGCACTTTCGTGTTAATAAATCAATTTGGAAAAGTAGAAAAACAGGAGTAAAGATTGATTCTATAACCCAAATCCCGTTGAACCTTTAAGAAATTCCTGGAAGGCATCGGCAACCTTCCCGTAACTGTATCCAAGGGACGCGGCGGCTGCATTTTCGATGGAGGCGAAAATGTTTGAGGCCCGTGTACCTAGCTTTAGGTGCACGTTAAAGAACCCCAGGTGGTCGAAATTTCCGGAGCCCTCCACTAAGGCGTCTCCCATAATCATACCGTGGTTTTGGGACGTGAAACCCCAGACATTCTTCTTCTTCTTCTTCTTCTTCTTCTTCTTCTTCTTCTTCTTCTTATTATTATTATTATTATTATTATTATTATTATTATTATTATTATTATTATTATTATTATTATTATTATTATGTATCCAAGGGACGAAGCTCACTTGGGACCCTTCTTGAGCAGTCTCTGATGGAGTCTGGAGCTCCCTCGTCGCCGAGCACCACGATTTTCTCCTCCTGAACTGGCCTTCTTTTCCTGGAAGCCAGGCCAGGGCGTACTGCATTCTACAGTTGTTCCGCGGTTCTGTCAGCGGTGAAGCACCACTCTTGAAACCGTCGGCGCCCCGGCCGTGTCCCTGTATAGCCACACGCAGGAAGTCCTTGAACATGCAGCTTTGACGCCACCACTCCGAGTTGGCGATCTTCGCCACTCTCGTGGCGTGGCCTCTTGACGAAGCGAAGAATCCGCACAACGACTGAGCCCCAGGAGGGGTCATGTCGTAGCGCACATGCCACGGTAGCACTCTTGCCTTGCACACACACACAGCGATAATTGAAGCCACATATGCGGGGTTAGATAGATGAACATTGTTGACGACACTGAAGCCCGATGAACTAGAAATCACGTTCAGTAGCACTGATAGTTTAGCGAGTTGGTAAGGGTTCATGATTATGAAACGGCGCAAGGAAAGGACACGCAACACTGACAATGAAGAAGGCACGAAGACAAGCGCAGGACTCTCAACCAATCTTTATTCACTTCGACGCACACTTTTGTAGCGTTAGCTACACTTGCCTAGCCGGAGCCGATTTCGCGTGGATGGTCATGAGCCGTGCTGCGCATTCGCGAGAATCAATGACCTCACACAGCTGGGTCACCGGAGCTGGCATCTCACGCGCTCTCCGCCACCTCCGCGCGCGGCTCGTAACATTTGAGAGGAGTGACGTCGTAGCCATGGACACAGTGGCGCCGGCGCGCGCGCAGCTATTCGCCTTTGCTGTGCAGTCGTCGTCTGACACTTGGCTGGGGCCGCTTGATATCGCCTCTGACTGACGCTTGCAGGTGGGTAACGCCATGGAGAAGGAGAGCGCAAATGCTGCTCGACGGCGCAGAAGAGCCAAGAAGCTTATCTCATGGGATCCCGAAGTAGTTGCCTGGCAATTAGCGGTTAAGCGTACGAAGAATGAACAGAAGAAGGCTAATAATCCTAGACAATCTGGAATGCTAAGAATATTAAGCTGAACCTTTGCTAACGCTACGTATAACCTGGCGTAGCCGAGCTAAGCCACTGCAAATTTTTATACCCGCACGTGGTCACACACAGCATGAAAAACACGAAGGAAACAAAAGATATCAAGTATGCGTATTCAAATACAAAATTTCTTTTTTCTGCTCGGCGACAGAGGGAAGGGAATACATGAATTCTTATTATGTATGTGCAAAGCCTCGATTATCTCACGAGTTGCCATTTCATGATTCCTGACGATTATGCTCGTTTTGCTAAAATGAGGAGCGCACCCACACTCCTTGCAATGCGCAGCTAAATGCGATAGTCCCTTAGCGCGAGTGTTTGCCTCGTGTTCTTTTTATCTAACGTTGACGGATCTTCCGATCTGCCCTATGTATACAGAGCAGTGTTGCGGAGTTGCCACTCCAGAATTGGAATGAATGCGGAATCATTCCACATTTTCGCGGCCCAGGAATGGAATGGGGACAACGCTTGGAGGAATGGAATGGGAATGGAATTACGTCTTTTTACGAGAATAAACACGTTTTTGTCTGCGCGCTGTTTTTCAAACTTCAAACATTAAGTCAGAGCCTCGAATTTAACAATAAAGCAGTATTTTTAGAATGGCTTGGCTGATTACAAGCACGGTACATTTAAAAGCAACGCGCCTAATACAATTATGTCATTATATAGACCGTGTTGCTCCGAAGTTTGTCTATATATTCTTCGCGTAACCGCGGTTCTATGCCGTTGGAATCCGTCGTGTGGAACTACGGCGGCGGCATACCCCCCATCTTGTGATTTTTTTCCCTCAGCTGCACCCCAGCCGCCTGCTGTCTCCCCACCCTTCACTTTTTTGTTTTATTGCGATAGCAATTATATGGACAGTTTCCACGGGTTTTTGCCGTGGCCGTTGCCGTTGCCGTCACCGTCGCCGTCCTGTCCTTCCGGTATGAAGTCTAAATTGATAAGATCCCCCCGCCCATTGCATGTTCTACCACGGGTAAAAGCGCGCGAGCGGGGGCGACGAACGCGGCCGAAGCAGAGATCAAACGAGCCGGCCCATTTCCGTAGCTCGGAGGGTACATGCGATAACATCACCCCGCTCGGGAGGCCTGCCGTCGAAGCAGACAGGAAGCGCCCCGCCCGTCTTTAACGACCATGAAAAGACACGAGGTGGGGGCGGGAGGTGAGGGGATTGTCGCGTGAGCAGACACTTTGAACTTTGAATCTAAGGGCGCGGTCGCAATCTCTGGCGCGCGCGCTATCTCGAAAGCCATCACAGCGGGCGGCTCGTATACCATTCTACGTGCTGTGCTCTCAGCGCGCAGTGACTATGCGGACAGCATCTCTCCCTAGAGCGGCCGTATTCTCTTACACCAGCGTTTTGTAGTTACGCGAGATGGGATACAAAACAGTTAGCTGCCAGCCTCACTTCGTGTAACACTACAATTTGTTGCTATCGCATCCATTGCTTCGCCCTTGCGGTGAAACTGCGACTTTTTTGCTTGTGTCGCCATCGGCGACTCGGACACATATTTGAAAAAGCACTGCTCTAAGTTGTGATGCGTATTGACGCTGGCGCGATGCTTGTGTTCACTGCAAGCTTCCGTGTACCAGCTTGCGCGCCGTCTCACCTCATACTCCCCCCCCCCACCCTTTTGCAATACTGTCCCCCCTGTGTAGACACATGGGCGCATTTGCCCGAAACTGTCGGCGAAGGTCTGTCAGCGCAGCAAACAGTCGTACACGATGAACTGTGTGCCCTCCCCCTCCGTACAGAGTGAGAGAGAATAAACTTTTGAAAGCATTGGTTCGGAAAGCCAGCAGAGGCAGGAGAGCCCACGTAACCATGGCGACGTACTTTTGCAGTTCTTAATGCATCTGATGACATCAGCTTTATGAGGCGTTCATTCTTAACTCGATAAAACTATCAAGATGCCTTTTCTAGGTTGAGGAATTACAGGAATGGAGTTGAACTGCACGGTCATTCCAGGAGTGGGAATTGGCGAAGTTTTTTCATTCCGAGGAATTGAAAGGAATGCAATAGCGGCAAGTTCCAATTCCCTGGAATGGAATTGGAATAGAATGAAGGGGCCCATTCCGCAACACTGATACAGAGTCACACGACAAGAGGAGCTTGTACATTATACCTGTGGCACAGTGAGTGGCTGGGCTCCTGTGGTTCACACCACATCCTACCTTCTTTCTCTCATCCTTTTCTTTTGCCTTCTTACTGGCGCGTGCGCACATTCCTCCCAGCTGATTAGGCACGCAAAAAACTACTTGGGCACCAAACCGGCCTGCTACGTTCTTCAATCCATGATACATTTTATGTACGTACGGTACGACGTCAAATTTCTTGTTACTTCCCAGGTTTTTTCCTTTCTTCTCCCCCTTCTGTTCAGACTTTAATGCTCTGATTATCTTTTCACGTGATCTGGTCACTACATGTTCCCAATGTACTCACCAATTTACTAGGCGCTGAAAAAACAACGTTTATGTCACACCTTTCAGCGATATTCATTTTATGGGAGAACTTATGGATGTATGGGATGGCGGTAAAATTTCTTCAGATGCTTCAGATGTGTCATCGATAAAAACTAAAAAAAATCACAGCATATTCACGGAGTGAATGATGATGAGTGGGCGAAGCTGCGGAGGTTCATCGGTAAACCGTGAATCTTCCGTGAATTCTGCCCAGTACATCATCACCGACGTGAGATCGGGCGCGTTCATACGTAAGGTTCGATGAGAGTTATGACGACTTGCAGCTCACTTTAATTTTACATGTACGCTGTGAATTTTCATTGTTTAATCACGCACAGGAGAAATCGCACACACGCACTACCTTGGAGGTCAAAATCCAGTGCCTATATATACGGGTTGGTCAGTGAACGGTTGTGCAGCGCGAGCGGTCGGTTTTTTCAATCAAGACGCTGCCGCGACGCTGCCTCGCGACGCTGCCTGCGTCGGCGCCGCTGCGCCGCGAGGCAAGATAGGGGGGGGGGGACCGTAGGAGAGGAGAAAGAGGGGGAAGCGTAGGAGAGGAGAGGGCCATACATATCACGTACTGTCGCAGCGCATTGTCTTTAGGGAGCTTTAATGTGTGCGCGCCCCCTCCGTTTTTAAGGCTGGTTATGGGAGAGGGGAATGGGAGAGGGGAAGGGGAGAGGGCGAGTGGAGAGGGAAAGGGAGAGGAGTAGAGGACATGGGGGAATGGTGAGGGGGAGTGGAGAGGAGGTGTGTGGAGAGGGTATGCGCATGCGCAGTAAGGGTGGTCATGCCGCACACCACCACCACCACCGGACAGATACTGCCGCTTACTGCCGGCTGCCGGGAGATACGCCGGACAACGGAGACGTGACAAGGTTAGACTAAGAGGAGCTACGCCCTAAAAAATCATCAACGCACCTAAATGCTTCCACAACATTATACTCTTGCAGGTGCTCTGATATGTCCCTGTCCAGTTCTGCTAGAAAGAGCAAAACACCTTTACCATTACTTAAAATTGGTGCTAAGCAAGAGCCTGTGCATACTTCTCGTTTTTGCAAGTACAGGATACCATTGTATTTTATGAAAGTTGACGACAAGATAAATATAAGTAATCCTAAACAATTGTCAACAGACCTACTCACTTCTGTGCTAAATCTAATGGCACCGTACACATCGATGCATTTTCCAATACATGTTAATACTGCTGATTGTGGCATAGAATAATAGAGATCTTTATTATCAGTATAAAACGCTTTGAACCCTATGTTTTTTCGATCTCTTACAAAACTTAAAACCTGCGCTGAACTCTTCGCCAGGAAGAGGTCATTTATGTGAAGCAAATTTAATTTTTCTCGCAGGCACACAACAACAGATTTTTGCCTCATGCCCTCCTTGGACACTCTGAACGGTGCATATGCGTTTCTGCGCTGAAGAATGCATCCGGACTGTCACTCTGATTTTTAACACGAAAGTGTTTTATGCCGGGGTCCACCACGGCTCCACTGACGTATTTCCGTCACGGATATGACGTTGTAAAATATAAAGACTAACAGTGGGCAAGGAAAAAGTTCCCTCACCGAGAATCGAACTTACGACCCCTCGCTCCACAGCTCGCAGCGCGAAACGATTCGGCCACGGACGGCACGTTCTTCGCAATGCTAACGGTGAGCTATTTATATACACCATTTGCTGGTGGCTGTACTCAGAGATCTGTGTTACAGCATGTTTTCGTTATCACTAGCGAGATGGCGCGAATGGCTCGAAGAGCGCGCTTGAAAGGTCGTCGCCGTTGTCGTCGAAAGGTCGTCTACCGGGCGTGGTCGCTTTTGCGTGCGCTTATCTCATGATCGCCGTGGTTTGTACGTCTCGCGTTGAGAGCACGAAGGTGACTTGGCTCACTACAGCGGCCGCTTTTGCGAAAGGAGCATGGTGCTCACGCAGAATTAAGTTACAAATGTGACAGTTAGTTCGCTCTCATCCTGTGTATGTTCGTTCCGTGCGTCATTTCTGCTTGAGCAGTGCGTTGCATGTTTCGAGCTGCTTGCCGTTCTTCGCGTGGAATTACAATTTGCTGCTGTAGCATTCATTCCTTCGCCCTTGGGGCGAAAGAATGCGCAACAAACGCTCAACTACGTCTGTGAAGACACGTTTCACTTTTGTGTTATACCGATTACTATGACAGAGGGATCAGCCATGTTTTTTTCGGATGCTGCTCAGAACATCGTCAAAGAACTCATATTTTTACACAGCTCACGTGCTTTTGCTCTCACTTTTGCTACTGAAATGTCATTCTTTTGGCTTAAAACTGTTGTAATAGCACTTTAACCTTCTCTTTAAATTCCTAATGCGAAAAAAAAAAAAACGGCAAGGCCTCCTTCCTTGACAACTAGAAGTACACTCAGAGCATGCTGCATCAAGTGCGTTTCCACACGTTTTATTGGCAAATGAAGGCCAGGAGGCTTACATAATTTCAAGGCGTCTACACCTTCGTTGATGATCGTGGTGGCTTGGTCCTCGGGAGCACCCCTTGAGACTTGGTGCACAATTGACAAAAGTTCAGGCTTCTGGGTTTGCACAGCAACCTTTGGCCCAAATCACAATACTTCACGCACATAGTCCGGGAGGCAGACGCTTTCCGCCACACGCAAGTCGCGCTCGCTTTGTCCACCCAGTCACGTAACCGTCGTGGTTGAGGATTCCAGTGGCATTCCCCGCCAGACGAAGACGCTTTCGAAATTGCATCTCCGCTGTGTATGCCCTGTGCAAATGGGGTCCTAGATAGGTTCTGAAAAGCCGCACCTGTCGCAGCCATTCTGAGCGCTGAATTTCCAGGTTCCATGCCCACCCGAAGCAGTGCACACTCCGAAGAGTGCTTGAAATCTTCGGGTAAATTTTTGGATGTGGGCGCGAAAAGACAAGGACGAAGGGAAGAAAGGCACACACACTGGCGCTGAGTTCTACAATGAAAAAGCGTGCGTTCAACAATGAAAAAAGCTCAGGTTGGTGGAGCGGTCGGTGCGCCCAAGCTGACGTGAGAGGTTGCCGATGTGAACAAGGTCGGTCATTGAAGTTGCGAGTGTTTCGTAATTCCAGACACAAGTCCGCTACTTGGGATGCGAGCTCTTTTACCGTTTCTCGAGGGAAATGTTCTTCGGAAACCGGGGAAGTACGGGCGGAGTTTATTACTGCCGCAACAACGTCCATCGTGTCGTCAGCCAGGTCCGCGAGCTCCGACAGGGTCTTGTGCTGCTGAGCTGTGACGAGAGCCATTCGCACGTTAGTTGGAAGACGCTGTAGAAACAGCTCACGTAATATGGCTGTGTCAAACAAGCCCAGCTGGTCCCCAGTCAGGTGCTGCAGGTGACGTAGGAACTTGGTGGGACGTCCGTCAGCGAGCTCTTCGCTGTTCAGGAGTTGCTGAATGCGCCATTGTGCAGACGGAACGAGTCAGCGAAGAAGTGTCTGTTTGACCATCGTATATGGAGTTTCACCAAGGGGTTGCACGAAGATGTTGCTTATCTCGGCGATTGCCTGTAGCAGCAACGCTTCAAGGAGTAGCTCATTCTTGCGAACTTCTGACGTGACGCGGTGAATGCGGAACTAGTTCTCAGCTTGAGTAAACCATAACGTGGGATCGGCAAGCCACAGCTGTGGCAGCGTTATGGTGGTAGGAGCTCCAACAAGACTCGAAGAGGGTATCTGGTCGGTTGCAGTTGCAGTAGTGTTGTGTCGTGCATATTAATTAGGACGCATCAAAGGAAACATTCGTTCCTCATTCTTTATTTCTTCTTCGTCGTCTTCGCTGAGGCGGCCGCCGAGCACGTGCCATCTCCTGGCGCCGTAGTCGGCAGTGAGGCCTTTTATGTCATATCCCCTTTTGCGAAAAAAATAGTTACTACCTAATATATTCATTCTAAAAAGACAGGGCGTGCAAACACGGACACAAGAAAGAAGTCAGGACACCACAAACGCCAACAGCTGAAGAGACGCACAACGGCTGAAAAGAAAGAAGGCACGAAAACTTATCTGCGCATGCCCAAGCAACAGGCGAACTTATCAATCCGGCACGCGTGGCGGTCTACGTGGAAGATAACTGTTAAGGCATTTGATTTCATCTGTATGCAAGTTAATCGACGGTTGGCTCACGCATGCGCTACCACTATTCTCGATATGCCATGATTCAATCATCAGGCGCGTTTCTTCATTTCTATGCCGGTACAACACTGCGCATTCATCGAATTTTGGCGTGCACTTACAATCTCGACAATGTAAAGATAGATAAGAAGGTGAGCCTCCTGTTAGCGCTCTCTTATGTTCCAACAATCTCTGGTTGATGCATCGGCCCGTCTGTCCTACGTAGAAGTGGCCGCAGCTGAAAGGGACCTTATACACCACACTCGTACGGCAATCAGTGAATTTGTTGGTGTGTTTTCCGAAACAGATATCGGTCCGCTTCTTGTCCTTTACTCGCTCATTCTTCCTCTGCACAGCGGCACAAATCTTACCTAGCTTATTGGCAGCCGTGAAAACAACATTAACGCCGTATCTAGTTCCTACTTTCTTTAGCCTGTGAGACACGCGATGAATTGTGTGCTCACACCAAGTCGTGTGAGCACAAAATGAGTGATAGCTTTAACGCACAGGTTACACGTATTTTAGACTCAGGGTATCCTCGTAATGCAGTGGCCAGGGTCGCTGAACGTTTAAAGAAGTCTATTGTGTTAAGTCCGAGCATGGTTGCAGAAAGCGATAGGAAGAAACGTGTCGTAGGTATACCGTGCATTCATCGCGTGTCTCACAGGCTAAAAAATTACACCATCTCCCGCTAAAGGGGACCATGAGGCGATGCGAAGCCGGAGCACTTGCACGATCGCGTTCCGTTGGCGTTCGTTGGGCATGCTACCGACCTCGCGTCGTGGAACGCGAAGAGGGACGCTACGCGCGTCGTATCTTCCATCTAGCCTGGCCGTTAATTCTCACAGGGCGAGCGGGGAACGCGGCCTACAGGCGGGCGAGAGGGGGGCAGCGTAGGAGAGGAGAGAGAAGGGGAGGGGACGCGCATGCGCTCGAGCTCATCGCGGCGTTGAGCAGGAGAGAATTTCGGCATGTCTAGCCCGCGTTTCAGAGGAAGAGTGGAAAGGGGTAGGGGAGAGGGGGAAAGTGGAGAGGGGAAGGGGAGAGGGAAAGTGGAGAGGAGGTGTGGAGAGGGGAGGGGAGAGGAGGTGTGTGGAGAGGGTATGCGCATGCGCAGTAAGGGTGGTCAGAACGCACACCACCACCACCACCACCACCACCACCGGATTGAGCTCCGCCTTAAGATACTTCGCATCTAAAAAATGCATCATCTTTTGAAATGCTGAGGGTGCCGATGCTAGTCCGAAGCAAACCCTTTTGAAGCGAAAGAGTCCGTCATGAGTTATGAAGGTAGTAAGGTCACGGCTCTCTCGACTGAGTGGTAACTGGTGGTACGCAGAAGCTAAGTCGAGCTTTGAGAATCGCTGTGCCCCAGCTAAGCTGTTCAGTAGTTGTTCAGTTTGTGGCAAAGGAAAACTGTCCACTACCACAGCTTTGTTCGGCTCCCGTAGGTCAACGCACATGCGAATCGAGCGACCTTTTTCCTTGCTACCACAATAGGTGACAGCCACTCTGACGAGTCGACGCGCTCACTGATGCCCTGGGCTTCTCATTTTTGTATTTCTGCCGAGACTTGCTCGCGAATGACAAGTGGTAGCCGTCTCAGCTTGCTGGCCACCGGTTGAACAGATGTGCGAACTCTGACTTTGTGAGTGAAATCTTTCACAGTTCCCATCTCTTTTGCAAATAGGTGCTCAAACTCGGACCGGAGTTTGAGCACCAGAGGTAGCACAGGAGTGTCTTGCGTCATTAGAAGACACTTAAGCGGCGACCCTTGAATATTGATGTCCAGAGCCGCGATACCATCTAATCCAAGAATAGTTGTTCCTCCAGGCACAATGTAAAATAAGATAGAAGTGCATCGACCGTGGAATGAGGCCGCAGCAATCAAGCATCCTTGAATGGGAATAGCGGACTTGGAATAATCGAGAAGCTGAATGGATGTAGACGTCAAAGGATACACTTTAGAAAAGTGGCGTTGGTAAAGGTCCTCGGCCAGAATGGAAACCGACGATCCAGTGTCGATCAAGAATGATACAGCAATTCCCTCAATTTCTAATACTGCGTAACATCCTTTCTTACGGCTCCAGGAGATGGCACACACTTAAGTGATCGTCTAGGTCAGCTGTACCGTGATCTTCCGCGACATGCTGGACATTTTTCGCGAACTTTCGTAGCGACTTGCACATGTTTTCCGTTGCCGTCAGAGTCTGAAAGATGCGCTGTCCTTCCAAGCCCAAGCAGGTGAGCAGAATCGCCTTCTGGAGAAGAGCAGGTAGGTCGGAGGCGCAAGAAGCAACCATGTAATTCTTGAACGCTTGGATACATTGCTCGCGTGGGATGTCCGGGTGTCCAGGTGACGACAGGAACGCAGGTGGCGGTTGCGCCCCGAAATAGTCGTCATGGAGGACGACAGGCATCAAACGAAGTCACAGGTGAGGGTCAAGCTGGTAGCACATGGGCTGGTGAATCTTCGTCGCCAAAATATGTTGTGTCATGCATATCAATTAGGACACATCAAAGGAAACATTCGTTCCTCCTTCTTTATTTGTTCTTCGTCGTCTTCGCTGAGGCGGCCGCCTAGCACGTGCCATCTCCTGGCGCCGTAGTCGGCGGTGACGCCTTATATGACAAGTAGAAGCAGGGTTGAGGCCGTCTGTATTCTCACACTGCTCCGTGGAAGGTAACGTTTGCAGTCCGGGTCACCAGTAACTGTAGCACTCTGAAGCACGGTTCAGGAAAACACAACGTGGTTTATTAATGCACCTACGCCATTGTTGTTGTTGTTGTATCCTCTGCCATATGGCTCATACCCACTCCGGGGGATGGACCAAGAATTGATCTTATGAATTTTTTAAAATATTTTGAGTATTGAATGTTGATGGCAATAAAAATAAATAAATAAATAAATTAAAAAAAACGTACGCAACAAGGAAAGAGTGCAATAATTGTTTTTGAAACATTCAGATCATGCTCTTTATTCGTTTGTTTGTTTGTAGCCTACCAGTTTTGGCACATACCCATTCTGGGATATTGGCCAAGAAGAATTATAGTAGCCTATGCATGATATTTATATTATTGTTTACCTCCCTATCACTAAAGTAGAAAAAAATTACGAAGATAAGGAGCAATCAAATTACAAAGGGTATTATAGCCTATGGATGATAATTACATTAATTACAAAAAAAGGAAATAAGTGCTATTATAATAACGGAAGTTTGAAATTTTGAGCCGACCAGACAGCTGAGTTTACCTGACCCGACCAAATTCGACTCTATGTGTTACCTTTAATCAGATTTTATATTTATGTCGCGAGTAATTTTCCAGTATTTCTTAAAGTAGACATTATATTGGAATATGTTTAGTGGCTAGAATGAAATTACAAACAGCATAAAAAATTTCACTATGACAATGTCCCAAAACAGAGGCACCGAAATTTAGAACATTTTCGGCACTTAAACCAATCGTCGAAAACGGGATAACCAGAAGTCTTTCATGATTATTGAATAATTGCGACATGATATAAAATAATGTTCAATAGATTCTGTTTCTTCGCAAAATGGGCAAAGGGGTGATATCGCCAGACCAGCTCTGTGTAAATATAAGTTTAAGGGGGGGGACACGGCATCGAAATTTGGAAATAATAACTTGAAACTTTCGAGATTGACTCCATTTATGTTTCAACGGAAATTTAAGGTGTTGATATTCTGCCCATTTAGTTATAGTTTCCGTCATATCTGTCCAAATTGCTAATTTTCTATATGTGATATCTGCTATGTATTCTACTTCCGGGAGTACCGAAATATTTGGTTCATCAAGGGAAGCCCGGGCTAAAGAATCGGCCAATTCATTTAATTGTATCCCGCAGTGACCAGGTACCCACAATAATTTCAGGAGTTTGAGCTGTGGCGGTAGTAATGTGGGCAAAGTCATTAGGACTCGTGAATGTTCTGAAGTTGGAAGTGCTGTACATACCGAAAGAGAATCTGTTATTATGATTGCACTAATTTCGGTTGAAGGCAGTTTTCGAAGCGCCAAAATAATCGCCATTAGCTGAGCTTCAAAAACAGGTGTAAAATCTGGCAGCCTCACTGAGAATGACCAGCCAAGCAAATCGGAATCATTTCCTACGCCTGCCTTTTGAATATTCAGAGAAGAATCTGTGGCTATTATGTTTTCTTTTGTTTCTGTATGTACCAAGTAATCTTTAAACCTGTTATTCAAAAATCTGAGAGATTGGAACATAGATTTTGGGGGGGAAATTTCATCTTATTCTATCGTAATATTACGATGTGAGCAATTAGTTTAAATTATCGTTCTAATGTCCACCTTATTGCTGTCCAGTTTCTTTTAAACAAAAATTATTTGGGGTGTATGAAATTGTGGCCAATGAGCAAGAAAGGAGTGGGGGTCACTGATAAAGGCGTATTCAGATCCAGCCGGTAAGCTGCAAAATTTTAAAAAGTTTGCACTGTTAAGATGCGGAATCGACAAAGAAGTGTTGGAAGGCGTGTTTTTTGATACATAACATTAATGGCCACAGACTTTGGGAGTCCCAGACAGATTCACAGCGGTTCACGCTCCAATAAAACTAAAGGTTTTGTTTTATAAGCAGGGCCGCCCGAAAATAATATACACCCAAATTCCAATATTGGGTGCATGTACAATTTATACAACATTAACAAGGTGTGTCTACGTAACCCGTATTTTCGGTTACTCAGCCTGCGCAATAAGCCTAACGCTCGTTGTGCCTTTGCTGCTATATATTCTATGTGTGGACTCCAATTAAGTCTTTTATTATAAATCATGCCCAAATATTTGATAGAATCCATTTGTGGAATGGGTCCCTGCTTATATAATACGGAAATTGAAATTGAACCTGCTAGGGGAAACACCAAGAGCGCCCGTTACTGATGGTTAACGACAAAGAAATCGGCTGCAGCCAAATTTCTATGGTATTAAGATATCTTTGCAATTTTATTGCGATAGCAATTATATGGACAGTCTCGGCTGATTTTTGCCGTCGGTGGCCGCCGTCATTCACCGTATATATATATGTATATATATATATATAGAAAAGCCACAAAGAAAATAATTCAAAAATTCTTCCCGACGCGCGGAATCGAACGGGCGACCTCTCGCTTTGCAGCCCGCCGCATTAGACGTTAGGCCACGACAGCACAGTCTTTCAGCCTGCTAACGGCGAGCTATTTATATACACCATGTAATTCAGGATGCTTTCTTAGTGGCCACATAGATGCCGCGACGTGCGCGCGCGCTTTAAAGATCGTCGTCCCGCCCCTGCGAACGCCGTTGCTGTTCGCTCTACAGGGCGTCGTCGCTTTCGTGCGCTTATCTCAAGGAAAGAAGGGGCGGCCGGTAGGGTGCTTCGCTTCGCTCGCTGCAGCGGCCGCGTTTGCGAAAGGAGCGCGCTGTTCAAACAGAAATAAGTAACAACTGTCACAATTAGTTCGCGCTCGTCTTGTTTATATACACCTCTTACATCAGTATCCTTTCTGAGTTACCACGTAGATGGCGCGATGTCCGCGCGTGGCGCGCTTTAAAGATCGTGACCCCGTTCCTGCGAACGTGGTCGCCTTCGTGCGCTTATCTTGAGGAAAGAAGGGGGCGGCTGGCGGGGGAGCGGGGGGTTGTATGTATTGTGCTCTCCCGGCGATGTCTGCGCTGAAGTGACAGAGCGTACGAAGGTCGCTTCGACGCTGCAGCGGCCGCGTTTGCGAAAGAGGCGCGCTGTTCAAACGGAAATAAGTAACGACTGGTACAGTTCGTTCGCGCTCGTCCTGTGTGTACCTGTTCGTTCGTTTCGTGCATCCTGCTTTATGTTTGAGCAGTGCGCTTCCAGTGTCGAGCTGTGACGCATGATAGTTCGCGCCCGTCCTGTGTGCGTTCTTTTCGTGCGTCCTTTGGGTTCGAGCGACGCGCTGGCAATTTCGAGCTGCTTTCCGTTCTTCGCGTTACATTCCAATTTATTGCTATCGCATTCATTGCTTCGCCGTTGCGGCGAAACTGTGACTTTTTTTCATGTAATGAGTACATATCACCGTCTGCCGCGAAAAACGTGATATCGTCTGCATAAATGTAGACATTGACATCCTGGTCGGTTGGAATAGAACTCATCAGTACATTGACTAATACCGGAGATAGGACTGCCCCTTGAGGAACTCCGTGTTTCTGTTTGAATTTAGATGAACGACATCCATCCTTAACACAATAAAATTCCCTTGATTTTAAAAATTCTGCTACCCACTCAATAATATATTGTGGAAAATTCAAGCTCTGTAGTGTATTCAGTAAAATGGAGCGCTCGACGCCATCATAAGCTTTAGCTATGTCAAAAAAACGGCAGGAAGTGGAAGATGGAAGCTTGCGATGAAAAAATCCGTAAACGGGGTGGGTGCTCGAGCCGACATTTCGACAACTGGACTTGTCGAAACACTTGACCACCCTTACTGCGCATGCGCAAGCCCGCTCCACACACCTCCTCCCCTCTCCTCTCCCCCTCTCCACTTCCCCTCCCCTTCCCACATCCCCTCTCCCCTTTTCCACTTCCTCTCTCCCATTTCTCCTTTCCCCCTCCCCCTCAAAACTTTCCTTTTCCCCTTTTCCTCTCTCCCAATTTCCCCTTCCACACACCTCCTCCCCCTCTCCACTTCCCCTCTCCCCTCCCCCTCCTCTTTCCCCACCCCTCCCCTTTTCCACTTTCCCTCTCCCATTTCTCCTTTCCCCCTCCCCCTCTAAACTTTCCTTTTCCCCTTTCCCTCTCTCCCCATTTCCCCTTTCCCTCTCTCCTCCCCCTCTCCACTCCCCCTCTGAAACGCGGGCTCTACATGCCGAAACGCTGCTTCGCATCGCCTCATGGTCCCCTTTAGCGGGAGATGGTGTGATTTTTTTCAAAGTTAGTCGTTATGGTAGATTTTTACCAGTTCGGCAAAGTCGAAGAGAATCTACTTTCTAGACCTTTACCAATTGACTCTAAAGATTTGGTCATTTCTTCCGGCGATAGATTTTCATAATCAGTATTTACTGGAGACGGCAGGATTTTGCGAGATCGCATATAACGAAATAACGCTCTTAGGGGCGAAACTCCTTATAGCATCACCTGGTCGGTCGTCGCTCCATCCGGCGTTCCCCCGCCGTCGTCTCTCGTATCATTCAGTAGATGGCGCTGTCCCATAGAGATGCATGCAAACTGCAGTTGGGTGACGATATACTAGATGACGCTGTCCCATAGAGA
Organism: Rhipicephalus sanguineus; assembly: GCF_013339695.2. NCBI lineage: Eukaryota > Metazoa > Arthropoda > Arachnida > Ixodida > Ixodidae > Rhipicephalus > Rhipicephalus sanguineus. The sequence continues at coordinate 3,452,373 of NC_051180.1, forward strand.
TGTGTGCAATATGGCGGTTGGGTGAATGCACGCTAGATGGCGTTATAGGTGCCGCTGCTCTCAGATTGGCTGCTGCGCCCGTTATCTCTCATTCTCCTTGATCGTCGCCGTTCGTGGAGGAGTGCGCTTGCCGGATCGTGCTGCTTGGCGGACCATGGACGACGAGGAGCGCCGGATGTGGAAGGCCGCTGCGTCTTGTGCTCGTCGACAGGATCCCGAGGTGTGAGCTCGAGAGGCTGCCGCCAAGCGAGCGCAGCAATAATCAAAGCGGCGTGTCGCTTTGATTACTGCTGGGCGAAACCACTGAACATTTCACGGTGTAACCATGATTGCTTCAGGAGCTTCACCCAAGCTCTTCATCATTCACCCGTGGATATGCTGTAATTTTTTACTTTCAGGTTTGGAAAGAACATTTAAATGACTTTTGTCATAGTCTTCTTTAGCTTGGGCTACCGTGCGTTTAAATCGAGCAGCAATGAATTTGTAGTCTGACCAATATCTGGGGGACTGATTATGAATTAGCTGCTTCCAAGCTGCTTGTCGTCGTCTGTGATCACGTGCGCAATCTGAATTCCACCGTGGACTATAGGCACCCTTTTGGCCGATTTAATAGTAAATTCTGCTTTTTTGTATGTTCTTTTAATTACTGCGCTTATTTCATAGTTTTAGTTTCATCACTCTCTTCAGAGAGAGAAGCTAAAGCTGCTTTTAGGTCATTTTTTAAATTTTGAATAATATATAAATATTCGGGCGTGAGAACATGATGGTATTATGGGGTAATCAATCTCAAACATTATGGGCAGGTGGTCACTATTGGTGGCACAGTCCAGGGCTTTTCACGAAGTGCTAGAAATTGTCGAGCTTACAAAACTCAAATCTAAGGCAGAGCGGGATCAATCTCGGATAAATGTGGGGGCTATAGCGTTGAGGCACGATAAATTGTTGCCTATGGACCAGTCCCACAATCGTTGACCACATTGATCTGTTCTAAAACCCCGACAGGTGTGGTGAGAATTAAAATCTCCAACCGGAATTTTTTCTTTACATCATGAATGGACAGCGACATCTAAATTTCGCGTGTCTTGTACTCCCACAGGAAAGTAGACGTTTACTAGAGAGAAATGTAAGCATCCCGGCAAGGTGATGCCTAAGGCAAAATTTCGAATTCTGGGGACATGCATTTGTACGAAATTTTGGCCTTTAAATTAATTTTGTTATTTATAAAGAATGCTAAACCTCCGCCTTTGGCTGGACGGTCTAGTCAAAACGATCTGAAAGTTGGTTAAGTCAAACAAATGATGTGCGAAAAGCAAAGTTTCGTGCACTGCAATAATGTCTGGATTGAATTTAGAAGACAAATGCAACAAATCTGTTATAGCTGAGTGAATAGATCGGCAGTTCCAATGCGGAGTTTTCAGGGACCATATGATTTCAACAGAATAGAGTCGGCGACAGCCTTATCTAGAATACTTTCTTTTAGAAAATCGCTTTCGAGAAGTTGTCCTGGTATTCTTTCCTTTTCGAATGTTTTGGTGAACCAGATTTTTTTGTGGTAGGGGATCTAGAACGCTTTAGAGATTTGAGGTCCATGTCCATATCATCTGAATCCTGATTATCATCCGGTATGACATCACCTTGCCTCTGGATACCCCCTCGAGAGGACCCTGCAGGCTGTGCATTCGAAGCAGTTATCACAGATTGAGCTTCACTTATTAGGGGTGTAAACTCAGCATTTTGTGAAGCTGTGCCCATATCCCTTGACGTGTCGCATACGTGCGCCATCTGGTTGGCTATAATATGTGAGAAGGACTCACAAAGGGTGGTAGCGAGGCGTTGCATTGCCTTTTCCATAGCCTTTTCGATCATGTCCGCTATGGACAGGGAAAGAGATGCCTCCATTGCTATGTTATGGCGGGCTGCAGCACCAGCGTACCCCTGAGTTCGAGCCTGAGTTTCAGCAATGGCGTCTTTTCGAGAGCATGGTCTTCGATCAACAATTTCAAGGAGTTGTATTTCCCGTGCCTTGGCCGCGCAGTCTGGGCTATCGGCGCTGTGCGCTTCATGGCAAAGACAGCACTTTTCTTCTTTACTTTTACATTCATGTGAATTGTGCGCATCACCGCAAATTCGGCATCTGGGAGCTGACCTGCAGCCTTTCATTGTGTGACCATAGCGCCAGCACTTAAGACACTGTAGGGTACGAGGCGACAGCGGTTCCACTCTATATATTAGAGGCCACGCCTTGATTTCAGTTGGGCGACTCGACCTGGCAAATGTAACGATCACAGACTCAGTTGGGACCTCATTCTTATCTACAACTCGTCCACACCTATAAACTGCGATCGCGCCTGCCTCGGAAAACATCTCTAGTACCTCAGCTGGAGTCATGTTGACATCGACGCCCCGAACAATTCCTTTCACGCATGCTAGGTGGGGTGGAATAAAGACGCTTAGCGGATTGGTAGCGAACACTGGCATTTTAGCAAATCTCGAACACAGAGCTGGTCAGACGAGAAGCAGAGAATACCGCCCTTGCCGAAGTGTCGGACCTCTGTGATGCTGTGGACGTCAACGTTACTAGTAACGTTGGTGGAAGTGAACTGTAGCTGATCTCGGCTCCGCCTGGATCACTTTTGAATTTTAGGGGCGAAGCTCCTTAGGGTGTGGGTCGTTCCCTCCTCTGTACTAGTAGTAGTATGCATGTAGCCAGCTCTAGTTTAATGAATTGCTCACTAGATGGCGTTTCATGTATTTCTTAGAGGTATTAGAGGTATTTCTTATAAGGTACTAGGCCAGCATGAAACAAGGAAGTTTTTTCTTTTTTCTTCGAGCATGGTGGCAGACATGTCACCGCCCCGTTATAAAGGGGACGCTCATAGCATCCATCCATCCAGAACACGGGAAAGCTGAACACGTCCGCGATAGAAATAAGTAAGAGACGGTTAGAGTATTGGTGGCAGAAAAGTAGAGATAAAGAACAAAAAAAATAAATAATGGGGGAAAAATAAGGTCATCCTGCCTTAAGAGGCAGAGAGATGGACCGTGAATTTATATTTTTTGGTATAATAACATAGATTTAATCAATGTAGATAAGGTATTAGGCCAACATGAAACAAGGAAGCTTTTTTTTTCTTTTTTTTTCTTCGAGCCTGGTGGCTGACATGTCACCGCCCCGTTTTAAAGGGGACGCTCATAGCATCCATCCATCCATACAGAGCTCTAGTTTAATGAATTGCTCACTAGATGTCATTTCATGTATTTCTTAGAGTTGCTGTTTAAAGATGACAGATGGCGCTTGTATAATGCGAATTTTTTCTCTCTCCTATTTCTCTCTTCTCTCGACGGCTTTTTTTTCTTTTTCCTTTTTTTTCTGGTGAAGGCACTTGAAAGCTGCCTACCCGTTACAAAGGGCAGGACCACAATTCATCATCATCATCAATAATCATCATCATCATCACGGTGCATGTCATTGGATGTCTGTGATCGGTAAAGGCGTTCGTTCTTGGCGCGCTTTCTCTTTCACTCGGGAGCGGACATTTTCCCTGCATTTCACCGATCACAAAGCGGTGATAATGAAGGGACCACGTAAACCAACAGTATAATAAAAGTTTGGTGTTTGATATATACACGGTGTTTCACACTCTTTATATGATGTACTGGGCGAATCTCACGGAAGAGTTTCACGGTTTACCGATGATTCCACCGGAGCTTCGTCCCACTCATCATCATTCACCCCATGGATATGCTGTGATTTTTTTCATCCGTATGACACCTTCGTTGTTTGGGACAAGGGCCACAGGCACAGATGAGATTCCACTGAGTAGAAACAGGTCTACTAATGACTCCTGCGGAGGGAGAGAAGCAGACCAGAGGAAGGCCCCTGGTCCAGGTGAGGAAAACGGCATCTGTCTGGTCTTACTAGCCAAAAATGTACTCGCTAATGAATTCTGACACTAGAGAAATACCTATCAGAAAGGGAATTCAAGCCGCTACTCAAACTTTGGCCAAAACCCCTAGAGTAGGCAAGAGCAGGTAGAACGTCCGTGGAGCACCTGCGCGTTGCGAACTACTTCGTTGATCGTTCTTGTTCACCTTCAACTTTGGCTCACAAGCACTGCGGGGGATTGGCCAAGAATTGGGTGGTTTTATAAATCGTTGATAGTTATAAATAAATCATTATAATTCGTTGATCGAACTACTTACTCCTCCTCTCAAGCAGGCTCCCCACTACCAGTTCATGTCCCAAGTGGTTGCGCGCCAGAAGAAGCAGAAACGTCTGCCACACGCCCGTATCTTGCCTCGTCGCTCCCCTTAAAATTTAGGATTACAAATCAACGTTGCGCAAATGTTATCATTTTGTGGCATTACATTAGGTTATAGCCACAGGGAGGTCCACTCTGCAGTGTTTGATTACATAGAGGAAACAAAAAGATTACCATGCTAGTGTATATTGGCTTATTTTCATTATTAATTACAACCCGTTGTTAAATCCGTCAAACATCATATCTGATTGACTGTTTGCTCTATGGAATTTTGAAGTATTAGCTATGTTCTTTCTTTTTCTATTAGTCTAAAGTTATAGTGTTTGTCTTCAGCTTTATAAATATTTAGAGGGACACTAAAGCCAAATATTAAGTCGACGTTGATTATTGAAATAGCGGTCCAGAAACCTCGTAGTGATACTTTTATGCCAAGGAAGTGCTTATTTAGAAATGAAAACCCGTTTTAGTGGTCCGCATCGCGTTAGCGCACTTCAAATCACCCGCCTGAAATCAGACTTTCATACGTCACTGCTGCCGTGCCCAACGTTGCCCGCCTTTCCTGCGCAGCCGCCGACACTAGTAGCAGCAGAGCGAAAGTAGCGGGACCAACAGCAGCAACAACGGCCATCGAAGCCACCGAAGCTTGCCGCAATCGCCGCAATGGATGTGGACGGAGAACTTGACAACATTACATGGCTCGCGACGCTGGGCTCCAATTCAGCGACTTGAGCCCCGATGAACGCGGTATGCGGCTGAGGGCTTGTAGTGCCGGCGTCGTTGCGTACTACGATAGCAGCCTCGGCAGCGACTCTCCCGAGCCCGAGCCCGAAAGCAGCGAGGAAACTAGCAGTGCGGTGTCGGGCGACGAAGCTGTGGTGGACCTGCCGTCGCGACTCTCGAACACCGAGTTATGTACAGATGTGTATATGCTGCTTCGTTTGGTTAGATAACCTGGCTATCGCAGTGCGCGGTGGCATGGAATCGAATCAGGGTAGTTTCCTTGTTGTGTGCCTGTATGACGAGGCGTCGCTTTCGCGCGCAAAACACACGCGGCAGTACGCGATCCCGAAACTACCACTGAGACGCGACGGTGTGAGTGAAGCAGGGCGCCGGGCGAAGCGCAGTTCGGCGAAAACGAAACTTTTGAACCACGCGCGCCGTTCCCCATGGCAACACCACAAAGCTTCTTTTTTCCATGAATCAAACGGAAACGAACAAACAGCATTTTATTACGTCTTTTGCTGCACGGAAGGTTCTTTTTTATTGCTGCTAGTTTGATTACTAGTGATTTATTGTAGGCAGACTGTCATACGTCATTGGGATCGCTTTGAAGATGTCCCACTCGTGGCGCTCATCATGTGATACATTTAGAGTTACTGCATGCTACCTTTAGGTAGCAGAGTTGCGCATCTGTCTTCCAACGCCGCTAGCAACCATGCATTGCGGAGAAGCTGCCGCTTGGGCCAATTTTTTTTATTTCTTCACGCCGCCGCTGCAGCGAACTGAACTAACACTAGCCATCGACAGCCAACGTTTATCGCCGGTCTTCGACACGCCAGACAGGTTAATCGGCGACACGGTAGGCATGTCACCTGCAAAAACGAAGTGCGACTTCCTGTGGTTGCTAGCCGGACCTATGCGCAACCACGGCCGCTACATAAAAAAACAGGTGCGGCCTGCTGCGTGGCGACGAAACGGCGTCCGGGGCCTAGGTCTCCTTGCGCCCGCTCTGGCGCCACCAAACGTTTCAGCTGTTCACGGAGAAGCGCTTCGACAGCCGCGTTTGTACGCCCGACATTTACTCCAATCAGGCCGTAGATAAGGCGTTTTATAGTTGCACATTATAGGTTGAATATTGAAGTCGTTATTAGAACTGCCGATTACCCCACATATGTGAACAGTTTGCCCTGGAGTACCAATGTTTTGTAGAGTGGGCCTCAATACTCTCCATGAATGCTGCCCGTTTGACTCAACTGAAATGAAAAGTGTCACTCAGTCACTGATCCCGTTAATGGACAGGCAGTTGCCGGGAAAGTTCCAAGGGCTGACTTATAGGCCCACCGAAACGCACCACGAAAGCACACACAATTTAAATGTAGGTCCTTTTAGTGCGCCAACTAATGCCGGTTGTGGTCCAAAGCAAGAGATAGAGCCAAGAGTTGACAACACAAACAAAATATATTCTGAGTTAAGGCAGTACAAGCACTACGCAAACATCCACACTCGGCAGGTATCAATTGCAACTCACAACATCACTTAGATGGTGTTTAAAACAACGGGAACAAACTTACCGTGCTACAAATGCACTCTCATCCATTAGAAACTATCCAAGAACACTTAAAGGCCTTGAATATCCACCAGACGTGTGCAGCCCACAATTCTTCGAACGTTTCTCGTATATTTCTCTTCCATGAAACACAAACAATATCCAGCTCTGGTCACCGTCATTCGGTGACACTCTTCTAAACAGCGCTCCCACGGTGTCATCATTACAATATCCAAGATCAACTGACCGCACTACACGACTCACACGAACAACATAATTTCTTCGCCGACTTCACCCTACCGTCCTACCGTTGTCAGAAGGGAAGGGGAGCTTGGCACTCGAAAGCACCATGTCCCAGAGTTTATAACACTCATCAACCCCTCCGTCGTCTCTCGTTTGGATCCTTCCTGGTTGCGCGAACATTCCAAGTAATTGTTCGGCTCGTAGCACGTAGCGCAGTGACAGCTAGGGGAAAGGGATTCGTCTCACCGGTTGGTCTGCGGAATGGGTCGGTTCCACTTTGATATCTTGAATTCTCCCGATCTGCGTGGCTGTTAGGCTGTCGCGACCGCGACGGCGTTCTCGGTGGAGAGGGTAGGGGTTCGCCCCGGGCGCCTTTTGATGCTTGTCTCTTTTTTTCGTTGCGCGCGCCCGTTGGGGGTAGCAGTCAGCGCAGTGGCTTGATGCTGTAGTCAGGATGCGGCGGCGCGTGGCTGTTTTAGCGCTCGTTTGTGACAGAAAGAAGTGCTCTGTTATAAATATTACCATAGTCCCTATTACCATATGATATTACGCTTCCCGACACTGTAGATCGCATGGGAATACGTGGTACTTCACAGTAGCGTCTTTTCACACGTTCGAGTTGCACAGCGGCACACAACAGGTTCGCGTCATCACACCGCTAAAAAAAAACCGTCTGCCACACACGCGCACACCTAAAAACTGTACTCACACGCGCGGTCACACACAAGAAAGACACGAGAAAGCACACGGACACGCATAAATCCCGAGGCGACCACATAGTAACACGGACCAGCGTCTGCCTTGCGGACCGCGCTTGTGGCGCCTTCACCCAAAACAGCTGCCGCTCAGCCGACCCGCGCTCGCCCATTGACGGCGACGCGACGCAGCAGGCCGCACCTGTTTTAGATGCGAAGTATCTTAAGGCCGAGCTCAATCCTGTGGTGTGCGGCGTGAACACTCTTACTGCGCATGCGCATACCCTCTCCACACACCTCCTCTCCACTCCCCCTCTCCCCTCCCCTCTCCCCTTCCCCTCTTTCCCCCTCACTACTTCCCTCTCCCCTTCCCCTCTCCACATACCCTCTCCCCTCCCTCTTTCCACTCTTCCTCTGAAACGCGGGCTAGACATGCCGAAATTCTCTCCTGCGCAACGCCGCGATGAGCTCGAGCGCATGCGCGTCCCCTCCCCTTCTCTCTCCTCTCCTACGCTGCCCCCCTCTCGCCCGCCTGTCGACCGCGTTCCCCGCTCGCCCTGTGAGAATTAACGGCCAGGCTAGATGGAAGATACGACGCGCGTAGCGTCCCTCTTCGCGTTCCACGACGCGAGGTCGGTAGCATGCCCAACGAACGCCAACGGAACGCGATCGTGCAAGTGCTCCGGCTTCGCATCGCCTCATGGTCCCCTTTAGCGGGAGATGGTGTAATTTATTAGGGGCGAAGCTCCTTAAGGCGGCACCCGTTCGTCCCTCGTAGTCGTAGTAGTCGTAGTGCGTAACCAGTCTTACGCTTTGACCTCCAAGGTGGTGCCGGTGGGATATTTTTCCTGTGCGTTGTTGAACAAGAAAAAATTCGCAGCGTGCGCGTTAACTAAAAGCCGAATTCTTCTGTCTCTCATTCCCCATTAGCAGCCATTGGCATGTTCCAGTAGGAAACGTTAGTAGAAGTAGAAGTGTAAGTGTTAGCTAAAAGCCGACTTCTTCTGTCTCTCATTCCCATTAGCAGCCATTGTTTACCTCCAAGGTAGTGCCTGGTGAGATTTCTCCTGTGCGTGATTAAACAATAAAAATTTTGTTCAAAACGCCGTTGATTGATGAAATAAACCAACGAAAGACGCCAGATGTTTTGTAAAAGAAAAACGAAAGAACGCCAGATGTTTCTAAAGCAAAACGAAAAGACGCCAGCTGCTTAACGAAAGAGGCCAGATGTTTTCTAAAGCAATGGTTTTCTAAACAATGAAAATTCACAGCGTACATGTAAAATTAAAGTGAGCTGCAAGTCGTCATAACTCATCGAACCTTTAGTATAAACGCGCCCGATCTCACGTCCGTGATGATGTACTGGGCAGAATTCACGGAAGATTCACGGTTTACCGATGAACCTCCGCAGCTTCGCCCACTCATCATCATTCACTCCGTGGATATGCTGTGATTTTTTTTATGTAGCGGCCGTGGCGCATCTCTGCTACCTAAAGGTAGCATATACAGTGACTCTAGATACATTCAGCTTAATTTCTCGGTAAGTATGGCACTGCTGTTGATAATATTGCCGTTTTAGAAGTTGTCATACATTGAGCTTTCACTCTGACATAAATTATTTGCCTTTAGTGTCCTTTTCACTCATAGATCCTGCCGCCCGGTTCTTGGCCTATCCCCCTTTGTGGGTGAGCGCCATCAGCAAGAGTCATCATCATCATCATCATCATCTTGCTCTGCCGCGCCAGACGCCACCGTACTTTACACGCTGTCCCCTATTTTTCTGCGTCGCAAGGCTCTAGCACTGCTGCATTATCGTCTATGCTTGTCTACATTCCGTTTAAGCACCCTGTAACTTTACTGCGCGGAGAATCACTAAGTCATGTTCAACCCATTGATCGAATTCATGTTCTGGACACTTCCGACGACACGCCCTGTTATCAGCTCGGCGCCCTTACTTCTTCCGAGCATTGTACATCACCATAACTCTCATCGCCGGCGTTCTAGAAGCCGCCTTGAACGTCGATCTGCCTTGAGTGCGAATCTGCCTTCATTCTTTCCTGCCGGACGAAATGCACAAAGTTATCGAGCAATTTAAGTGAACAAGTACGACTATTGATGAAATTGAACAGGTCAAATTGAAATATGTTGCCGATATCAACGCTGACTCCTTTTAACATGCAAATAGCTTTTTATTTTAAAAATGGCATATTTCTATCTACATTACAAAGAGCCGAAATAGTTCCTACATTTAAAAAACATGGCTGATCCCCCTTTCATAGGAATCGGCATAGCACGAAAGTGAAACATGTCTTCACAGGGGTAGTTGAGCGTTTATTGTGCATTGTTTAGCCCCAAGGGCGAAGGAATGAGTTCTATAGCAACAAATTGTAATGTCACGCGAAGAATGGAAAGCAGCTCAAAACTTGCAGCGCGCTCTAAAGCAGAAAGGACGCACGAAAACAACACACAGGACGAGCGCGAACAAGTGTCACAATTGTTACACCTTTGTTAGGGTGCCTTGATGCGCGTTTTGTTGCGCGTTTTGGGGCGCACGCATCGAGGCACACTAACCTTTGTGTGTGAGCAGCGCCCTCCTTTCGGAAACGCGGCCGCTGTAGCGAGCGAAGTGACCCTCGCGCTCTCTGTAACCTCAGCGGAAGCTTGCGGTCAAAGCACAAACGTACAAACCGCCTCCATCACGAGATAAGCGCGTGCGCACGAGAGACACCCCCTGTAAAGGCGCGCTCGCATCGCAACGCGCGGGGCAACGACCTTCAAGGCGCGCCATGCGCGCCATCTCGCCAGTAATAACAAGTTACTTCTCATTAATATTGTGTCTAACAAAGATAAACGAGCCCTTAAAAATCATCTCCTTTCCTTCATTCATAGCGAGGGTCTCGTCCTGGCAGACTTAATGCCTTTAGGTAGTATGCGAGGGATTATTGGTCAGCTGCCAGCTCGTAAAAAAAGATCACGTGCTACGTGACGCCAACAGGCAAAAAAAAAAGAGTGTTCCACACTCGCCGCCATGGCTGCGATTGGCGCTGACTAACACCCCTAGGTTTAAATCAACATATAACCCCACAAAGTGGACGGGAGGATGACCGCCGCCGTAGCTCAGTGGTAGAGCATCGGACGCGTTATTCGAAGGTCGCAGGTTCGGTCCCTGCCGGCGGCAAGTCATCTTTTCGTCCACTTGACTTTCTTCACATTTATATTCTAAATACTACAGATAACACCCCCTATACTTTCCTTGGCGTTATTGTCTGTTAGTTCTCATTAATATTGTGTCTAACAAAGATAAACGAGCCCTTAAAAATCATCTCCTTTCCTTTAGTAATAACAAGAACACGCAGAAAAAAAGACTATGCGTTACTGTTTTCAATGAGTCCTGGCTTGCCACGTATAGGACTCTCTTTAAAGAGACGCTCTTTTGGTTCCCGCGACTGTCCCATGAGAGCATAATGATCCAGAAAGAGTGTTCACGTGTCTCTTCAAAGAGTCATAGGTGTGGCAAGTCAGAACAACTCACAAAAAAGAGTCAACGAACGCTCCCCCCCCCCTTTTTTTTTTCTTAGAGTGTAGTCATCACTTTGTTGCAATGTAGTCCGTGTTTAGCAAAATTCTGGAGAAATGCTTCGAAAAATGTCTAAGTACTTAACAAAATTTATTATTTTTGGTGCCACGCAGTTTGGGTTGCGTGCAGACGGCTCTACTAATATCGCAATCTTGCACTTATTCACTGATAAGATTAAGCAGTACACTGGCGCAGCTAACTACGCTGGAGCAGTGTTTATTGGCTTCAGGAAAGCGTTTGATTCAATCCATAATATTTTAATTGCTAAATTATACGCGGTCGATGTGGTAGGTCCTGCGTTGGCGTTTATTCACAGTTACCTATTAACATAGAACCGGCGGCAATTAGTATTCCTAATCATCTTTCCAACCTTAAATTAATCTATAGGGGATTTTCTGGGGACCAATATTAGGCCAGTTATTCTTCGCAACTTACATTTCACACCCTAACTTCCCATCTGTCCCACTGTCCATCTTACCTCTATGCGTCTGACACTACGATTCGAACGCCTTGTAGCTCAATTAATAGTGCACTTGTAACCTCGATACTCATCTAGAAAATACTATGCGCTGATGTCGTTTCAGTTCATTAAAAAAGAACCATAATAAACAATTTTCATGCTCTTTCACCCCACTAAAAGTACATTGAAATTCTAATTATAATTGTCGATAATTACCTCATCAAAGCTTCTAATCATTGTCGCTTTTTTTGGGGTAATCCTTGATTCAACGATGAGTAAAATTCCCCTACTTCGCACCTCAAGCAAAAACTGCTTGTGGCATCCCCATATTTTAGTCTCTCTATTCTGCCTTCATTCACAGTCACCTGCGTCCTGGGGTACTGTATGCAGCACTGATCTTTACAATGCGTTCAACACCACGCCATCCGCATTATTACATTTCAGTCACTGCGATGTAGTGCTTGTTTGCAGTTCCCTTCGCTAAAACATTCCATAAATAATTTTCAACGGAGGAGAACTCACCAATCAAAATAAAGCTAGATTTGCATCAGCTGATAACTTCTTGTAACTTAAAATTATTGTGGCAAATTAACTTCTCTGTTCATAGCGATAGAACGGCATTCCAACTGCCAAGCAATTTGTTAAAATGGCTGATTGGGTGAGTTGGTAATAATAATAATAATATCTGGGGTTTAACGTCCCAAAACCACGATATGATTATGAGAGACGCCGTAGTGGAGGGCTCCGGAAATTTCGACCACCTGGGGTTCTTTAACGTGCACCTAAAGCTAAGTACACGGGCCTCAGACATTTTCGCCTCCATCGAAAATGCAGCCGCCACGGCCGGGATTCGATCCCGCGACCTTCGGGTCAGCAGTCGAGCGCCATAACCACTAGACCACCGAGGCGGGGCAGGGCGAGTTGGTGATTCGTGATACTTGAAAATACCAGCGCGTAACCTCAACGGGGACTTCCTTGTCTTCCGAAGTCCCTGCTTAAGTTATGCGCTCGTAGTTCGAGTTCCAAGCAACATACAGCTGCCTTCTAGTATATGCTGTTTCAAAGAGCAGTTCTCAAGGCCTTGGATGCCTTATCAAACGCGAAAATTGACCGTCAGGGTCGTTGGCGTCAAGATGAATGATGCAGAAAGCATCATCGCGTGATGACGTCACAATATGGTGTCATTATTACGACACAGTTCGCCGAAATGTGTGATGTCACCTTGACGTATTTATGACGTCACATAATGACGTCATCGCATGACATCGTCGCTTGGTCGGTCAAAGGTGGGCCGATCACGGAGGCATTGCCACCAGGTGAGGTTCAGAAAGCTTACAATGCTTCCGATCCCGGAGGCAGTGCAAAACCACGTTAGGGGCAAGAAGCTTTCGGAGGGGAGCGGGGAAGGATCAATACACCTACTGAAGGAAAAGAAGAAAAAGATGGCTTTCGCCTTCGAGGCCTCTCAGGCTTAAGGTATCGTGTGAGTTTCTTACTCGACTTGTGACTTATGCGATGTAACTTTTGCTGTTCTGCCTGCATCATTTCGTTGTCCACCATTATGTTTGACCTACATCATATCTCAGTTCACTCGCTCTCTTGTCTTGGATCTTGTTGCAATTCTGCCTCTTTGTTACACTTCATTTGAGGTTGTTATTCTGGATAACATTGTACCAGCTATGAGTTTACCTTTTTTTTCTGTGTATTCATATTAGTATCTCGACCTCTTTGATGGATTTGTATTGACCAGATATAGTTTGTTCTTTTTAGTTTATACAAGATGGGATTGAGTACATTTAGATGTAATGTTTCATTTCTTTGGTTGTCCCGCTTTAATGGTTGACAACTTTTATTAACCCATTACTGAACATTGTTGCATTTACGCAACATTCCAATAACTGCTAATCAAAACAAGAGCAAAGCCCCTTTGGAGCTGCCGGTACACGTTGCTGCATTTCTACAACACCGGTTTGAGAACGCGCCACCTTGTGCTGTCATCTGTCCTCCTCTCAGAGTTATTAGCAAAACATCCATGGCGGACGCTACGCGTGCTCACGTGCAGCAGTAACGTAAGTTTTGGCAGTTATAAGTGCGTCTGTGTGTATGATAACGCGCGGAAAAAAATCGCTAGCTCTTCTACACATCATGTAGAAGAGCTAGCGATTTCATGTAGATCACAAGATCTACATGAAATCAAGAGATACAAGATCTAGCGGTCATGTAGATCACAAGAAACTTTGTTATCACTCAATAGTTTCTTCCCGGCGATGAAAAGTTGCTTTGTTGCGCAAATGCAACAACGTGTGCATTGGCTTCCTTTTCTAAGAGATCCAGATGGACCCTGAACGCTTTTATGGCCGGGCCGTTCCTTCCGGTAGTGAAGACAGTGACCTTTCCGGCAGTGACGAGGACCCCGAGAGTAAGTCGTTTTGGATTCAGCACGTTTGTAGAATGTTTACAGATCAATTGTCCAAGCTTTTTTTTTTCGTAGCACTGTGGTGTATTCGCGCGTTGCTGTGTTGCGCCGTCATGGGTGTACCCGTGCGCTCCCTGTTCCATCTATGGCTACGTTTGGCTGTGTTTTATCGCAGACTTTAGTATATGTGTAACCATAGACGTGCGCACGAAAGGCGGGAGGGGGTGCTGCTAGTCATCTAAAAGGAGGGGGATCGCAAAGTTATGCCCCATACAGAAGGGTGGGGAGTGTGCTGCGATGAACCTTCGCCCCCGTTCATAGAGAACCCTGCGCACGCTAATCTGCGTAACATTTTTTTCCTCCTTCAGATGTTCAACCTCGCGTGGAAAAGCTAACTGACAGCACAAGCGAGTCGAGTGCATACTCCGACGAGGACATGTGTACGGCAAATGGCACGCCTAACCACCACTCATCAGAAACTAAGAGAAGGATAATTTGGAAGAAGAAAAATCTATTGAGAGATCCACTGACGGTTCAGGTATACGGGCGAAGTGAACTTTCAAAGGATATCTCGGAACTATATCGGGGGATATATCATTCGTTGGAGCTCAACCTGTTGGAAATGCATCAAGGTGCAACAGACAAAAAAAAAGAGCGGATGGATGTACCCTGCCCTTCAGTGATCACAGTCTACAATAAGCATATGGGAGGCGTCGATCTCTTGGACTCTCTTATTTCGCTTTATCGTCCCTACCTCAGGTGGAGGAGGTACTACTTTCATGTTTTTCTGCACATTCTTGACTTGACGGCAGTCAATGCTTGGTTACTGTACAAGAGCAATGCCATGACTAACGCTGATGAGCACAGAAGAAGGCTCCTTCCCTTGGCAGAATTCAAGATGAGCCTGGCTACGTCGCTCTGCAAGGCTGGCAAGACGCAGCTCAAAAAGTGAGGTAGACCTAGCAATGGTTCAGTGGAACGAGGCATCCAGATGAAGAAAAAAAGGGGACCATCAGGGCCGACCCCAGCTCAGGATGTCAGGCTAGACCAGGTATTACTTCTGACCTATCGAACTTCATCCCGGGGCTCATTATTTGCATTTCTTTCCCCAGGTTGGTCACTGGGTGTTTTGGAGCCAGAAGCGCCAGCGCTGCAAGTTTTCTGGCTGCACCGGAATTTGCATGACTTACTGTTTGAAGTGTGGAAACCACCTCTGCACAACAAGCAAAAGCAATTGTTTTCATTTGTATCACACCACAACATGAGTACATCCACTGATTGTTACGGGCCAATAAATAGTTCACTGTGGATCGCACTGAGCATGTTTCACCTTCAACTTCTTTATTTACTTGTTGCAAATATGCAACATACCGGTTTTCTTCGCGTACCTGGAGAGAAAAATCCACAATTTTTTTTTCTTTGGTAGTACTGCCACTTCTACTCTTCAGCGCAACGCGATGAATAAAATCATGACAAAACAAAAAATTGTGTACTAAAGGGTTAAGATAGCTAGTTTCTTTGACCTGACATGTTTTGTTCTTTTTAATTTGTGCAGGAGCCCAGAGCTTTGGGTCCTCCCTCTGTATGTTACGTTGCCTTGCAACATTTTCTTCACTGAATGAGTAAAGCTCTTCTTTGTGAGCAGCAGTCCGGGACGCCAGGAGAGAAGGCATCAAACTGAATTGCAATAATCAAGCGGCGCTGTCTGGGATTTGTTATTCCTAATTTTAGTCGACTACCAGGAAGTCTGGATAAGTCTGGAGTCACACCTTCAGTAGGTAGTAGTTTTCCTTGTCTGGCTGTGATGTTTCATGCGCTTCTTTTTCTTTCTTTCTTTTTATTTCACTTGTGCGAACGGACTCTCTGTTCGATTTGAAAACTGTTAGAATAACGTCACTTGCCTTTCTATTTTGTTCTTGAATGTGCATGTGTGAAGACATTCATATGATCGTTTCCCATTGCTATTTTTCTGTTGTGTGCACCTATTATGTACCACGCTGCCAAGATCTTGAAAAAAGATTGCAGTATCTATAAATAAAAAATAAATAAATACTAGAATGTGTTTGTGCTTGCTGGGCTTCTTACTGCGCTGCATTTAGTGCTAAGCTTAAGAAGGTTAAGCATGTCACCGTGTTCCCTAGGAAATTATTCTATACAGTTCACTATAACCAATCTGAGACTCAATAATTTACAGAATTTTGCGTGCCAAAACCACGGCATGGTTCAGAGACACACCCTAGTGGAGGGCTCCGAAAATTTCGACAACGTGGGGTTGCTTGACGGGCACCTGAATACAAATACGTACATGGGCCTCTAGCATTTCGCCTCTATCGAAATGCGACCGCCGTGATCGAACCCGCGACTTTCGGGTCTGCAGCCGAGTACCGTAACCACTGTACAATCGCGGTTGCTAATCTGAGCTACGTATAGCATGAATGGATATAAGATGACTGGGATTAATTTCTGTCATAGTTTATAACATGCCGATAAAACTGCATTGGGCCACGACACAGATTGTGCAAAGAAAGAATGAGAGTCTGAGAATTGCTGAATTTCTCTGAGAGGTAACACCTCAACATTGTTCAATCTTATTCACGCGAAGAGAGATTGGAATGTTCTTCCGACGGTATATATTTGCACCAGTTTATTTTTCATGCATCTGCGTGTTTCGGGTGCCACTGTGTACCTTGCTGCAGTGAGCAGGTATGTGAACGCCTCGGTCAGTGTGAATGCGATTTAATGTCATTCACCAGAGGCACACTTATTTGCCTAAAATTACCGCCCTCCCTGTGGGGCGCGTCCACACCACGCAGTTGCCCTTCGTGCCTCGAGGCGGCGCTGCATGTCTTGGCTCTTTTTTTTTCCCCCTCCGCCTGCAGGCCGCGGCCGAAGCCACGCGCGTCAATGGTTGGCGCAGTCGGCGGCGCGTGGACGTGTTCCCGTGTCGCGCTTGGATTCCGGCATGTTCCTCGCACTCGCCTCCACGCTGGCACTGCTCGCCACAGGTAAGCGACGCAGGCTTTTTTATTGCATCCACTTGATCGGCACGAGACGAGGCCCAAAGTGAAACACTGATTACCGCGGAAAGGGACGGACTAAATGTGCCGCGCTTGATACGCTTACAGAATTTAACGTTGCAGGCAACACCGACGGCTATGTGACTTAATCCACAACTTTGTCTTGCGCAAAGTCAAAGTTGGCAGAATGCAACAAGACGAAACGTGCACAAGCGCATTTCCTATTTTTGGTCGTTTGTTTGCCATAACAGTCACTCTGCATTAGAAGTTAGCGCTTCTGTCCGGGTTCTGCCTACTTTTGTTTGGCAAAAAACCAAGTTACAGGTCACTGACAGACAACGAGTAGCCCAAACCGACACCCTACTAAATATTTGGCTAGTGGAGGGGTGTAAATAATTTAGACCGTATGGATTTAAGCTCCAACGCTTGCTTACAGCCTCCATGAAAAATGCGGCCAGGTATGAAACCTCGTGATGAGCAAGAAGCAGCCAGCTTCTTCACTGCATCTCCATCGGACAAAACATCCGAGGTGCCGTCGTGAGCAATGTGGGAGCGAACGCGGAATTGGCATATAATGAGCGATTACCTGTAATGTATCGATACTAATGGGACGTATTGCAAGAG
Source organism: Rhipicephalus sanguineus (assembly GCF_013339695.2). Classification (NCBI taxonomy): domain Eukaryota; kingdom Metazoa; phylum Arthropoda; class Arachnida; order Ixodida; family Ixodidae; genus Rhipicephalus; species Rhipicephalus sanguineus. The sequence continues at coordinate 3,469,933 of NC_051180.1, forward strand.
ATAGATTTCCGTTTGAGCGTCTAGTGATGTGCGCTCGCCAACTGCGTTTAGCGGCTACGACCTTTAACGAGTGACTTCAACGTCCCCTGCCATATTGCTCACGACTATACTGTTTTGCCATCTGTTTTCATGTCAGCCAGCCTCAGTTTCTTGCATGGTTTGTTTGCGTCTCCGAGGCGAACAAAGGCGCTAACACTTGTGTGTCTACACCTAAATTACACACACTGTATATATGCTCTTTTATTTCAGACGTGCGAAAGTAAAAACTAAATGTGTCCGTAGTCAACTTCGCAGATGTTGCGATTGGCACTGAGCCAGACTTATCCTTTTCTGGCGCCACCTGCGCACCCCTATATACAAAACCTGATCAAGAATGATAATTTAAGCTTGTACACGTGCAGCTATATATATTTGTGATCGGATGCGAAAAATATGCGTGCCATTTTCCTTAAAGGAAAGTAAAGTCCGGGTTTCGGTGTTTTGTAATGCAATGAAATTCTCGGGCTTTAGGTGTCGAAACCATGACCTAATCATGAAAATACTAATAAGGTGGAATTTCAGAGAAAGGTGGAGATAAAAAAATCCCCCGCCACGGTGGCCAAGTGGTTGTGGTGCTCGAATGCTGACCCGCAGGTTGCGGGATCGAATCCCCGGCGCATTTCAAAGGAGGGGAAATGCCCGTGTGCTTGGGTTTAGGTGCACGTTGAAGAACACCAGGTGGTAAAAAAATTCCGGAGCCCTCCACTACGGCGTACCTTATAATCACATCGTGGTTTTGGGACGTAAAACCCCAACGATTACTATAAGATGAAAAATCCTTGAAACACAGCGGGTCGCTGGAGCCAACGTTCGACAAGCGGACCCGTCTTCTTCAAGACTGCGACTGTTCAGCTGCAGGCATGAAGAAGACTTGCCGAAACGTCGGATCCACCCCGTGTTCCAATGAGTTTAAGCACGTAGGACTTTATGGGCCCGACTTGTCGTCCACCCATAGATCTCGTGTGGCGTGACCACGCTCAAAATCAAGTGATCAATACAGGCTTAAAACAAGGCTAGCAGTGCTCGAAACTGGGTTAATATAAATGAACAAGGTCTCAAATAATATAATTAACAGAAATAACCAAGAAGTAATCGCAAGAATTACCTTAGAAACGCGTCGGAAACATGCGGCTGACACCCGCGCCGCGAAAGAGGGGGGTCGATTCCACGAAAGATCGAAAAAGGGTGTATATTTGATGTTTCCGATTTTCCTGATAATTTTGTATGTTGTGCACATATGACTGCACAGCACGAAATCGCAGTTCGTTTTCAAATAAAAATTTTTTTCAACACAGGAAAATTCGACAAGTGTCGCCGGTTGACGACGACCATTTTACGAAGAGTGCGTTTTCGTAAATTCGCAATCATGCTGGCAGCCACTGAAGCTATATATTACAAATATCTTTCTTTTTGGCGGAAGTAGAAGTAAAGAGGAAATAGCTCTTATCATTTCATAGAATTCTGAGTAAATTATGTATTTTTAAAAATTCACGAAAGACGCTGCGTTTTTGAAAATCAGTCAAATTTGGGACGCTATGGCTACTTCTGTGAACATCTTAGCTTGTTCATATTTGCAGTATGAATAGGCCTTTATGTGAATAATGAACCTCTGCATTTGTATTTCTCTAATAATTTTCAAAGTAGTAAATTTTCATGCTCGAAACACCAAAAAGAGAAAAGTGCTCCTCCATTCAAAAATCTATAATAAAAAAAACCCAATCTCAATTTTGTTCAAAGTCGCCCAAAATGTTCTCAAAGGACTGCAGAATGATATTATGAAAAAACATGTTGCATCATTTTTATTAGAACAAAAGCAGAAAATGTCAAACATTGTGTTTCCAGAGCGTGGTGGCCACTGCGTAAAGGACATCTCTAGTAACAAGAAAATACAGTAACACGTGTTTTTTCTTCTCTGAGCTTCGCTAAACATCAGTAATGGCTATTGTTGGAAAGTGGGAACTGTTTTGTAAAGAAAAAAAGGATCGTTCCAATTAAATGCATTTGCGACACCACTTACATTCCTCGTCGACGGGCAGCACGGACATTTTCATTCCTCTGGATAAATTTTTTTTTTTAGTAAATGCGCTTATATAAAAGTAACGAAGCTAAACGCGAAATATGTGTAGCTGAGTCGATCATGCATTGTAAGAATGTGAGAAATCGCAAATGGCGGCAGTGGTGAACGGCGAGTACCGCAGTGCAACCTAAGCACAGCAACCACACATTGTTTGCCAGGCATTGTCGCTATGCACGAGAAAAAGCTGGGGTGTCGATTGCGTTGGTTACACGATACATTTTTCACCGCTCGTCGCTCTGCCGCCCGGTCTCTTGATCCGCACCGTGCGGATCATGTGGCGGATCGAATGGCCCGCTCTACACGCCTTCGTGTAAACGGAGTAGCATGCGTTAGGCGGACAGGTGCAAAGGGCGGCGCGATGGACGCCCGCCTGAGCAGACGACAGCAACGAGTACGGCTGTGCCAGTCAGCCAAACACCACCTGAGATAGAAGTTAAGCATCCAAATTGTGCTTCACTTTGATGCGATCACTATCCTACGCTCTGAAGGTGGCTATGGGTAGGGGTTATAGCCATGGCCGAGATTTTGTACGGACTGCCTCATGTTGCACAAAAAGAAAATTCCGCTGCAGCAGAATTTTCATTACGTAGAAGATATCGGATCGAGACTCTTTTGCGGAGGGTCATGAAGCAGGATGCGCGCTCAATTCAAGAGGGAAACCAGATCTGCCAGCACTCCTTCAAGAGAAAGATGGATATGCAAAACAAAGCAGATGCAATGCAAACAAAACGTGTTTTGTCCGTGGCCAGAACTGCTGCCACCAATCTTCACGTAATCGATTCTTTTGAAACTCTGCATTGATCACATAAGGTTTGACAACGTACACATTTGGGCCAACAAAAACCACACCTCTTGGCGACCGCTCTCCAGAAATTCATTTCCATTCATGAAGAGACCTTGGCTTTTATACCAATCTCTCAATTCTGGCACAGCACATCATCATAAGAGACGCATGGAGGGAATGCGTTCTTTAGCACTCAAGATATGAGTTATACTCAACTGAAATAGATGAAAGTAAAGGAGGCTACAACTGAAAGTGCATACTGTGGACTGAGGGATGTCTAACACTGGCGTGAAGTCGCAAACCATGCGAATGCATTTAGTTGGAACGGTCTTTTTCTTTACAAAACAGTTCCCAATTTCCGACCATAGATCATTACTGTTGTTTAGCGAAGCTCAGAAAAGAAAAAAGACGTGTTACTGTATTTTCTTGTTACTAGAGATGTCCTTTGCGCAGTAGCCACCGCGCTCTGGAAACACAATGTTTGATATTTTCTGCTTTTGTTGTAATAAAAATGATGCAACATGTTTTTCATAATATCATTCTGCAGTCCTTTGAGAACATTTTGGGGGACTTTGAACAAAATTGAGATTGGGTTTTTTTTATTATAGATTTTTGAATGGAGGAGCACTTTTCTCTTTTTGGTGTCTCGAGCATGAAAATTTACTACTTTGAAAATTATTAGAGAAATACAAATGCAGAGGTTCATTATTCACATAAAGGCCTATTCATACTGCAAATATGAACAAGCTAAGATGTTCACAGAAGTAGCCATAGCGTCCCAAATTTGACTGATTTTCAAAAACGCAGCGTCTTTCGTGAATTTTTAAAAATACATAATTTACTCAGAATTCTATGAAATGATAAGAGCTATTTCCTCTTTACTTCTACTTCCGCCAAAAAGAAAGATATTTGTAATATATAGCTTCAGTGGCTGCCAGCATGATTGCGAATTTACGAAAACGCACTCTTCGTAAAATGGTCGTCGTCAACCGGCGACACTTGTCGAATTTTCCTGTGTTGAAAAAAATTTTTATTTGAAAACGAACTGCGATTTCGTGCTGTGCAGTCATATGTGCACAACATACAAAATTATCAGGAAAATCGGAAACATCAAATATACACCCTTTTTCGATCTTTCGTGGAATCGACCCCCCTCTTTCGCGGCGCGGGTGTCAGCCGCATGTTTCCGACGCGTTTCTAAGGTAATTCTTGCGATTACTTCTTGGTTATTTCTGTTAATTATATTATTTGAGACCTTGTTCATTTATATTAACCCAGTTTCGAGCACTGCTAGCCTTGTTTTAAGCCTGTATTGATCACTTGATTTTGAGCGTGGTCACGCCACACGAGATCTATGGGTGGACGACAAGTCGGGCCCATAAAGTCCTACGTGCTTAAACTCATTGGAACACGGGGTGGATCCGACGTTTCGGCAAGTCTTCTTCATGCCTGCAGCTGAACAGTTGCAGTCTTG